>NW_016690279.1:2903878-3087059 GCF_001604755.1 Lepidothrix coronata
ATATTCATTTACCTTTTTGTTCCGGAAACAAAAGGACAGTCCCTAGAGGAGATAGACCAGCAGTTCTCCAGGAAAAGGTGTGTGTGCTGTTGTCCCAGAGTGAGTGCTGGCTTTGGGAGCTTCCCATTGTTGGCTCCTGAGGTCTGTGGCACCAGGCAGCTCAGGGCTGTTACAAAGTCTGGTCAGTGCTACTGAGAAAGTAGAAAATCTCAAGTTTGTGGCAGGGTTTTGGGACAAGTTGTGAGAGCTGCAGTGCTGTTCATCAGCAAGTCACTGCCCTGAGCCTTGTGGCTGAGCTGTGGGAGGGCACTAGTGGCACTTGGGAGGAAATGGGCTAAAAACCAGGGCTCGTGGCTGAGGAGAGGAAAGCAGGACCACAGCATGGGACAGGCAGGTCAGGACTGGGAGGAGACAGGAGGGGATGATAGTCCTCTTGTTTCACCTTAGAATAGTCTTGGACTGATCCTTCTCCTCCGGGGCAGAGACATCTCCTGGTATAACACAGGCCATGGGCTCTCACCTGGTAGTTTTCAGACAAAGCCTGTAATGGGTTAGGGAAGATCAAAAGGTGCTTGTGCCATCCTGGTTGGGATGGAGGTGGCAGGGCAGGCATTGCTGGAGCAGGGAGAGGCCCAGGGGAGGGAGCACAGACCCCTGGGGGGGCAGGAGGGGTAACTGCTGTGAGGCCCTGCCTGTCTCTCTGGGCACAGCACTGACCTTCACCATTGCCCCGCAGGGTTTGGGAAGGAAATGTGTTCAAGCAGAGACGTGGACAAGGAGCGAGCTGCACACACGCACAGTACCAGAGGGTGGAGCACACCAACAGCCCATGAAACCATCAACGTGCCTTCAGCATCGTGTCTGAGCAGCTTTTCCAGGAGAGGAGCGGGCTGGGCCATCAGGACAGTTCTTTTCCATGGCCTTTAACTGGTGACCTCTGCTCACAGACAGTTCTCCCTGCAGTGCCTTAGCTGTGGGGACATGCAGATAGCTGTCCTTTGGATCCTTGGAGGATCGTTGTTCCCCGGCAGGGAGCACATCCTTCCTTTGACGTCTTTAATTCTTCATCATTTGTACCTCCCATCGTTTAAGAGATTAATTTTTTTTTTGTACGCAGGGATTAAAGCACAACTTTTGCCGGCGGTGCTCTCCCGTCGGCCAGGTTCGTTTGTGAGCAAGGTGTGTTTTATGTTCCGGTTCTTGGAAAAGAAGCGGCGCTGCACCGCGCCGGACCCGCCGCCAGTGGGTGCCCCGGCACCGCGGCACCGCCCGGACCCCGGGCTGCGGACAGACCCCCGCCACAGCGCCCAAAATATAAGCCCACCACACCCCTCGGACCCCCCCGCACCCTTCGGACACACACCCACCCCCTCACTGTGCCTCTGGGCCTGGTGGAGCCGGAAAAGAAGGATATGGGAATCCACGGTACCCCTGCGGGGCAGGCGGAGGGAGCTGTGCTGGGACAAGGGGAAGGGGAGAGGATGGGGACATTGGGGTTTTGGGAGGAGTGGAGGGGGCCCAGGGACTGGCTGTTGGGGCAGTGAGCGGGGCTGGATGTGCTGGGAGTACCCACGAGAGCTCTGGGGTCAGCAAACAGCGCTGGTGACAGTGCCAGGTGTTGGGGGTGACAGTACGGGAAGATGAGACACAGCTCCTGGTAAGGGGGATCAGTAAACCCGAGGCAGAGGACTGTCACCTCCACCACAGCAGAGCTGGGCTGCTGGCACTGAAACGAGGAAAAGCCATGAAGGAGTGTTCAAATGAAAAGCTGAGGAAAATTCAGTGGGTGTTGAAATTCAGGCTTTCACCCCTGTGAGAGGACGTGGCCAATATTCATGGAGAGAGCAGCAGGGAAACCAAATGATGCAGCTGCAGTAAATCAGGTGAATTTGGCCATGTATGGTACCAGCAGAATCACGGGAACATTATGAAGCAACCAAGCAAGGGCAAAACCTGGTTGTGCTTCTGTGCCTATACCAGAAGCTTGAAAAATAAGATAATGCCAGGCTTTCCAACTGCCCTGAATAACAACCCCAGTACCAGCACAGATTTCCTGAGATGGGAAATCATGCATCCCAATTTAAAAAATTTAGAACCAGGACTGTATAACTGACCCCCGATCAGGATAAATATATAAATATACAAATATAAAATGAGATTAGAGAAGTTAGTCAGCTAAGTGATCCACCAGGAAGGAATAAAAACTGGTTTGGGATACAACAAAGGGTCTCCTGGACTAAGCAGTGCTGGAAGCATGAGAAGGGCTGCTGCTCTGGGTTTGGTGGGGAGCAGAGCACAGGACCTGCTTCACAAGGTGTTTGTGGGAGAGCTGTTCTCTGCTGGTGACCACAAAACAACCTTTAATGCTGTAGTGAGAGAGAGCACACCAAATAAATCCAGCCTGGGGCTCTACAGTTTCAAGAAAGGGAACTATGAAAAAATAAGGTGATTAGTCAATAACAACAAACCCAAAAGGAACAGACAGAAAGCAAGGAGCCTGCAAGCAGTCTGGCGGCGATTAAAAAATGCTCCATTAAAGCCCAAGGAAAACATGTGCCACAACTCAAAAAGAGCTAAGAGGTCCTAAAAAACACCCTGCCTGACTTGCTGCTAAGGTTAAGGAGGTATCACAGGGAGAAGGTCAGTGTTTGAAAACTGAAAAGGTTTCCCACATGAGGAGAAAAGGAAAACCCCATAAAACATAGCAAGTAAAGTGCAGACAGAAAAGAGAGCTAAAAAAGAGCACGAAGATATTGCAAATATCTTACAAATACCTTTTAAAAATGTTTCCTTAAATATGTCAGAAGAAAGAAGCTGGCTAGGGAGCCATTGCTCAATACAAAGGTGCAACAGGGTTCCAGGAAGGATAAGGCATGATGAGGCAGCTTGGGCAGGACTGTGTTGGTCTTCACTGCTGCAGGTATTTGGAAGAACCTCACACCCAGCAAGTGAGAGGAACTGGATCAATGTGACTTTACAAGTGGCTACTGTACCAGAGGGCTGGCAGGTTGTTATTGTAGTTCCCACATAAAAGCCAAGCTCTGGAAGGGGACCCTGGGAGCTGCAGGGGTGAGTGTCACCTCCGTCCCTGCTGGGCTGATGGGGTCTGCAGGCAGACAGGCATCTGGGAAGGAGCCAGCAGGCAAGGATGCTGAAAAGGGAAAGCTTGCCTTGCCAGCATGCTGGGACTCTAGGAATGTATCAAGTGTTCACACAGATAGGAAGAACCCAACAGACAGAACAGATGGGTGTTTTCAAAAAGATTTTGGCAAAATGAGTTTAAAACCAACTACATTGCCACAGGATTGGAGCAATGGTTCTTTTATGGAGGGGAATCTCTTTAATGGTATTCCTGTCTTGCAGGTAGCAGAGTGCAGGGTTTAACAGATAGCTTTTGAGAATGAATGAGATTCAGCAACTGGGTTGCCCCAGAATCTCTGCTGGGTCTGGTTTTATTCGGCACCTTCAGCTGTTGTGTTGGCAAGGGAACAGACAGCAAAATCTCCAGGTTTGTGGATGACACTGAGCTCTTTTAGGAACTAGAACATCTTGCCGCTGACAAAGGGCTCCGTAAAACCCTGGCAAAAGGAAGGGTGTGAGCAAAAAGGGCAGCAGGGAAAGATGTGATAGGGAACACTGCAGGCTGGTGCCAGAGGCCCCTGAGGGCTGGCTGGGGACAGCATGGATGGGAGGAGTGCTGGGCTGGGTGAGCTGGCTCCCTCCATCATCATCATCTAACTGGACAAATGTGTCCCCACTCCAAATTTGGGACCCATTAACATAGCAACAGGCTGTTTCTCTTTTGCTTTCCCCCGAGGCTGAGACCTCATAAGACTAGAGGATACAGAAATGCTTGAGGCGGTGATAAATCTTCTTTAGTGGGCCTTTATTTCCTTTTCTTTCACAATATTTTCTTTAGTTTCCCAGCCAAATTTTTTCTAAGGAAAGATTTCTGACTTCCTTTGAGCCACAGCTCAACATCTGTCCACATTGGGGGCTGAAGTAATACACTGTTAAGGGGTTTTGATGTCAAGCCCAAAACCCCACCAGGGATTTATGCGGCTCTCCCCTTTCCTCCCTCCTCCCCTTCAAACAGCCTTTCATTTGCTCTCACTAATTGTGCTGTCATGCCTTTCTTTTTGCCCCAGTTGTGCAGGCAGCCTTTCATGCAGACAGGTTTGGGTGACAGATGCCTGTGCCATGAGCTTCCCGAGCAGGCGGGTTGTGCTCCGAGCGTGCGCATCGTCCGGGCCCCGCTGAAATGATCCAGGCACACATCCAGCCCAGGGAAGGATTAGGCAGTGGCTGCCCTGCCTCCCCCCCGAGTTGCTGCTGGATAATCACTGCTGCTCGGGGGAAAGCCCCACCGGGCCCAGCCCACCCACAGACACCGCTTGCTCCTCGGAGTGGGCAGGAAAAAATTAGCGGAGCATCTCTTGGAAAACGGAAGAGGAGACTCTTCAGGAGGATTCAGGCTGGGCAGAAGGACTCTGCAAAGCCTGGTGTCCCAGGGGAGGTGGCTGTCAGGGCAGGCTTTTGAAAAGCATCTACAGGCCACTACCCCCTTACATGTGTTGCTGTACTGTGCTATAATCAAAATCTGAATGATGTGAAAAATAAGTACAAACCTTGGCTTGTTATTGCTGGTCCAGAGTGACTTCAGGAACCAGCTTGTTCACAGGTGATGTAAAGTTTGAGTGGCAGCATGTACCATCCTTGAGCCCTTGATCTCCAGCTGTGGTAACATGATCTAGGTGATAGACTGAACACCGAGGAAGGTGTGAGTCCCTGCTGCAAATATTCCCACAACTCAGCAGAGAAATGTGGGATATGAATCCATATCCTGCTTGTGCATGTGAAGGCAGCAAGCTCAAGGACTGGATCCTGCTTAGTCTCTGCTCGGGGGGGATACAGAGCTGGATGAAAGGAACCAGAATACGTGAAATACGATAACTGGAAAAAATACAAACCAGAAGATGGGCTGTTTAATGCACTGCAGATCCAGCAGAACAACCAGAGCCGAACAAAAAACAGTCCTTGTATGGGAACAAAGATACCAGCTCAGCCCAGGGAGAACCTGGAAGGAGATGGGTGTGTTGAGCTGTGTTTTGTTAGTTTGTGTGTCTCCAGGCACTGTGTGGATCAGACCTGAGCCTAAAATGTGCCGGGTGCTTCCTCCTTTAACTGCATCTCTCCCCTCCAAAGTGCTGCTTCCAGCACGAGCACCTCTAAGCTCCCCAGGTTTGGTACCCCTTGTTCCTCCTGCTCTACCTGGACTTCTTCCTACTGCTCCTCCCTCTGGCCCCAGCTCCCCCAGCCCTGTGGTCTAATAACTCAATAAGCAGAGGGAAGAAGGAGAGTTGCTGTCACTTTTAATCATAGGAGTAAAGCAGGGACAGAAAGAAGGTCTCCCTCAACCACCTGAGTGCTAAAGGTTTGCAGAATGAGTTCCTCTGACAGGTCACCCACCCAGAAAAGCCTGTTGTCTGTATGAAGAAAGATATCTTGGGCTGAGCTGGAGTGAGACCTCAGCACTGAGCACTGAGCAACACAGAGACCACTGCTTGCCCCCTGGACCTACCGGGCCAAATTCAATTTCTCCATAGTCAGGAATCACATAATTCCCTTTACTGGGGAGTTTTTCCAGTTGTGTCCAGGTATTTTCAGCCACTCTGACCACTGGGAATCATTTTCCCCTTGCCTCAATGACAGGAGCTGCAAAGAGCCATTTCCCCTTGTGAAGGTCCTCTGCAAGGGTCTGGGGCAAAGCATCCTGTTCAGGTGCCACGGTGTCACTGTGACAATCCTGGCACCACACCCGTGACAGTGCCTGTGCTCACTGACAGCTCTTGGGGGTAACAACCATCCTTTTGTTCTCACTCAAACTCACAGCTGAGTGCTGGTGCACGATGTGACCTCCTGCAGCAACACAAATAAAAATGTCAGTACTACAGCTATTAATAGTGTTTCTATTCCTGCTGCCACTACGATGGCTTTTGCTACTATTAATAATAATATTTACATATGCAAAACCACAGATGCAAAACAGATGGTTTGGTTGGGACCTCCGAAAAAACTTGTCTCTGCCACATATATTTATGACAAAGACGGAGGGTTAACCACACAGAGGGCCATATAGAGAACAAATAGATGGGGAAAAAGAATGAAATAATTCCTTCCATATTCCTAACAGAAGCCAAAACTTATCCATTCCCTCTCTCTGCTTCTCTCCTTTCCAGCATTTGAGACTTTTCCAATACCAGGCCAGGGATGGTTTCCATATTTGTTCAGACTTGTCTAGTTTTATTTTCCAGTGCAGCTATTTTTTCAGATGCAGCTTTTCCTGATGGATGGAAAATACAAAAGGAATCGCTCATCTGCTCCCTGCAAGCTTTTTCCTGACCGCTGGGAAGCTCAGGCACTATTCCAGGCCTGGAGTAAACCTTGCCTTGTGGAGAAAACTTGATCCTTGTTTGCTGAGTTCACACGTCTGGGAATAATTTACGCTAAGGGGAAAAGTAAAAGTGAGAAAGACAATTGCTATCCCTGAGCCCACCTCATTCCCTCTGCCATGCAGCCCTGCCTGGGAGAACAGCCATGCACGAGGAACAACCACATCTCCACAGCTGGCCAGTGCTGGAAAGCAAGAGAGTGGCAGCTCGTTGTTTTGGCAGTTTCATTCAAACTTTTTTTGCAGAAACAGAAAATAACAGAGTCTGCCAGCATCGTGGCATCCCCTCTGCTTTCAGCAGTGGCTGCTGTAGGGCTCAGGGCCACAGTCAGAGCAGGGACTGGAGGGGCTTGGCTTGGGCAGCCAACTTGCTCTTTGCTCCTGGTTTTCCCAACAGGATGAGGAGAAGCAGAAGAACAAGGCTAACACAAGTGCCTCTCTTGAATGTATTGATAAGTAGTTTTGAACTGGGATTATGCACAGCCCCAACAACTTCTCTGTGCTTATGCTTTGGTCTCTCATCCATGTATTTAGAGTTGTGTGAACACCAGACTCTCTCCTGCATCCACGGGTGTCATGTTTGTGGTCAACGGGACAAACACCCTCAGGGATGCCCTAACATCCCTGAGCAGCCCCAGGCCTGGCTGCTCCTTCCATGAGCAGGAGGAGGAGGAGGAGGAGGAAGGGTGGATATGCTCTGCAACAACACAGCAATGCTTGAACAGAGAAAGCCACCAGAGAGAACAGTAACGAGAACAGCGCAGCGTCCCCGAGCACTAATGGGTAATAAAGTGCCCCACAAACTAAAAAGCCCCCAAGTGCTACTGAGGACTAAGTAGTCCCTGAATACTCACATCTCTCTCAGGTCAAATTCCACTCTTTAAACCAATCCCCATTACGTTTTACACATTGGGCTGTAGAAGGCCTCGGAGGGGCTGTTAGAATCTATTGTAGAGGAATAAAGCAAGTGTCAAAAAGACTTTTAATGCCCAGTTAAAAATGGCCAAAATACAGTCTGCAGTTACCTGATAAGCTGCAAGGTCTCTACTGGGAGAAGTATTTTGGTTTTTCAATTGTCTCAACCTTTGCACACTTGCAAGAGGCCGGCCTTTGCTCTGAACTAAAGCTTTGTCAAGTATGTTAAAACATTATTAAAAGCCTGGCTTTTGTTTCATAAAGACTTTTAATGCTTTTTGGTTTGGCTTTGGCTTTTTCTTTTTAATGTTTATTACCAGTAATTATTGGAGACACCAGATTGCTGCTGCCTCTGTGGGCTTTGCAGCATCAATACTTTTCCCAGCACAGTGGCTGTCCCATCACTGCCATCCCCACTGTGCTGGTGAGGGAACCAAAGTGCTCAGGAGGATTAACATCTCCAGAGATGCATAACAGGGCAGTGCCAGGGCCAGAGGACAACACCTGAGTCCCATGTCCTGGACTCTGCTCCTTGCAAGAGAAAAAATTTACAGTCCTTAGTGCACATGCCTTCTTTATAGGGAAACTGGGAAGATTGCACCCACCTACTGCTTCAACTAACCTTTTCATTAACAGCTACCAAATGCCTAAGGACTGTTCCTTGATGACCATGTTGGTACTTTTTATGTAGGTATTTGGACATTGAAAAGTTAGATATTTGAACATCTAGACGTTTTTCCAAAACAGATCTGTAATTCATTCAAAGAATCAGTCTCAGAATGTCAACAGACAAGAGCTGCCAAGCTGCAAGAGGGTGTTTCTCACCACCCCATGTTGTTCCTCTGCACTGTAAGGGTGGACCAGCCCCATGGTGCTGTTTTACTGCCGTTGCTGCACTTTGGGAAGGGTGTTTGCATAGTAGCAAGAGAGGCCAACACACAAAATTAGTGACATTTGAAGTTCAGTGCAAGTCTTGACTGTCAGGAATGCGGCATTAAAAACAAGACTTAAAGCTTCCATATTGCAAAACCTATTAACTGCTTTACCGTTTTTGCAGTCGTGCCAGTTCAGTCATACTGGAGCTTTTACCAAGGCATGACAGCTCATTTGTTTAGCTTGGGCCAGGCTTAAAGTTCTGATGAAGCCTAATCTTGTGACCTGTATTTATTTTGGCTAGGGATGCTTTTTGCACAGACGACTTCCTATCCTCCCTAATCTTTCCCGCAGGAAAGGAGCAGGGAGTTAAGAGTCAGGGGAGGAAGGCAAAGCCAACCAGACATGCAGCAAGAGAGAAACAAGCACTGCACATGTTGGTGAAGTGGGCCAGGTTCAGAGACTCTGTCTGTTAAGGGAAGGGATTAAAGGGGGAGTCAGCACCTCTGCTGTCATCATTTGAGATGCGTCAAATCCATCATCGTTTCTCTGGAATTTTACCCATCTGGAAATATGGCTGGCTGCAACTGCAAAAGGTTCATGGCTTCAGGATGGAAATGTCTCTTCTTGGCTCAAACTCGTCAAACCCTCCACTGAAACAGAGAAGAATTTTGCGGGTATAAACCCCCAGCAACCCCATGGGATGTGTCACAGGTTCCTCACAGCTCCCAGTCCCCCACAGAGTGAGCTGGCTCTCAGCAAAGCTCCCATGGAAGGAGCTGCTGCCTCCTAAGTGACAATAGAGGGAGGATGGACCCTGTGTCAGGCAGCCCAGCTGGATGCCAGCAGTTCCATAACTTGAATTCCCTCACTCCTCAGCTCCACTTCTTCTAAAACTAACTCAGAGAAACACGTGTAAATACCTGCCTTGGGCAGCATGATTTTACCAGCCCTCTAAAATCTGCCTCCTCACAGCCCCTACAACCACAGGCCACTTGAACATTATGCTTCCATTTACTGCAAATTCTCTGAAAGACATCAGGGAAGCTGGAATCAGTTCCACTCTTCACTCTCTGCTTTAACACCCAGGACAACACCAAAGTCTGTGGAGAAACCACATAATGGCACCTTCTGGTGCCATTACAGCTTGAACTACACCAGAGGACACCCAGCCTTCCCCTTTGCCTCACTCCAGTTATCCTAAACAGTAGCTGTAAGATTAAAGACAGAGAAAAAAGGGAGAGAAAACCCCAGCACACACACTGGTTGTTTTCCAAGAGAAAGCCAGGATCCTGCAGTGGCACCTCCCCAGCTCTGGAGGCACAAGTCACCTGGGACATGGCATTGTTTTTGCACTGGAAGCCAGATGCTCAAAGTACCAAACTGCTTTCTAAAAATGTCTTTTATATCATGTTTTGAAGCAGTGTGGTGAGCACAAACCTGCCTTTCCAACGCAGCAGAGACTCTGTGCACTGTGCTGGCACCAGAAGTGTTGGTGACCTTCAAAAAACCCCTGCTTTATATTGGGAAATAGGCCTCTGAATGCACAGCCATAACAATGGGGCAGAGGGGTTTTTTTTGGAGGACAAAAGGCCAGTCAGGTTTGGTTTCTGTCTGATATCTTGAGTTTGACCAATTCCCATGAGCTGAAATAAAAAATTTCTGAGTAGCTGGAAATATTCACCAGTTTCATTCCCACGGAAGAAAAAGTACTTAAAAGCATTCTAAGGTTAATGGGAACGTGATGAAAGAGCCATTTCATAGAGCAGCATTCGGAGTATATGCCTCCTTTAAATGCATTTTTCAAGCATTATAGCAGAAAAATTTGGGATAGAGTTCAAATCTCTCTCAATCTTCTGGAAAGCGAGTGGCGAGGAAACAATCTGTTGCACTGCTGCAGAGATGCTCCAGTTCAGGGCTCGAAGGCTGTGCAGTGGGCAAACTGGGAGTCAGCACCCACTGCTGACTGAGTGGGAAGCAGAGCACCCACGTGTGCTCTGATAAAAACCCTGAAATCCAGCACAGCCACAAAAGCTGTGGCACAGTGCCTGCGGGGGGTTGTCCCAGAACGGCATCTTTCCAAGGCTGGCTGACACGTTTTGCTTCACAGGGGAAGTGTCATCCTAAAACTTTTGTGATTAAAAGCAGCTGGGGAGTGTGTGAGCATTCTGCACACCTAATTCCCATCTGACCACCAGGCCAAGAACAGGGATTTGGGAACACAGTAAAGGGGGACACTTGCCTCCTGGTGTCAAGCAGCGTGTCCCAGAGGTGCACTGCAAACCCAGAGGGGCTTTACAAACCCAGAGGGGCATGGAGGCAGCGTGGGGTGTCCCACAGCAGCCCAGAACACGTTAATTGCTAAAGGAGCAACAGCTCATCAGGTGCTTCCCCTGCCTGTGCCTGCAGTAGCTGCGGCCACATGCAAAGGTTGGTGATGCAATTACACACATGTCGTGTTGATTAATTAGTGCCACCATCAAAAGAGGAACGCTTTCTAACATCATAAATAGTTTAATAATTATTATTTAGTTATTATAATATTTTCTGCTATTTAAAAATATTGATATTGTACCAACATGGTTGCAAAGGTTTTGGTAAGAGTGTCAAATCCATGAGCAAGGAGAGAGCCTTAAGAGACCACTGGATTTTAAACTACTTAAGAGCAGCTTAATGTGCATTGAGTTTAGGTGTATAACAACTGCCTGGCAAGGTTATCCTTCAGCAAAACTGTGATCAGTAACAATAAACATTAAAAGGGCTTCAGCATCAATATACATTTCAAACCCAAGGGATGTGTTTTGTGCAGAACACAAGCATAAGTCTCGCAGCTGATTTGCTGAATCGGGACCTTAAAAAATAGGAGCTATTTTGTGTCACTGCCTAGTGCTTTTATAAGGCACTGAATTTTAAATGCCCTGCCAAAGAGGAACACTGATCTCACCACGGAGGTGCCCTTGTCCCCTGTGCTCCAGTGCCACCCTGCCTGCCTGTGTCCCAGCGCAGAGGTGAGGGCAAAGCATTTCAAATCGATTACACGCTCCCACGTTATGGGTGTTAGCAGACAAGCTCCCCATGACCCCTCACCTTTCTGCCATGGGAAAATGCTGGGAGAGTCACTTCCCCCAAGAACAATCAGCAGCAGTTTTACATCACAGGACAACATTCTGTTCAGGACTGTGTTTCAGCACACCAGCTCACTTTGCAGTGCAGTTAAGCAGTTGTGCAAACCCCCGAGCTACCAGCAAAGTTCTCAAGATTCATCGGACTGAGGGAATAAGACAGAAGTTTTGCATTTCTATTGACTTAGTTTTAGTGCCACAGAATGCTCTGGGAAGAAGGACGAAAAGAAAGGCTGTGGGGACAGGATGATAGCTGAGTTAGTGAGAAGCAATCAGAGCAGAGCAAAGCAAATAGAGCAGCTGCCTGCGGGCAGTGGGGCTGGGGGGCTGTGCTGGCCTTCCTGTTTGTGTTTACAGGACACAGCTCCTGCCAAGAGCTGCATTGTGCTGCGGGCAGCAGCAGTTCCAGTGATGGATGGCTTCTGCAGGGCCCCTTTGTACCTGCCAACAGGCTGAGCAATAAACAGCCCGAGGCTGCACCCCCTTCATTTCCATCACACGTTAAGTGTGTGGTGCCCAGGGCTCAGGCCCTGCACAGGAGCCAGCTCGTGGTTGCACAGTGTGTGTGTGCCCAGTCGGTTACACACCAGAAACTTCCTGCAGCTCCTTCCTTCTTCGAAGAGAGGTGACATAAAGCCAAAAGGAGAAGGCAATGGGTGTTTTATTATGACCTATGGATCACTGTTTGCCTGGAGAAAGACAAACCTCATCTTGCAGCTTAGCAGCATTCCCAGCATGTGCTTGCATTTAGTTAGGAAGCTGTGTTGATGTTCAGTGGATCACCCCTAAAGGCCACCAGCCACCCCTGGCTCGTGATGCCAACCCTGAGCACCACTGGTGCTGAGAGTTTCCAGGAGATGGGCACCACCTTGCAGCTCCACATGCCTGTGTCTGAGAAAGAGCAGGAAAAGGATTTAGAGTAGCTGAGTTCAAGCATTCATTACCAAACTATCTTGATGCAGGAAAGGGAAGAGGCAACACACCCCTGATCCCAGCAGCCGCCTCTGCCTCCCCTCCATGACCCTTCTGAGCCCCCACTTTGCCCACTCTGACAAGCAGGCTCTTGACAGCAGGTACCCAGCTGCAGCCAGCATGGTTGGCTCTGTGCACCATCTCTAATTTATCACTGACCTTGACCTGCATAACATCCACAGGGAGTACCAGGGGGTGTGACCTCAGCCTGTCCCAGTCCCTCGGCCGCCCCAGCCCCAGGGCTCCTGCCCAAGGCAGTGGGAGCTCCCTGCACCGAGCAACTCCAGCCTCAGCCCCCAGCACTGCAGCTTGCCAGCCTGTTCGCAGAGCAGAGCGTGTCATACTTCTAAAGAGTGACAAATTACCAGGAAGGGCCCCCCCGCACCCCGGCTCTGCTATGCACAGCCCAATTCCCCCGTGCTGCATTAACAGCTAATAAAACAATAGAGCTTTTAGTGGTGGACTTCAAAGGGTTCTCAGGCAGATGAATGAATTTCGCATTTCTTCACTTACTGTCAGCACTGAGGGAGAGAAGGGCAGGCTGAGGTCGAAGGCTTCAGCAGGCAGCGGCAAACAAATACAGCCTGGTATTCAGGCTACTGCAGAAAATGGGGTGGGAAATCAGCTAAGCAGTCAGTAACTACCAGGTTTTTCTTCTGCTCAGTTCATCCACTTCAGCTGCCTTATTTCCTTTTTGTTTTTTCTGTGCTACATGATCAGTACCAAAAAAAAAACTTATAAAAATTAAAAAACACTCCATGTTTAGACCTAAACCATAGGCAGAGTCAGCAACAGCTCATTGCAGTGTGGACAATCTTTAGGCAGCCTGGCCCAAACTCAAAGAATGTTATTATTTTCAGCAACACAAACATATTCAGTGAATGTACCTTGAGGTCCCACATCTAATTCACAGCTATGTGTCCACCTAATTTCTGCAAACCATTAGCTCATTGTCATGTGCAGCCACAATGAGCATCTATATGAATTAAACTATGAATTGTGTGACTAAGAGTGGATTAATGTTACTTAAAAGGCAATTCTCTTTCAGGGGATGGAAAAGGAAGTAAAAGAAAGCAGGAAAAGTGGAGAGAGTAATATTTATCTCAGCTAGCATAGCTCAGATCTCAGAATCATAGAACGATTTGGGTTGGAAGGGACCTTAAAGCTCATCTCATTCCCACTCCTCTGCCATGGGCAGGGACACCTTCCACTAGCCCAGGTTGCTCCAAACCCTGTCCAAACTGACCTTGGACACTTCCAGGGATGGGGCAGCCACAGCTTCCCTGGGCAACCTGTGCCAGGGCCTCACCACCCTCACAGGGGAGAATTTCTTCCTAATCTCTAATCTAAATCTACCCATTTTGGTTTAAAACCATTTCCCCATGTCCTATCACTATCTGCTTGCATAGAAATCACACCTCCTTGGCCACGTAGATGGACTCTCCAGCAGCTTTCTCCCACATGGGGCAAGGGAAACCAGGAGCTGAGCTCCATAAATTGCACCTACAACAGAGGTACCTTCTGGTGGAGAAGACAGACAAAGCCTCACAGCTCCCACCAGCAAGACTGTGCCAACCAAACCTTCCCCAGGGAGGGAGCCTACAGGGCAGTTTGGAAGGATTGAGGATGGAAGAGATCTTAAAGGAAGCATCATTTCATAAAACTGCCACAAGCAACTTGGCTCAGTCTCTTACATTTCTCCCCTACTTTCTGACTGACTTTTTTTAAGTCACGGCCTTTACTCCCACACAGTGTCTGAGGAAGGAAAAAAAAATTCTGATTGTTTCTGTGCATGGCTTTTTTTTTTTTTTTTTTTAATCCTTATGTAGTACATGATACCCAAAACAACAGGAATAAATTATCCTAGTTTTCAGAGCTGGCATGTTTCAGCCTCTTGAATACCATCCTGTATATTCTCCATAATTTCCAAGTCCAGCCCAAACGGCTCGTTCTGGAAAACAACTTTAAAAAGGTTGCAATCATTTATGTCGCGTTCGCGTCCGCTGCCAAACTTTCAGAGCATTCTGCGTTTGGCTGTGCTACAAAACACGCCTGCCGAGGGCACTTTCCAAGCGCTCCCCGTGGCCCTGCAGTGACAGCGTTCGCAGACAGGGAGCTCCCGGGGAGCCGCGGCGCTGCTCAAAAGCAGCCGGCTGGAGGGAGGGAGGGACACAGCCTCCTGATAACCGAGCTGACAATTTCTAGGTTCTCCAAAACCAGACCCTTCCAAGAATGCCCTTTGTTCAGCGGTTGCTCCATTCAGTCTCTCTCCCTGTTTGCTTGTAATTTATTCCTTCTAAAAGCCTTGCCCTAGGCTAGCAGAAAATTAAAACAAGGAGCCAGATTTTCCCTTTTTTTTTTTTTTTCTCCTCACTTTTGCTCTTTCATCAAGAACAGTGAAAATTTGGCACAGTCGAATATTTTGTTCAGCTCTTTCTTTCAGTCTTTGAAGTCCCCTAATGCCTTGGTAGGAGTCTGGGCTTCCACTCACATCTGCTTTCCATGAAGCCATTAACCGCACTTTATTTGTGCCATATTAGATTTTTCAGGACAGGGACAGAACTAACGAAGCATTTACATTCCTGGGAAAGTGGCATGTACACAACTACCACATTACTCTGATAGAAACAAACTACAACTGACATATTTCAAGTTCCCAAGTGAGGAGCCGTGTCGTGCTTCGGGCAGCAAAGGGTCCCAAGCTGTCGGGTACCTCTTTTCTTTCTAGTGCTTATTTAATAACAAACACCCCCATTGCAATTTCAGTTTACATAATTACCAAGAGATGCTCTAGTACCTGTAGGAAAATGAAGGCCAATGTTCTGTAGGAAGGGGAGCTTAGATGAAAGCTTAATGAAAACAAATTGTGGCTGAACAGAAGCTGCATCAGAGACAGTATCAATGACACAGAGCACTGTCAACAAGATAATGGCATCACGCTGCTAACGAACTGCTAAAGCATTTCTTTTACAAGCAGAAGACTAATCCCCTGACAATGCTCCATTCCAACTAAGTTACTGCTATCAGAGCTGGGAGAGGATGTTGACTGAGCCTCTATCAGAGGGATCCTGGTGAACTGTAAGGGATTATTGATTACCCTGTCGTTTTCTGTTTTGCATTTCTCTCTTAAATTACCAAACCCCTCCCCTAAGAAATATTTGTCCACTTCTCATAGAGAATGTTATTGTAATAATTCTATGTCAGAGGTGATAAAGCAGCAACTGAAAAAAAACATGCCTTGGAGGAGGCAACATCAAGAGCCCAGCAAGCTCATCCTTCCAGCACAATCTCCAACGGCCTCCTGAGCTTAATGAGGAGGAGCTTGTTAAAAAGCCAACTGGGACTTGGAAAGTTCATCAGAGGACTGCCTATCCAAGCTCAGCACAGCTCCAGTCACTGAAGCTCACAGAAGAAACATTTTTGGAATCCAGCCTTTTGCCACCCAGGCAAAGCACCAAACCACAACCAAATGACAAGGCATGAAATGTGCTTAGAGTCAATCAGTGGGTGAAAGTCTTCATAATATTGCTTAACATTACTTAGGGCAGGAATGGCCAAATCAAGCTCTTATATGTGGCTTTGAGTAGGCAAATACCAATTTGGTTGTCTAAACAGACATGAAAACCCCACCCCATGTACAGCTACAAACAGCTGCAAGGAAGGTGATGCCACAGCCTCCTACCTCAGTTTTTGGCTCTCAAACTGGGAGAGTAAGGTGACCATAACAGAAGATATTTACTACATCCTGTCACAGAGCTGAATCATGGATACAGGGGAATTATCCTGGGTTTGATGGAAAGCATGGAGAGGGTGCATATGCCCCATCTTTGTAAAATTCCGTTCAGTCTCCCCCACCCCAAGTTGAGCAGTGCCAGTCCCCTCCCTCCTTTCTTCCTAAGTCTCTGTTTCTTCATTTCTTTCCATGGAAAATGTTTCCAAGGGTGGAGGGTATTGAAATAACCGACGAGACAACCATTGCAGATCCCAGATGATGACCAGCCCCTTGTCTCTCCCATCACAAGAGGTGTCACGTTCCTGTAGGACGCCCTCACTGCTGCCACGTATTTTGCTGTTGAATTGCAGATCCCTTACAGAAATACTGAGGTACAATTCAGGTGTTTAAAGGATCCCAAAGCCTTCCCCAACCAGGGAAGGGGATCAGGTGCCCCAACACTGTTCAGGTCTCCCTGTCCACAGAGACCTGGCTCTTGCTGGGAGGTGCTTGCAATCACTGGAGCAGGGGCTGTGGTGGATGTCAGGAGGCAGAGGCCCAAGAAAGGGATGCTTTTCCCTGCTGCCCTAGTGATTTGAATTATTTCATGATGGCAGAAAACTGGGAGAGGAAAAAACCACAGCACTATGTTGAAAAAATCCAAAACAAAACATGATTTTAAAAAGTGCTGTGCCAGGTAAAACTCCTCTGCTTTGTTATTGTGAGAGTTCCCAGTATTGATAATTTCTCCTAGTTACTGGTTTGTAAGTCACTTCTGAGTAGAAAATTCAATTACATGGGCCAAGTCAACAATAATGTTTTTCCTGGCAATGGTTCATTTTGCCAGTGGAAACATTTTTCCCCCTCTACTTTTCTGGATTCAGCTCTGCAAAGTTGCTAAATTCTTCCAGATCTCTGGTCTGATGTGATCATAAATATCCTGATTGTATTCGACTGATTGACAGACTGGGGATGGATTAAGTGGGGATTACAGCCTGGAATGATCAAAATGTGCTTTCATGGTCAGTAACTCTGCAATAAGTCATAGTTCCAATGTACATTAACTATATAATCTAATTAACATGGCTGTTTATGTATTTAATATTATTCTTAAAACTTTTTAATAAAAGAGGTTTTAAGGAGAATTAAATGTTGTTTAAAATATAAGAACCTGGTCCTTGAATGTACAGTAGTTTGGGGTTTGCACTGTCATTAAGACGACTAATAAAACTCTCTCTTACTATTAAAATGAGATTTGAGCAGTAAGATGGGCCTAATTCTGCCCTCACTGATGGGTGGGTAAACCCAGGTTTTCTCTGTTTTATTATAAGTTACTTCAAGTGTAGCAATTCAGGGCAGAATTTAGTTCATTAGGATTAAAAGACTACTTTTTAATCAACTGAGACTATTAAATCCGTATAGGTACATAACAAAAAGCACTTGAATTACCCAAACTGCTCAGCACTCACAGGTCTCACAGCTGTCATTATTTACTGAGCAGGAGCAGCAGGAATCAGCCTTATGGGGACAAACCTTGGGTGTTTTACTGCCCAGGTTAACACACAACCCCATCCATACCTAATGATATCAAACCAAATGAAATGATTCATCCAGGCAAAACTCCCAACTACAGCAATGTGTTCAGCAGCTGCACTTGTGACTATAAAAAGAGCTGGCTATTTGATTGCAAGGGCGAGGAATCATAGCAGAGATGTTATGCATTTGTCCATAAAAAATGAAATCTGAAACCATTAAATATTTTGCAGGATTGTGGATTCTCTGCTGTCTCCAATCCACCAGCCTCAAAGTCAGCATCTCAGAGCTGTGAACCATATTGCTCTGGAGCTGTAAGTCTCCTCCAAGACCCTTTTTGAGCTTTCAGAAGATTTTTCGTGTTCACTTGCCTTTGTGCCTGCTGGAGCTGCAGCTGAGTGTCCTGTCCCTGCCCTCCCTGGACTGGGCTCTGTGGTGAATGGGGGATCACAAACCAGGATGGACACAGCTGAGGGCTGCAGGCTCTCCTGGAAGAGTTCAGGGAGGTGTTCGAGCTCTATCAGATATCTCAGGACTCTGCACTTGCTGGCCCAATGAGAGGGTCCCCAGGAAGTTTATTGTGGTGTGTAAGTAGTGCTGAGCAACGTTTGTGAGAGTCAGGGTGAGAGGGAGCCCTTCTGCCCTGCTCTCTCTCACACCCACATTGGTCTCCTCCCTCCACCACGTGGCCAACCCCTCACAGTCTTTTCCTGACCTGAGATCTTCTCAAATAAAAAGGAGCTGAAAAGTTTCAGCACGTCCAGGTGTTGGTCTCTGATGTCCCTCCCTGCTGCCCTCCTAACCCAGAATATGCCCCAGGGACTGCTTGTCCTGGTGCATGGAACCAGGATCAGGATGGACACCACCTGACCCAGACTTTGGACTTGATCTACAGATTAGAGGAGGGGTCAGCCCTGTGCTTACCCCATAGCAGGGTCCTGGCACAGATGACAACTCCCCGGGCTGTCCCCAGGGATGGGTGATGGCTTGCCTTGAGACTGACCTCGTGCACGAGTCAATCCATCATCCCTGGGATGAAACCCACTTCGTGGCACCCCCAAGCCACACAGAAAGCTCTGCCCAAAGCCCCTTAAATGAAGCAGGAATGTTTCAATTTAAAGGAATTAAAAGCATTTTTAAAACGTGATGGTTCCCATCACACGAGGTCCCTGCGCAGCGCGCTGCCCGACAAGCCCGATTATTCTCCAGCCAGCCAGGGGCTTAGAAAGTATGTCGAGCACTCAAACCATTTTAGGTCCCTCTGCACTGTACATACCCAGAATTCAAGCAGGGTTCACATTCGAGGGCTTATAAAAACTTGAATACGCTCCAATAACTTAAATCACTCAGTGAGGTTCGCAGTGATTTAAAGCCATTGGAACTCCCCGCGTTCGGTGCGCGAGGGCTCCAGCTTGGAAAAGAATCAAGGCATGTTCCAGCATGGCAGCTCCAGGCATATTGAATCAATTTCAGCATGTAAAAATAATTAACAATGATAAAAATACATTAATAATACTGTAATTATAAGGCCAGACCAAAGTTTCAGCCTGAAGAAAAAAAAAAAGAAAAGAAGGAAAAAAAAAAAAAAAGGAGAATTTCAGCAAGGTTTGTGAACGGCTTGGACTGGGGGTAATGAGGGATTTCAGTGACAGGAAAATAAATGGAGGCAAATCAAGGGTAAGGAGCAAAGGAAGATCACATTTGTCAGTAGTTTAAAAAGTTAAACTGGCCTGAGCTGCAGGACTTGCTAAATTCTGCCCTGGAGGTGTGCCAGCACAGCACTGCTGGGCCAAGGGATCAGATACAATCCAAGGTCCAAGTTCTTGCAATCCATCAGGACAAGGATCAAATGCCATATATCATGGAGCTCACTCATAAATCTCTGCTTTCTAGTAGCATAGAGTAGGGAGGCCAAAAGTAGCACCTGTCTGGAAAGGAGGCCACACTGTCTGAGGGATGCTTTTCCTGAACCAGCCCAGTCCCTGCAGGGTGATATCAAGCCCCCAGGGGACAACAGGGCTTTGGCTACTTCTACATGATCTTTCTGGCACCTGGTACATCAGCTTCCAGCCTGGACCAGCACCAGGAAAGGCCTGAGGCTGCAGGAACAAATATTGCCAGAGATATTAATCACCAAATGGTTTTGTCACATCAAACAACTGATTTGTTTCAGTCAGCAGTCCAGGCTTTGATTCTCCCATCCCACTTGTTCTGTACTCAGCCCTCATGCAGGTGCCTCCTTGAGCCTTTCAGTAGTAACCCAGCAGAAAAGGTTTTAAAATAAAGTAATAGCACAAAGACTGTGTGTGTGTGGGGGGAAAGTACAATATAACATAATTTCCACTGCACATTGTTTATAGAAAAGGGTTGGGCATAGACAGGTAACGTTCCTTTTTGCAGGTAAAAGACATTTATTGTAATGCCCCTGGCAGGAATGTTTTCTCATTGTTCGTGTTAAGTTGAGTTTCTGCCCACAGAAGACAGGGACTCTGCTTCCAGAGCCACTAGTAGAAAAATAAAACCTAATCTTATGTCATTATATCCCCAATTCTACTGTGGTTTTGAAATTAACCTTTTGCTTTGGCACGAATTCCCATCTCATTTTCTGTGAAATACAACAGAGCTCGGGACAACTGCAACCAACAGAGATTTCTATGGGAAAAAAAAAAAAGGCCTGTAAATCCTTTACTATCTTTAATCACGAAAATAATTCAGTTGCTGCAAACCTGATATTCATGGCTGGGGCCCAAGGACCTTGCAATTCACAAAAGCACTGAAGGGATCCATAAAAAGTGGCTGGCCATGAGGAATTTACACTTGTTTTTTAAAGGGAGTAAAAATGTGGCTATAGCAATTTAGAAGAGTTTATGTATTCAGGCCTTAGAGAGGTTTAAATCACTCAGTTAAGAAAGATGCATTGGTGCATTAGTGAGCCTTCAGGCAATGCAAAAGGCCAGAAGAAATTATATGACAGAAGCATTTCTGGACAGAGAGTGTTCTGAGCTTGCTCTGCCCATAAACGGGTTCCCTGACTCACACCCCACATTCAGAGCATCCTCCCAACTCCCCCCAGGTCCCTTCCAGCCCCAGTGCCACCAGTCAGGGCCCTTCACAGGGGCTCAGATCCCCCCACTCCCCTTGAGCAGCCCCTCACACCATCCACCCTCTCTCAGCACCAGGGAGGTCCCTTGCCCTGCACAGTTTTGGTCCCCTGGGATGACCAGGAGCCTTTGGCCAACAGAAACATCCTGGATGGGGAGGCCCAGGGAGAAAAGTGCTTTCAAAGGGCTCAAGATAAGACGTGGTCTTTGGGAGATAATGACAATCCCCAGCCTCACAGCATGCAAGACTAATTGCAAAGCCCATCTCCCTGACCCGGGTTTCCCACTCTAAGCCCTTCTCCGCTTCTCATATTCACTTACTAATTCTGTTCAAGCATTTTAATCCCACCTACTGCCAGGACAGAAAAATAAGAACTTGCTGTTTGGAAATAAAGTTAGTAAAAATACAGGAATGCAGCGAGGGAAGAGCTGCTGGTGTGCAAGGGCTGTGATCTCTGGGTTTAGAGGGTCTCGGGGCCCCTGACCTGGATGCCCCACGTTGCCCTCGGGTACCTGGGGGAGATGCTGCCCCTCTCTGCAGTGTGGGTTCAACACTACAACTGTTCAAGCTGCCTTCTAGTGTCACAGCTCTTACAATAGATACTCTCAGATGCTACTCCCTCTGCCAAAGATTTTCTGGAAGACTGCAAGAATTCAGGGCACAACATTTCTGCTGCTTGCAGGGGTGGTCACACAACAGTGCTCCCTGATCCTGCAGCTGCATCATAGACACAGACAAGAGGAACTGAGGGGAAATGTCTGAGGCAAAGGCATTGAACCAGGCACAACACAACAGTGACAAAAGCAGCTGGCTCTCAAGTGGCAAGAGCTTCGCAGCTCAAAGGGCCACAATTCCACCCCTGTGTCTCCCAGAGCTGCCACACCAGGAAAATCCCAGTTGGCTTTACTGTCCAGTCACACCCCCAGCCTTGGGAGCAAGCCTGGGGAAAGGCACTTCTCTTATTTAGCTTTGGGTGTGCGTTTTATTTGCCTTGCCTTGGTGCCCTCAGGGTGGTTGTTGGCTGTAGTAGATGGTGGATTTTGTTTTTCTGGCTTGTTGTACCCCTCTTGAGAGAAGTTGTTACAGTTGTAGTTGTATTTTTCCAGCTTTTCCAAGCTTACCAGCTCCCCAGGGTGCTGTTTGCCTGAGTGGTTTGGTACAGTTTTATTTTTACAATAACTATTACACTTTTAAATTTTATTTTTGTATGTTAATTAAATACTTTTTAATCACAATGCAGACGCAGTTGCAGGGGCCAAGAAAAATACATAAACAAGAAGAGAATCCAAACATATATCTGCCCAGCATGGTACAGAAAAACTTTCCAAACCCAAGTTCAGCCTAGCCCAGTCCTGGATCTCTGCATTAAAAGTTTAACAGCACAACTCAGCCACCAGTAGTCTGCTCTTCAGTTCCTTGGGTTACCAAGCAGGAAGGTAAAATGCCCAGAGAGCAGCCACTGGCACATGAAGAAATGCTGAGTAGTAGCACCAACTCCAGTTTAAAAACAGAGAAAAATATCCTAAATTTCTCTTAAATAGTGTTTGTCAGATCCTGCTGAAGAGATGCTGAAATTGTGCAGCAAACGTGGCTTGTTTCTCACCCCTGGAGCTGGGCACCAGTCAGGTTAGCCAGCTCAGTCAGCTGTCCTATACAGTTTATCCTATTCCAGCGTTTGCTCCTGCCAAATCCACAGGGGATCAGCTTGTCCACCCCTGCACATGAAGCAAAGGGGCCACAGACACCTGGAGAGACACGTCTCTGTCTGTGGCACGGCCAAAGCCGCCTCTTTAAAGCGCAAAATTCCTGCCGTGCCCGAGAAATAAAACTTGAGATTTAATTTAAAATGAGAGATATTAGAAGGGCGAGCTGCAAGTGAGGAGGTGATGGCATTTCTCTGGCTGGGGGCCAGGAGGGTAGGAAAAGA
The DNA here is from genome assembly GCF_001604755.1 of Lepidothrix coronata. NCBI lineage: Eukaryota > Metazoa > Chordata > Aves > Passeriformes > Pipridae > Lepidothrix > Lepidothrix coronata. The sequence continues at coordinate 2,926,486 of NW_016690279.1, forward strand.
AAACAAGAGAGATGCATTATGTCCCACAGACCTTGGCAGCTCAACGCGGTGACACTCACGCAGGGCTCACGGGCGAGGCAATTAATGGCAGGGAAGTGGCACAAGGAGCACTGTGAGAAATTAGAGCTGAGGTTCAAAAGCACAGGAGGGACAAGGCCAATAAAAAAAATCCAGCAGCAGCATGTATGTGAGAAGTCAGTGTAGTAGGTATGCAATGAAAGGGGAGAAGATATTTCTTCTGAGAACCTGCGTGTGATCCTTGCACACCTGCCAGCCCTTTTTTTTTTTTTAATGTTTAGCTGAGTGGTGAATTCTTTAAGGTCTCCATGAATCTTATTCATGTAAGTGGTGAACACAGTGGTGCTGGGTTAACAGTTGGACTTAAGGACCTCACTCCAGCCTTAATGAGTCTATGAAAGGCTGGGAATGGTACAGGATGTAACAGCGAAGTATGAGGACCTCTTGTCCTCAAAAACAGGTCTTTTACAATACTCTCAAATTTACCTGATGAAAAGCACAGCAATGGAGTTACCTGGACATGTACAAAAGGTAAACAATATTATTTCAGATATATGCATGCCTCTCACCTCCGTGGTGAGTGAACCACACTGGGCACAAGCACTGGGTGACTTCTCCCATTTTGGTTGTGCTGGCAGGAGCAGCAGCTCCCTGGGCTGTGCACCTACAGGCCATGCTCAGCCAGAGGCTTTATGAGGAAATTTTACTGCTCTCCATGTCTGTTGTGGGCCCAAGGACCTTCTCCAACCACTTGGAGAACTTCTGGGGCTGGGCCACGTTGGAAGGATGTTTTCCTCTTATTAATTATTATTACCACCAAAGCTACATCTGCTCTTTAGCTTGAAAAGCCAATTCTAACCAATGTGTCCAATCTCTCAATTTAAAGCTGGGAAGAAAAATTAAAAGCAGTTTAACTTCACGAAACGTGTTTTGATCAAAATAGATTGTTTCATGGTGTTACAAAGAATATTTGAAAGACAAGGTTTTCTTGGAAATATCTGCTTTTAGTTGTTTCCCACAATAAAGTTTATTCTAACTTTGTGCTTATTTTCATGGTGGTGGGGAAATACAGCTGTGCTGCCCCTTCAGCAGAAGCCCTGCAGTTATGCCTGGCACATGATGAACTTACTGAATCTGCTGCAAATACTTCTTTTATTTATTTATAGCCACTTGATTAGAGCATTTCTGACCAAGCAGTAGCTCTTCCACTCTTATAATTCGTCCAAAAAAGACAACAAAAAGGTTCAGCTGCTTGGCTGCCAAGCAGAAAGGTCAAATTACTGACCTCTATTTTGGGGTATCAGTTACAGCCACCTCAGCACTCCCCTTTGCCTGCTGCAGTTGTCTTCTAAATATAGCTGCTCTTAGTTGCAGGATGTTCTCTCCTTGTGTGCAATGACAATACGGTTCATCACTCCCCAAAAAAGCCCATCACAGGATACTGGCAGTATTTATCATTAAAAGTTACAGGCTCTGTGCTATCTTATTTATCAAGTGTTGACAGACTTTGATGCTGCTGGTACAGCCAAGTAAAGACAGAGCTGTTTGAACAGTTTAAGCTTAAAACAGCAAAGCTGGGCCAAATAAGTTGCTCCAAATAAAGCTGGGTGAGTCACTCAACAAAACCTCAAGTCATTTTGCACAGAGAAATTAGGTCCATAGATATATTCTACAGTAAAGATTATTTTACATTTCTTTCAATTGCAGGATTACAAGCTGACCTGAAATATATGATTCAGACCAGGCAAAGAAATGGAGGACTGGGAAATAAGATCAATACAAGTCCCCATGGAAGCAACTCAGCTCCCCATGAGCCTCCCTTCCTCTCTAGCACAGCAGATGGTGGGGACAAAGCCAACCCTAGAGCTGCATTCTGGCTTGGCCTATTTTTAGACACAAATGTGTAATTCATAAGAAAGTCTTGGGGTGTCTGTTGGTTTGGGAAAACACAACACAACAGCAGGAGACTGATCCATCTTTCTTCAGGGAAAACCCACTGGTGTTTGCCAGCATCCCACAGCCTGGGGCAACCAGGGACTGAGCAACACATTCCTCCACAGTGGCCTCCCTTTCTCTCCTGCTACAGCAACAGAAATATATAAAACTTCTGCCCCCAGAGGATCTTTATCTTTGACTAATAACTGGAGGAATCCCTTAGTACCAAGAGTTATCTACAGAGCTCACCCTGCAAGGATAAACAGCAAGTGGTTTCACTGCCTGTCATCTGGGACCAAAGTTGGACTTGGAGGACAAAGATAAAAGTCTCTCAAAATATGCAAGGGATAAGTGAGAAAGTTTGGCTTGCACCAGGCATTTTTGACATTCCCACATCTCAAATGTCCACAGCTTAAACACAAACAAAATCAGTGGAGATTTAAAGAACTTTGACCCTATATTCTTCTTGCCTTTCATTTCAAAAAGAGAAGCCAAAAGCCCCTCACGTAGGCTTGCAGGCACAGGCACTCACCCAGCACCCTGGCTCAGGCCATCTTTCCATCCCTTCCAGGGGGATGAATCTCCCTGCTGGAGCCCAGCCAGGCTGTCCAGGGCATGTTGTGCTTGTTTTCATATCTGCAGTCTCAGCAGAGCAGTGAATAAGTGCTGTCAGGAGTGTTGAACAAACACTGTACTTGACTTTTCACTGGGCTCTTGTGGGCTCAGAACAAAAGCCTGGACCTGACCCCACAGAAACTTTGGGGCATGTCAAATCTGGATCCAGATCTGAAGCTTGTGGCTGGACTTCCATCTCTAGGGTTTCAGTTAGAGTTCAGTTCATAAACACTTCTACCAGGGCCTTTTTCTGCCTTACTCCACCATGAATCAGGAGTTGCTGCCATGAAATTAAGTTAGACCTGACCACAAGTGGGAATAGAACAGAATTTACTCATATCACCAGCCATGCCTTTTTGGGTTTTTATTTCTGGGTGTAATAGTCAGGGCCAGTGGCTTCTATGTATGTACATGGTGGACACAGCCCTGGGCTAAAGCACAGTGATGCAATGGCAGGAGGAGCTGAAATTAAGCAGGACAAAGACTCAGCACAAACACACAAAGCGTTCAAAAGTGGATGTAAAAATCCATCTGCCTCCTCTGCCAAATGATCAGCACCAGCAGGGGTACAGGTACAAAGCTCCTGAGCTTTGCTTGTCATTCAGAGCAGGCAGGAGTGACACGTTTGAGACCTCACCAGGCAAAGTGCTGCTGTGCCATCAATGAAATAATAAACACTTGAACACAAATTAAGAAAAGCTGCCTATGGGCTTGTAACAGTAGAACTCCAAACCTGCACACCCTGCTCTGAGCTTATTGCTGTAGGAACCACTGAAGTTTTTCTGCTCCCTTCCCACGGAGGGGAGAATCTGAACTGGAAGATGCTTCCCAGTCTGCCACTAAAGCCCTGTGAAATGGTGAGCCCAGAGAGCCCATGTTTATTTGGCACAGGTTTCAGGAGGTGATGTTATCACCCTTCCTTCTCCTCCTGGTTTTTTGCTGCTGGTGGTCCCATTCCTGCATTACAAATTCCCCAGCTCGCTGAGGACTCTGTGACGGAGGGTCTAACAAGGACTTTATTCTTTGCTGATCATTTTCCTGGCATGATACCTTTTTAATGTTAAAATCTGTTAGGTAGACACTTCCTACAGTTAATGTAACACACTTATGCCTTTCCTCTAGGATCCAATAGCTTCTCTGCATGCTTTAGTGTGACTGTTAATTACCACAAGCGCAGAGTATTATTTTCTATTCACAGAAGGAAAAGAGAAAATGAGCTGATGTGGGGGGGGAGCAACCACATATAAACCATCATCCAGTTTATCAGCCAACTTTTCACTAACCCTTTGCTTATTCAGTGCTTCAGGGGTTAATGAAGTCTCTTAGAAAGCAAAAGGTTTCCATCTGTAATTGGATCCTTTGTATGTGCTTTCCGCTATAGGAATCAACTTAGCATTGACATCCTCGTAAAAATTTCCATTAGATCGAGGACTGAATGCCCACTAAGGCTCTGTGTGGTTTTGCAATTGATTCACTGAATGAAATCTTATCTAAAATCTTTTTATTTTATGCTATTATGGGCACAAGGGAAAATAGTGATGTAAAAATTTTCACTGCCTAGTTAATGCACAGTGCCTCTTGGAAATGGCCTTCAGGTTGGCTAAAAAGATTGCCATTTCTATTTCCCACTATTTTGTTTCATATTACCATTAATTGAAAAATGTTTCATTTCTTACTAAGTTACATATTGACACTTTGAATTGAATTCAGGGCCTTTATCTTTAATCTTCTCATTAGATCACTTCAGAGACTGGCTCATTCTGTCGAGGGCAAGAAGACACAGTTCATCAGCTGCATCTTTTTCAGCAGGAGAGAACTTTCATGAGACTGTTCTTGTGCTTTAAAGAGGTAAAAAGCAGTCTGGCCATGAAGAAGCTACGAATCAGACCTTATATTGCCAATTTCCCTGCAGTGGTGGTGCTCTCCAGAGAAAGATAGGTCAAAATAATGTTCACAAAACTGTCAGATCTTTTACTTCTTTAAAATGCTGCTCAGTCAAGAACAGGGAGAACTGAAGAGGAGGAACATTTTGTCTTTAAGATCTGCAAGTATATATGTATTAGCTACTACGACATCTCTTCCTCCTTTATATGCTGTGAAGAATAATCACCCAAACCAAACTCAGAAGTGCTGAACTGAGGAATTATCTAAATACTTTGCAAATACTTTTTATGTTCTCCCAGCCATGCAGATTTAACATTCCCATCCATCTGCTGGAGCCACAAAGAGAACCAAATACTTACAGCAAGTACTTAGGAGTGCACAGAGCCATAAGCTGGGGCAGAAACACGTGTACAACACCTGCACACTCACACCCCGTGCACAACCACTCAGACACACTAAATGCAAGCACGTGGCTTGTGCATAAATATCTACACTCAGACACAGCACATGGACATGTGGTCTGCATGTGGTTCCTACCCACACAGTCTGTGTCTGAAACAGGCTGATTTTCCTTCTCTCTCTACTGGTTTTACCAGGTTTTGCCTGGGAACATCTCGTGTCCCAAGAGCAGCTGAAGCATCCCTTACTCTGAGCTGGAAGACATTTGGGCCACTGAGTGAGACCCTCCTGATTTAAGCAGGAGATCCTCACGATCTGCTCTTGTGCACATCACAAAGTAGACAGGAATAATAGCAACAAAAATATTAATAAAGTTTGCTTTTGCCTTCCTGCCTCTCATTTCAATTGCTTGAGGTCTTTGCAGCGCACAGAAATGAAAATAAAACAGTCCCTTGCCCTAGTGCTGGAGGGAAGGCCATGGAGCACCAGAGCAAACAGGAGCAGTGTAAGGCTGTGCCAGCCTGGAAAAAACTGCACATCCCAGGGTGTGAAACGTGCCCTGTCCCTCGGACTGGAGGCAGTTAATGGAAAGAGAGCAGCCCCAAACTGTGTTCATGATGTGTGGAGAGCAGCTCCAAGACACATTTGTGATGTCTGGATGATCCCTGCCTGCCCAAGCTTCTCCACAGGAGGAATCTCCACTTTCCATGCTATATGGTTCTCTATACAACACTTAAAGATAATTGGGAAATACCCTAGCAATGCCATGTTGTCAACTATCCAAGCATTTATTTCAAGCTGAGTTGGCTGGAAATGTTCTAAAATTTTTCTCTGAAAAAGCTGTTTTCCTAATATTTTTAGATAACCTCAAATTTATTTATTTTTTTAAAATATTTTGGATTTCAAAATTAAAGTGTTGAGCTTTTACTTGGAGTGTGATGACTGCTCTCCCTTTCCTCTGCATTCCCTCACCTCCTCAGTGCAAAAACATGAGAAAGTAGAACAAGATAGCAGGAAAGGAAGGATGCAAAACCAAACAAAGTCAGAACCAAAACCATAATTTCAAAATAATTTTTCTTGGGTTTATGTATTTTCTACTGAAGATGCCAAACCCAGTTCCTTTTCACAAAACAATTTTTAGAGTTATATTAATGAAAATAGTCATTTTTCCTAACAACTCACATCTGGCCTGAGTAATCCTGAAGGCACCTGACATTAGATGAGCCATGGGACCGTTGGCTCAGCAGTGATATTTGTCATTAGTCCAGGAAGAAACCTCAAACTGGCAGAATTTTCATTCTCCGCATACGCGAACACACACAGTGTGACCACAGCCTGGAAACTCCCCAAGACAACAAATGAGCTGAATCCCAGATTTCATTTCAAAGCCAACCTCAGAGTTTCCATGGCGAGCTGAGCCCTCCAGCCTTCCATCCAGAAATCAATGAGGTGACATTGGCAGAGAATAAAAATGATGTAGTGACGAAACAGGGCCCTGAAGTGCTTTGCAATGACATTTTAAAAACTGAATACCACGCGAAAAAAAGAATGAAGTCAAATGCCCCTTAATCTCCATAACTCTGTAGTGTCACAGCCTAATTAAACCCTAGGCCTTCTGCCAAGTGAGGGCCACACCCACTGACAAAGGATGCCCTGTGATAGACATTATAAGGTGACCCCCTCCATCCCAACATCTGTGTTACTGCCCTCAGCCCTAATGAATGCACGTGCTGGAAGAATGACGGGATTTCCTACGAGCTCAAATTCACCCCATAAAGCTCAAAGCATTGCTAATGTTTCTGTCTGTCCCGCTCAAATCCCATCTCTGGATCAGACACGCAGAAGAAATGAGCTGGACCCCTCGACTGAAGCTCTGTGCAGTTCCCTTAATATAAATCTAATGCAGAAATAACAGCAATTTATAACTTGGGCAGCCAGAAAGCAGTGAAATGGAGCAAGCAGCCAGTTAATGGCCTCAACAGTGCTTCTGAGACTGAAACGCAATTTCTAGCCCCAGAGGGTGCTTTTGGGAGAGCGATCCCACCTTGCACACATTCCTCCTGCACACCGTTCCTGCCCCTGGCACACAGACCTGCTGAGGCTCACATTCTGAGCATGAAACTCTTCCCTTTGGCTGTGGCCTCTTCCTCATCCACCTGAGCAAACCAGGTACAAGGAGAGGTGCCATGAGGAAGGGGACCACACTGCTAAAATTCCTGTCTGAGGCAGCAGCTTCACTCAGCACCCTCTGTCCCATCACTGGACTTCTGGGGACACGCCTGTCACACGACCTGACACCATTTCCCTGCTATCCCCACCCGTGCCTCTTGTGCAGCTGAAGAGCTCTGCAATATTACACCTCAAAGATCAGTAATATTAATGAAATTATGACTAAAATGGCCATCTCTCTGCTGAGGAACCCCTTGCCCGTAAGGATTAAATGCCCACCTGGTCTTACTGGGCATGATACCAATAGGAGACAGCTCTGCTTGTTTCAGACAGAAAAGGACATATTTGTCCTTCTCTCATGTATTTACCAGTGAACATTTCTATTACTCTGCATTCTCACTTTCAGACCATAAATGCCCCATATTGTGCTAGACACCGTTCAAATACCTTCCATAGAAACCTTAGAAAGAATAAACAATAATAAAAATGTGTTAAAACACACCCCTGCTTGCAGTAAAGATCCATAGTCACAGACCACCCCAACACAAAGGTCTCACAATCCAGTCTGAGACGTTCCCCAGGTCACACAGCAAGTCAAGAATGGACCAGAGAAGATTCTCCTCCTCCAAGTCAGGCCTGCTCCAACTGCCTGCCCTTCCTGAGGCCAAGCTGCCTCTCCCAGATGGGGAACACCCCCACCCAGCCAGCCCATGTTGCTGAGAGTTGTCAAAAAGTCAGGCTCTCTGCACCTTTTTGAGGAAGGACCAGTCTGCAGCAAGCAAAGATAAGGGCAACAAGATAGCAAAGAGGAAGCAGGAGGGAAAGCTGGCTGGAGGGGTCACACATGCAGACAGGACCATCAACGGGATCATTCACTGATGGGCACACCAAATGCATCCTTATCCTATGAATATTTTACAGTACAGACAGATTTTCAAAGCTGTTTTGGAAGCTTGAGCCCCAAGCTCATACCTGAGCTTAGCTCAGCTGGTTAGAGCCTGGTGCTAATAATGCCAGGGCTGTGGGTTTGATGCCTGTTTGGGCCATTCACTTAAGAGCTGGACTCGATGGTCCCCATGAGTCCCTTCCAACTCAGACTATTCTGTGACCTCTTTCAAAAGTTTTCTTTTAAAGCAAACCTCCTCACCTGGCTTGGCAAAATCAATGTGCTTCACAGAGAGGTGCTTCCAGGCTCCTTCTCTCTGCACCTCTTGGGGGATAGAGGGCACTGGGGGGGTTGCAGAGGAGGGAACAGCCCACAGCACCCGGCCGGGTCATCTTATTGCCAGGAGTGGGGCCCTGGGGCTGAAAAAGTAGGAACCTGTAGCTGGAAAGCAGTAAAGAGCCGACTTCTGTGCTGGCACCTCTTCAGCAAGAAGAGAACACATATCCACAGGCCACACTGCTCATGATTTACACCGACGTGAGTGAGATCAGAACCAGGCCCCTGTGCTTTGTCATGACAGCAAACACGACAGGGAGCTTGGCCTCTCCTCCTGGGGGGATGTGCCTTCCCCACGCCTCTGTGGGACCAGCACAATAAATAATGCATTCCTGGTAAAGGAGGTCCAAGGGGCTTTCCATAAACAATTCAGGGTTTCTCCTTTAAAAACCTCTGGAATAGTTTCTTAATGCTCGAGCCATGTAAGTCATTAGGTTTCTGTCAGTGTGCTCAATGCATATGGATGTGCCAGAGACCAGAATCCTGGTGGAGTCTGTACTGTAGGACATCTATAAAAGAAAATTGCAGTTAAAGTGTCCAAAACAATGATCTGTGGGTGGTCCTCTGGTTAGCAGATGGGTTTTTAAAGTGCACATATAGCTATTAGTAACAAACACCTCCTTGGTTTTGTCTTGGTAGCCTTGCATGTGAAGAAAAGTTAGTGCACAGAGGATTCATTGCCTACAGATTAGCAGTTCATGTGTCTTTGTTGGACAGGGTGTGCAATCCCATCTAGGCAGGTCTGAGAGCTCTAACAGCATTCTCACTGGAAATGGAGCTGCTTGTAGACATTTATCAGCATAAAATAACAAATAAAATCTGACACATGCGCTCTCACATGGCATAACGTCTTCCATGTGAAGCCAAACCAGGACAGGTAGGGTGAAAAAGGAAGTTAAAAGTCCTTCTTCCTTAGATCCATGGAGATCCATGCTCCCAGCCTCCTTGTCTGTCCACTCTTGGGGGAAGTGGGCACTGGGAAAGAACAGCCCACAGCACCCAGCCAGGTCATCTTATGGCCAGGAGTGGGGCCCTGGGACACTGCCCTGGGGCTGACAAAGGAACCTGTAGCAGGAAAGCAGCAAAGAGTCAACTTCTGTACTGCCCACATTATGTGCCAGCCCTGCTGTTACTGCCCCACAGACACCTTTACACCAGAAAAAAAAAATCACTGAACAGTACAAAGGGTAACAAAGAGTTTGGAGCTGAAGCTCTGCTATTTCCCCTGAGAAAACACTGCTGTATTATAGCTCTGACCTAGTAGTGGATGGCTTCATAGATCATCTCTGACCAGCTCATAAAGAGCCAGTTGTCCCCAGACCCAGAAGCTGGCTGTGTCATATCACTTTTCTGACCATAATTACACATTAAAGAGAATATAATGAAAGATATTTTGCAAAAGCTTAAGAAATGAAGCAGATGACAGGCTTCTGGAGGAACTGGAGCTGCCTGCCTATGAAGGCTCACACCTGCTGGGGAGAGCCAGGAAGGAGGGAGAAGGGTTTAACCCACACGTGCTCCCAGCTACACGGCTGACAAGTGGCCACAGCACCCCCCAAATCCTCTGCACACCGGGGCACAGCCAGGACTTTCCTGTATGTGATGAGAGGATGGGGCAGATACACCAAGCCCTGTTGTTCTGCATTTTCACGTAGAAACATTGCCTCTCACAGGGCTTTAGAAAATTCAGCTGAAATTACCAACCCGCCTCTTGAAATTTTCGTTCCCGCCTCCGTAGTTCTTTGAAGAGTAAAAATTACCTGGGTAAAAATTAACTGATTCTAGTGTAGGGTTCACTGTACAGAAAATCAGAGATTACTTTACCTCTCTTGGTTTTAATCGTTAATTAGGCCACAAGGACCACTGTTGGAATGGGACAATTAGGCCAAAAAAGTACTGAAATTATGAATGTTCTGAAACATTCCCTCCAAAGTGAATTAGTTCATAAGCACTCCAAGGAACATGATGTTTCATCCTGCAGAGCATGTCTTAAATTTTCCATCTTGGTCTAAATCCTAGAAGAAGATGTCACCAGTCAGTTCTGAGAAGTGAGGGTGTCATTAGCATGTTGCTTTAATTGTGTTTTAAATATTATATTAAACAATTTTTTGTACATTTCCTAAGAAGAGTCTTCTTTCATGAGGTGTCCCAAGTCTCATGTCAACTTACTGTGGCTCAGATGTGTACGTGAAATCCAATTAGCACATTCCAAACTTCATTTCCACTGAAACACAATCAATTGTAACTTATTTTTGAATCATGCTGCTTTCTCTAATTGTTAGCTCCAGCCTCTGCTGAATAGGTGGTTAAGCAAATTATTCCATCTCACATATGAAAATTGTGCTATTTATGCTGTCAGCTTTCACAGTTACTGATGAGGTTTCTTGAGTTAATGAAATAATAAAAACACAAAACAGATTTACCTTTCTTAATAAGGAAAAAGATAATGAACTAAAATTAAAATTGAAACTCTCACTATACACAGAGTTACTGTAATATCGTTTCTGTTTTAAATTAATGCCCTTGCTTTTTTATTTTATTTTTTACATGCCAGTGACAAAGCTAGTTAAAAATCCACTTCAACCATGGTAATGTAAGGATGCTGTTACTTTATTGCATTTTTTATAATATTACGGCACATGCAGTTTTGGTGACTTTTCTGTGTGATTAGGCATACACAAGGAAAGGGCAACACTTTGATTAGACTCTGTGCTGGGCTTCACTGGAGGGCAAAAGGGGGAGGTGGAAGAAAGCGGCTTTTGGTCACCTTTGCAACCCTTCTATCCATGCCTGGATGCTGGGCTCCTGCTTTCCTGGTGCAAATCTGCTGGGATTTGTATTGCTGGAGCCCTGCAACACAAGCCAGGTTCCTCACTCACCCACTGCCCTGCTCTGCTTCCCAGGCCGTGCCTGGGATACGGCTCAGGAGGAAGCTTTGGCAAGGAGAAAGCGCAGCTTAAAAACTCCATCTGCTCACCCCGGGGCCAAAGACGGGAGGGAAACTCCATGTGCTTGTGTCATCTGCCTGGCAAAGCCTTCTTGCTTCCTCTAGTTTGCACACTCGGGGTTTGAAATGGCCTGGCAGTGCTGCTTCACTCCCTCCTTCATGGTCCCCACGGGGAGGTCAAGGCCTGGCTCTGTGGGACTCCAGCTAAAGCCAGGCTTGGGCTCTGGGCTGAGCCCAGAAGGAGCCCGGTCGCTGTAACAGGAGATACCCCCTGGCACAGCTTCAGAGCTGGGACACTACAAGTATGCAGTCCCTCTGGTTTTGAAATATGTATTTCCAGAGCTGAGCACCATTGGTTCTCCATGCAGAGAGATCTTGGCCGGGAATACAAAATCTGAGAAATCTGGTACGGGGCAACTGTTGGGACACATCGGTGTTCCTGTCAAATGACCCAGACAGCAGGTCCAGGAGATGCTCCATGCATCCATGCCATGTGGTTGGAGCTTTGCAGGGTTAGCAGCTGGATCCTGAAATCAATCATTCCTCAGACTCTTGTCTGGTAGGAGTTTCTGGAAGGACAGGACAAAGAAGAGGAGCACCAGCAGAGCCCAGTGCCAAGGGACCTGGCTGCCCGAGGGCCCCAGTGCTGGCACATCAGGCAGTGCCCTTTCTTTGTTGTATTAGGGGGTGGCTGCTAAAACCCTTCAGGCTCCCTCTCCCTCACTGAGCTCTCAGCTCACACATCCCTTCCCATGCTGCAGCACCCTGTTTTCTCCTTAGCATAAAACAATTATACACTTCTGTCAATAAATGCCATGCCATGAATTAGCAGCCCTGCTGGCTCTCTGCCCACTACTGCAGGAGGAAATGGCCTCATAAATATTTGTGCAAGACATCAATAAATTTGAAGTGTTGACTTGAGTACTCAGCTTCCCTATCTGAGACCTGGAGCAGAGCTTCCGGAGTTCACGTGTTTCTGCCGCGAGAGGCCAGAGCTGGAGGCCAGCGATACCCCCAGGATGCTGAAACTGGAGATGGAGAGAGAAACCCCATATAAACTCCTTTTGCAAAGTCCCTTCATGCTACTGATCCTGGTGGAAAAGGTCCTTGCGATTCAGACAGGGGAGGTTTGGAGAGAAGTAAAGGTTTCCTCTGGCCCATTGCTGCTCCTCACTTTTTCTGATTCTTTCCATTTCCCAATTTTTACTGGTCCTAACCACAAAAACACCATTGTTGTAGAGATTTACATGGCCAGTGAGCTGGGAAACACTCTCCAGTAAAGGTGTTTTAGGCTGTGCACAAGCACCAGGGAAGGATGGGTCACTCTGAGTTTACTTTGGGCTATAAAGCCTCGGGACACAGGGACATTGATGTCAGGAGCCCCCATGTACTTCTGACATCAGTGCAATTTAATCTGGGCTAAAAATACTTTTTTGACCTACTTAGGAAACCACTTTACAAAGCTTAGTAGATATTGGGAGTGAAGTAAAAAAGATATTTATTAATCCACTCACATATCCAGGTTTGCTAAGGCAATTGCTTTATCTCTTCATTTCCTATGTGTTAAGACACGGTTGCTGGAACACAGACCTGGAGACACTCCCCACCCCACCATGGGTTAGCAGTGGCACAGCCAGACGTCATTCAAGGCACCATTTGCTGGTGACCAGGGTGGCCCACGGGCCAGCCCACTCTCCACAGGGCCCCATGGCTGGGCCAGCAGCTCGTGCTGGTGCCGTTCCCAGCAGCAAACAGCCACTTCTCCTGCCAACAGAGCATTCCTGTGTAACAGGGGCCCTGGCTATGCACTGGCTTTGTGCTCATGGATTATTCCCAGGTTGGTGTTTTCCCCAGTCCAGCCTGGCATCCCTGGTTTCTGCACTGGAATTTGCCATTTCACTTCAGCCAGGAGCTCAACATCATATTCCCTCTTCCCTGTTGGGGCTTGGCTGCAGATTATTCTTTCTGTGTTCTTTCCAACACAAGAAAGAGAGCTTTTTCCCACCCACAAAAGAGGAAAACCAGGATGAAGGACAAGAATTTCTCTAAGTTTGGGGGAGTCTTTTTGTTATTTTGCAAGAGGACAAGGGCTGGTATGCAGCAATTGGGCTTGCTCCCCAAGTTCTGCTTCGTGAAATGAATGTTTTAGAGAAAAGGCAAAGCACTGCTGGCGAACCGAGTCTCTGAAAGGGCTGTAGAACAGCTTTTTGGGTAGATGTGTGTACCTCTGCTGGGTTCACAGCCAGGATTTCACCATCAGCAACCTCATTCTCAGTATCTCCCCGCCTTCATCAGCAAGAGTTCAACCCCACCAGTCAGTCCTTCTGGATTTAAAACGTGGATATTTATGACCCTCATTCAGATAAATGTTACAACAAATTGGACAGCAACACTGAAATTACAACTCTAATAAAATCAACCTAATACAACGACTGAAATACTGGCAGACAAGTGAGAACTCCCAAAAATCACGTATCTTAAATCTGCAAACAGGCATCAAGCATCACCAAACTACTCAGAGAAGAGGGCAAGATGGCATTTGTTTTACCATCTACTTTACCATCAGCTAGGTAGTTACCATCTACTGCCTTCCTTACAGTGGTTTTCTTTACCCTGTTAAATATTTTTATTTCGTTTTCCAAAGAAAAGCGGTGTTGCAGAGCAGTAACATTCACGTACCGAGGGAGAACTGCTGACTAAGGGGATTTATGCTGGCAACATTGCACACAAATGTTATTTTTCAGAGGGAAAAAAAAAAATGTATGCCACACCTCCTTGGCCATGGGAGATCACTCTCTTGACAGGGAACATGTTCAGCCGAGCTGATGGGAAAGACTCTCCCCCAGCTGCTCAGAGGGGTTACTGGCACCGCACCTGCAGCAGCTTCCTGGAGTTCACCACTCAGATCCCGGTGCCAGACCACAGAGAAAGGCAGAAAAGGGCAAGAACAGCCAGATATTATGTCTAACTATCGTGACTCACTGGGGCTCCTATTCTCAATTTGCTGTGACCTTTAGAGCGGTGGAGCTGATACTGAGCAAACAATGCAGCTCCCTGCTCGCCGGGAAGCCCCGGCTCCTGCCCTCTGCCTCTCTCCGAGATGTTTTCCTGGTCCTGCCAGCCCCACACACCACCCAGCCCGGCTGGAGGAGCAGGGATGACACACCAAGTCATTTTGATTTGTGGCACCTCCCCGAGTAAGATGTGCAAAATAAAGACAGATGGTAATGGATAAACTCCAGCAACTGTGGAGCTGCCATCAGCAGGAGCTCCCACACTGTGCAGAGTGCCCTCAAATGAACTTCCCTGTGGCCCTGAGTCCCTGTAACACAGAGATACTACAGCCCATCTTTTAGTAACAACTTCTGTGCCTTTTACTGTTTTACCATCTTGGTTTGTTTTCTATTTTTTTTCCCAACCTCCTGACCTTCCTCTTAAGAGCCACCACTTTCACACAGCTGTTCTGCAGCCATCACTGTCCAAGTTAGTGGTGGTGCCTTGGCCAAGCAGAGAGGCCTCTCACCTTCAGGATCTTTGTGGGAAATCTCCCTGTGAATCCAGGCTTCAAAAAGCCAGGGGAGCTGCAATGTTTTACATGTGTTCCTATCATGAAGCACTGAGGTGCTGATTCCTCGACATCATTTTCTCCCAGGACTTTTGCAGTGTCACCAAACCGTGCTGAACCTCAGCAGAAGGGTGCCGGTGATAATCCAGGCACCTTTCTGCCATGGGGCAGTTTGGCTTCTCTTTTCATGTTACCTCTGAGCTCGGATGCCTGAGGTCTGCAGCTGACACGTATGTTATTTCATCCAAAATAAATGCAGGCACAGCAGTGTTTTCTGATGCCTGTTTCCTTAAACATATCAATAGCAATTGACCACTGATGGACTTTTCCAGCAATGACAATAAGAGGCAAAAATAATCAAAGAGCAAAACCCATTCTGGGGTAAAATTTTTATAAGGCATCGCTGTGGTTTTGGATTCCTGTTATTTTCAAAAGTAATTTTTTCCATCATGGATTCAGGTCAGTTTTGAAGAAGAATCCTTCCTTGCTTATATGCCTTTGCAATTGCTCCCTTCAGCTTTCAAAGGTCATTTCAGCCCCAGGTACACAGGAGGGAGAAAACTGGGAGGGTTTCATGTAAATTATAAAATCTGAGCCTTTTATGAAAAAAAATATGGAAATGAACAATACAACGAGGACAATAACCTTTGTGGGGTTTAGCATGATTATTATCAGCGTGGAGGACATAACAAAGGAAATCCCACACATTTTTTCAAAGTCCAGCAGAGAACAACGTGGGTCTCCCCAAGTCAGCTCCCCGGCCCACCTGAGGCTCAGTTAAAGCCCCTGGTAGTCTTAATAGCAGATTTCCAAGCCACTCTGGTGAAAGCAAAGAATTTTCTCATATGTGCAAACATACCTGACGATTGGCATAATCCCAACGAACACACATTAGGTCAGTTAAAATATTCCAGTGTATTGACATTAATTCCACAGCTCAGACCCAAGATCATGTTCTCATTTGTCCAAATAACAGAGCATTTAAATATTTAGTTCAAATATAAAGACTTTTGGCTTATGTATAGAGGAGGTGTGTGTGGGGGGAAATCCAGGGGACAAAAGTTTTCCTTGTAGCATGCACAGTGCTGATTTCCAAACCCTGGCAGCCACGGCACGACACAGCCACGGCAAACGTCTGGCCAAGACAAATCTATAAAATTTGCACTGAACGTACACCCCCTCCATGCATGAAGGTCTAATAAGCCCAGGTACTTTCTGGCTCTCCAAACAGTCGAGCTACAGAGGTTTCCCCATGGATTCTAGCGGGGCCAGGGGCATGGAGACTTTATTATGTAACAACCCACATTATTTAGTGAAAATCTGGAATGTGCTTTATTAGTTGGGCCTTTTGTTTGGTCAGGAAATACCTCCAGACAAATGTGATGACACAGGCATTTTTAATTTGCCACTTCACGTTCAGAGCAAATTAGGTGATTTTGCTTGTTATTCCCTCCATGAGAAGCGACAGGCTGCCAGGTTAGCAGTTCCCCTCAGAAGCTCTTGATGACATTACAGACACACAGAGAAAGCACGAGCACATCAGAACGAATTAAGATCACCTCCCTTGCCTATAATCTGAAACACTCCATGTGGTCTCTCTTAGCATCAGTCCCAAATGCCAGTGCACTGGAACAGCATGTGCAAGTGGTTGGAGGTAAGGGGAGGAGAGGTCAAATTCTGTGTGCTTCATACGATCAAATTTGTGGTATTAAACCAACAATTACCAGCGAAGTGGTGAGTGAAAAACAAACGTCCTATCTATTACCCAATTTCAAATGCCAGTGTGATGCCCCCAGGACTCTCAGTCCTCAGTTATTTTTTTGACACATTTGGTAACGTGTCAAGTCTTAATACCTGCTCTCAAATGGAGTTGGGTTTTTCCATTTGTGAGCTCGAAATCATTTTCATTTCAGAGCAGACTCAGAAAAAGGCTAGTTAGACTGCTGCTGAAGTATAACTGGGGGATGTGTTCCTCTGTGGATTACACTTCTGCTTAGGACAAATTGGAAAAAACAGGAGAAATGATGTTAAGTGCAAAATATTTAATCTTGACTGAATATCACCGAAGCAGTTCAGTGCAGACACAAGGGGAACACTGGTAAAGAAAGCGGAGAGGGGGTGGAGAGCAATCCTAATTTTCTTACAGCGAGGACTAGGAGCTGAAATGTGGCCAGCATAGGAACATGCACTTTTGCTGGACTTCAAGCCAGATAATAAAAGAAAAAATAGAGATTATGTAGAGCTGGGTAATAAAAGAGGCAGCGGTGGTGAGTCTGCACCGGCAGGTTTTTTGGCTGGCGGTTTAATGACCGAGCCTGAAGATCTGCCAAGAGGAGCTGAGCGGGGCTGACGCAGCTCCTGGGGTTTGCTTAAAGAGGGGGAGCAGCAGTGGAGGTCTGCAGGCTGCAGGCTGGCCGTGCTGAGGGGCTGGGAGCCCTGCACGGGACCTGCTGCTCGATGCATTAGCGGTGTGGGACCCCTCGGTCCTCCCCGGGAGCAGCGAGTGCCGGGTGTTTGTGGGGGCTGGAGGACACCGGGCGAGCCCTCCTCGGCTGCACGGAGCTGTTTTATGGCCAGGCAACGAGGGATGGCTGGGATTTTGAGGAATACCAGGTGTGTGTGTCGGAGAAACCGATTTCCACGTCGGGAAAGCCTCCGGCGCTCGGGCCCCGCTGCCTGGCTGGCCGGGTGGGTGGCCCTTGGCCTGTCACCACCGTCCCCAGGAGAGCAGGAGAGCTCCCCTGAGCAGGCACCTGAGCCAAATGCCACCTCTTAATTGGGCTCAGAGCTTGTGTACGGCACTTTCCCCCCAAACTGTTCCAAAGTTAGGCATCTAAAAGGGTCAGTGAAACTCAGGTTTCGACATGTGAGGAATAATCCAGCTGCTCTCTACACATGTATTGGAGAAGCACTTCCACAGACAGTTTTGGGTGCATTTCTGCCCAGTGGCTTTGTATGCTGTTATCACAAACACCTCAGCAGTGACTGAGCAGAGGTGAAAAGTTAGAGAGTGATTTTTTTTTCCTTCAGGTCAAGCGAATTCAGGCTGTGTTTGTAATCACTACATGCAGTTTTCAGGTGCTGGACGGTCACTGACCCTAAGAAGCAAAATGTCATTTCAGAATTCATTCCGATCCCAAAGAGATAATCCCATTATCTCACTAGCAAGGCAGGCTTCCTCAGAAGCCACCTCAGCAGATGAGACACAGGCAGTCTGCAGACACTTTCCTTCAGCTCTCAGATGTGCATGGTCTGCAGGTCAGCAAGCACCTGCTCCTCTTCCTTCTGCTAGACAAGGTTAAAATACAGGAAATTCCATTCTTGGATCTTTTCTTCCCAGGCATCTGATGAATAACCTTAATTTTTAAAGCAAGAAGAAGCACCAGATGTATGTTTGGACATACCTGCCCTGCTGTCACCATGCCAGCACCAGTGGGAGGTGAGCACTCGCTGCTGACTTTGTCTGCCCTGATGTGTTTTGAGCCCATGTATAATTGCTGAGAAACCCTCTCTACCAAAGAGTCAGAGGAGACTCTTTCTTTGTGTTTCTTTTTGCTCAGAAGGGGCTGAAGCAGCAATCTTGACTTAAAGGCTGACTCTGATTGGAAAATAAACAACTATAAAGTACAATAAATCCCATTGAAGAGTCCAGTCAAAACATCCCAATGAACAGTTAATGCTCCACTAACCAGCTCCAGATGTCACAGCCTTGTCTGGCACTAATTGGTTGACGGGAGAGTAAGGAACTGTGTAACCTGAAGGAAATCTCTACTTCTTGCACTTGAGATGAGTTGCTAAGGCAGAAAATGGTTTGGATTTGTTGTGTTTCCTAATTTCCAAACTGCAGAGGAGTCACAGGTACACTGTGACAGGACATTGCCCAATTTTAGGGTCCTTTAGGCACCTCACAAGAAGTTTCTCAAGAGCACGGAGCTGCCTTTGAACATCTGATGTTCCTCCGTTCCCAAACTTTTCTGGGTTTATTTGTTTAACCAGAGGACATGCCCTAGCAGATTGCAGCTAAGTTCTTAGATAAAGGTAGTTGCAAGTTCCAGCTGGAAGTGTCTGAAGCACCAAAATAAAATAAAATAAAAACCACAAAAAACCCCCCCAACAATATGCTCCCCCCAAAAAAAAACCCAAAAAACCCACTGAAGAAAGCAGTTACTTTCAATTATAATAAAAACACATAAAATCAGAAGACTGGAGATGAGTTTGGAAGCAGAAAATAGATTTTTAAAATAGGATTAGACTGGTGCACCCTAATTCCTACAGGCTGGAAATTCCAGAACTGCCTGCATGACTGCATTGACAGGGGACATACAAAGTGGCTAACCAGGATTTTCCATTTTTTTTTTTAGGTATATTTGACAGGATCATGTTATATATTCTGTGTAATACTGCAAAGCAACATGTGTGCCTGAAGGTGTCTTCTCCCTTTTACTGGAATACTTCCCAGTTCCATGATTGTTCACACATTTACTTACATCATTTAACTTCAAGCAAAGGTGTCTCTTGGCTTCAGAGGCTTCCATGACATCAAGAATTACTATTCATAATTCATTTTTGGGGTTCTAGTCATATTCTGACCACGCAGAAGGAGGTGCTGTGAAAGACCTTCCTAGAAAGTTACTTAATAAGATTCTGTTAAAAAAAAAATACTGTTCATATTCCTTAGCATTTTAGATTAGTTTGTACAATAATTTTATCTTTAATAAAAAAATTTCATCAAATGACTTACATGAATTTTAACAAACATTTCCCTTAATGTCACTGACACGTCGTTCATATTTTGTAAGGCCATTTTAGAACTATGTAAATTTGCATGCCAAAGTCTGATGCTGAGCTTCTGCTCACTTACACATAACTGATTTCTTTAGTGCTTGTAAAAAAAAAAACAACTTAAAAAAAAAAAACCACGACCAAAAAAAAACCACCAAAAAAAACCACCAAAAAACAAGCCTACAATCTGTTTCTCAATTGTCAAAACCATTTTTTCAGTGGAGCATCTGTCTGGACACATTCAGCCATATCTTTCACTCCTGATCTGCAAGGGAATAACACAGGATTTGAAACACAGTAGACACTTGTGCAAAGCATGAACAATGAAAATTACATCCAGCCTTTAATCCAGGGGATTCTGGGCTGAGCTCAGCCTCCGTGGATATACATATCCATTCTGCATTTAGTTCCACATATTGGAAGACTGGATGTTTCCCTAGAAGAGTCACATGGGAGCAAAAGTGGGATTAAGTGGCTTTCTCTCCATGTTTTGCTATTAGCATTACACATGTAATATGCAGGCACACAAGCAACTGTGCTGCACAATTGTCAGCACTGAAACCCATTTCTTCCAAGACACCAGAAGGTCTCACATTTCATGTACTGCCTTTATTTTCTTCATGGCCTTGGGAGAGAATGGATGGAAAAGAAGCAGGAAGTTAATCACACACATTCAGAATTGGAAAAACTTCAGTAAGTCTTCCTCCTTCAAGCCTGAGTGAAGGACTGTTTCCTGCCAACAGGACTCTGGGTGTAAAACTGCTTCCTTCACCAAACCTCTCCTTTTGTATTTTTAAAACTGCCAGAAGCTGACCTGGCTTTGGCAATGGGGACACAGTGGAGGGTTTGTTTCCCTGGATGCTGAATATGTACCAACATAAATAAAACCACCCCCTTGCCGGTATGAGGCAGCTCCTGTTTGAAACCTCACAGAGACTGAGGACCAAGCAAGGTCCTCCAAGGACCATCTCCTCTACTTGGTCTATAATTTGGCTCCTTGAAGGTCTCAGGCTGGTGCCTCTCACCAGCAGGGGTTAGATCTGTGACCTCAACACCAACAGGAATTTTTTGAAAAGCGTAACGCGTGAAAGTACCAGATTTAAGTAGATGGGTATTGAATTGCTCACTGTGGGGGAAGGGAATCAAATTTTCTGGTTTCTACAAAGTTCCTACAAAGAAATTGTGGGACATTAGGAAGAAAATGCCTGTGGAAGCTGAATTTCTGTTTCCATTAGTTAATTAGATAAAACTGGATAAATTCTGAAAAAGGTTTGTCATGCAAGCTCAGAGAATCAGTGCTTACTCACATTTATCATTGAATGTCTCTGTTTATCACCAACCACTTTAGAGCACTAAAGAACATCTTTAAAAAACAGCCTTCGACTTTGGCAGCAAAGTTGTCTGTTAAAAGAAACTGTTAACATTCAGTTGAGTGGCATTTGGAAGAGAACTGGCAAAGCAAACTCAAGGGTTAATGAAAGTAAATGAGATAATCCTCATTGATCCCCCATAATCCCCGTGGTCTGAGTGCAACTGTCAATCACTGGGAGAGACTTTTTCCTAATCTATCCCTCTGTGAATAGGCCATTCCAAACTGAATATACTTTATACACAGACATATATTCAAACACACACACAGATGCTGAACATATAAGAAAAAAACCTAGCAGAGTAAATTCCAGAATGAAGAGGAAAATAAAGCGTAGCTAAAAATATGGTGCATAAATTTAAAAAAAATATAAAGTTTCTTTTACTAGTTAAAATATATTCCAGCTGTTTCTTCTTACTAACTCACTGTTTCCCATGTAAGCTGGTAGCAACTAATGAATCTGTAAAATCCCTCCTCCATAAAGGAGGAAAGACCATCCCCATAAAATTAAAACTTACTGTTTAACAGATTGACCTAAGCAAAATATGGCCTGGAACATAAGAGAAATTATTTCAGTCTTTTTCAGAGAACTACTGACACAGAAATGTATAAAATTCAATGATGCCATATCTGAGGTTCAGAGGACACGTTGCAGCAGGAGCAGGGTGTGCGAGAGAAGGGCACAGAGAGGTGTGTCCATGACGTGTCCTGGCTGCCTTCAGGCACTTCTTTGGCCCTTCCCTGGCAGTGCCAACCCCACAAAGTTTTCTCTTCTTTTGGGAAGCACATCATTGCAGGGCTGTGGCCACATTCCCATGGTGTCTGGATACAGCACAGAGACAAAGGGCTGCTCTGTGTCTGCAGAGCCCAAGCTCATTGTCTCAGGACCAAGGGCCACACTGATTTCAAAGATGGTCTGAGGAACCAGCCTCTTTCCTAAACTCTTGTTTCAGTTTGGTCCTTGACTACTTGAGCAGTGCTGTGCTCCTCCTGCACCAGCACAGCCAGGGAGGGATGCACAAGGACAGGCACCAGATGTGGGGAAGGATCTGGCTCAGGAGGCAGTGTGGTCTGGGGAGGTGAACACAGCTGTGTTACAGGGGCATCAGCTCTGGAGTCCAGATTTGCCACAAAAGCTCAGTTGTAAATCTATGCTTGATTTTGTGAGAAGTTCCTCCAAGATGCCCAGTGCATCTTGTTATTTACAGCACTTATAAGTACCTGCTTATTCTGGGAAATTTCCATCTTATGCTTTGCATCTGGAATTCTTGATAGTGAAGACATGGCACTTAGGGACATGGTTTAGTGGTGGACTTGGCAGTGTTAGGTTTATGGTTGGACTCAGTCTTAAGGGTCTTTTCCAACTTAAATGATTCTACATTTCTATGTTATAGCAGCCACTTACAGAGAAAGTCTTTGGCATATAGAAGAAAGCCAATCTTTCTACAGAGCATTCAGACCCACCTGTAATAACGATACTACATGCTGCAGAGGAAAAGGAAATTGTCTGTCAAAGGTTTGGGACAGAAATGTTTCACACTGCCCAAAGGTACCTCCTGATAACACAGTGCAACAGCCATTTTCCTCCTGTGAACACTCAGAGCAAACTTTGCTGCCTAAGCCACCACCTCTAACCTGAGGCTGAGTTGGAAATAAATGCCCCACTCTCAGGTTTAAAGAAAAACCAGCTTGGTAGCCATTTGGCCTGCAGCCAGGATTAAAGTGTTAACTCCACGTCTGTCAACCTGTCACTTAAACATTTGCCAAACTACTGACCACTTCTATTAGAAGACCATTAAACCAGGATTAAGCTTTTCCAGGGTTAAGCTGATGTAAAAATGCAAGGAATGTCACACCAAGGGCAGCACATTTTATTTGTATTGTAAACAGGGAGAAGTTGGAGGATAAAATGTTACATGTTTATTAAATATGGGGAGTTACCCCTGCTTTGCATTTTTCCTTCCTTTAGTTTCCTAAATGGCATCTGCATTTATTGACTACTATCCTGAAAATTTTCGAAATACATATGCCATTGAGCAAGTCTGCCTACATTAATATGACAGAATTGACCATTCCCAAAGAGGGAGGAGCACACATTTAATGAGATTCCTCCCCTTCCCCATAGCCCTCCCCTCCATCTCTAGCCTGTTATCTATATGAAATATAATTTGGCTTTCAGGAAGTATCTATGACACTTCCATCTGAAGCAATGCTTCCAGTATTTACAGATATCAAAGAACTGGTCTTAATTTCATCTGATACTTTAAAAAGCCTTTCATTCTAAAATAAATTATTGAAATGTGGTATTGGTAAAATGGGTTGCTCCAGTAATGGATTTACTGTGATGGTGCAATCAATTGCAGAGATTGGATTTCAGGATAGGAACTATTCATCACCCTCCATGTCAAGGCAGGGTTTACCTTCACACTGCGGTCACCCACTGCAGCCTACGGATACCAAGGGCAGAGGAGGATCCACTGGAGGAAAATTCTTGCTGTTGGTTTTTTTTTCCATTGCTGCTGAGGTCAGAGTTTGGAGTTTGGACAGTTACAGCAGCTCCACAGCATCACGGTGCCAGCCAGGGAGGAGCAGAGGGACTCACCCCTGTGCAAGAGCTGCTGTGCTCAAATTCACCTGCTCTGCCGTGACTCAAATCCAGGCTTTGCTGTGTGAGTTTCCCCACTTCTCTGTCTTATTTCAGGATCAGCAGAGCCTTTCAGTAGGGAAAGGCCTTCAGGGGTAGGGACTACAATGGTTTTAACAGGAATGATGGAGAGAGACATGGAACAATACAACTTTTTCCCCCACTATGACAGAGCACTCAGCACAGGAGTGATGCTGATGGGGGAAAGAGGAGAGGAGCTTTGACATTAACCCTCCCCCCTGTCCCCCTGCACTGACCCTCCCTCTCACACCTGAGGTTTTTCACAAGCTGGAGGCCCCCAAAACTGCAGGTACACCTGTCCTGCCATAGCTGGAAAAGTATCTCCTGGTCCTCTGCAGCAAGGGAGGAGGCTGAGAACAGGAGCAGTTTAGTCCTGAGGTCAACAAAGACGGGATTTTCCTCCACTTATTTTTGCTCCATAGAGGTCCCTGTGCTTCTATTAGCATAAATACATACTCACAATCTCATTAGTCCCTCTCTCTCTCCTTGCTGCCAGCCTGGTAACAGTCCCACAGCCCAGAGAGGCTCCTCGAAGCACCACAAAACACCATTAGCCTGCAGTGTCCTGAGCTATCAGTGGCAGGAACAAATGGCACATCTAAGCCTTGTGACATGAAAAAATGAAAGCTATTTTTCCATCCTCATCTCTAATGAATCTCGTTCTTCGTTCCTAGAAAGCAAAGTCAGCTCCATAAATCAAAAAGTCTGCGGATTTGGGGTTTTACATTAACACCTTCATTCATGTTCTGCTGTGACCTCTTGGATTAGGGTGAACTATTCTACTGTGCTGGGAAGTGGCAGCTCCAGAGCCAAATTTAGCACCTAGAAAATTTCCCTTGGCTCCCAGATGCCATAATTTTAAACCTGACTCCCTCCTTGAAGACAAAGTCACATCTACATTTGATTTCAGGTGTTACATACAATAATTCAAGAAGTTAAATGGGGACCCTACAAGTCTCTGACTATGGTGGGGTTTGGAAAATATTATTTGGAGCCTGAATTGCAGCTTTCTTGGCTATGGTCTGTACTCTGTCCATCAACCTCAGCTCTGCATTTAGTCTTTCAATGACTTTCTCAAGTACTCCAAATGAGGAAGTTTTGCTCAGTTGGAGAATTACCATTAATAAGTACAGCTGGATTGGAATAACTAATGAAGGGTAAAAAACAGGGCTTGTTACAGATATTTATAATGCCTCTTAAGACAGTTTAAAGTAACTGAAAAGTCTCCAGAGTTTTAAATCTTTCTTCTCATTCCATTCCACTCCTTGCACTCTTTATTTTGCTGTTTTTTCAGATGAAATATGAAGATGAAATCTCTAAGAAGTTTGTTTAAAAAACCAAAACTCTGCAATGGCTAAGACAGAGTGAGCCACAGCAAAAAAGCTACTGCTGATGTCCCTGTGATGCCTGCAAAGGAAGGGGTCCTGGAAGGGCAAAACAGCAGTAATTTCAGTGATGAATGAAGAATTGCTTTATTAACAACCCAGCACTTCTCACTGCTCAGATAACATGTAAGGACTCCAAGTACACAAAACAAAAAAAAGATAATCCATTCCCAAGCCTAACCATCATGTTACAATACCCTGTTCCTGCAATTGTTCTGTCTGTCTTAGTTTAGGAATATCAATGGACAGGAAATGAATTTAACCCAGAATACTCTCTCAGTCTCCTTAATCCACTGTAAAAATGGAAAAGGAAAAAAAAAAGGGTACAGCCACAGGAATAACCTGTGGAAAGCCTGTTTAGTGACAGCTGGAGTGCAGGACACCATGAAGTTATCAGTGCTATATCAGATATATCACAGCTAAGCAGAATCAAGCATTCTCCAAAGAAGCTCACAGAGCCATGGATCCAAGATTATGATCAGGCCCTGCTGTAGTGCCACAAACACATTCCTTGGGATCTCACAGACAGGTACCTGGTTCATCTCTAAGGAGATGAGATCTCGGATCTTCCCTGGATGAGCCAGCAGTGCCTCCTGCTGTACTCCAGGCTGCATTTATTCCCAGCCTCCCGACTCTCAGGTTTCAGTTACCAAAGAAGCTACAGCTGGCATTGTGAGAGCTGCAATGAGTGATGGAAGATGTGTCTAAGGGGCCTCAACACCTCTGGAAACATCAGCCTGTGTCACAGGAACGCACCCTGCCCAAACCTGCGTGGGGAGCTCTGCAGCCTGAGATACCCCAGAGATGTTTTGCTCTTAAACCAGATTTAATACATTTCTGAATGTGTTTGAGTGTCACAGCACACCAGGACTCATCTGTGGCACCCAGAGGGTTTCAGCCTTCTCAGTCATGCTCCCCTCCTCTTGCTTTCAACTTTTCAGCCCCAAACTGCAGGAAGCCCTGCTGCAGCATCTCGACCTTCTGCTGAACAGCCTTTCACTTGTGCTGACCCATGACAAACTATCACAGTTGGGGAATGCTGACTGTGTCATAGCCCACGTGAATGCCAAGTCTGGCTTAATCCAAAAACATCAGAAAAAGGAACTCGGGGTCAATCTTACTTGAGGAATGTGCAAAATTTCCTGGAGGTCACAGCAAGAGAACAAGCCCAATGTTTCACCTCTGAAGCTGAGAGAGGTTTTAAATCCTTTTGAGTTATCAGCCTGCAAAGCAAGGTAGACTGGCAAAATAAAAGAGGGGCTTGTCTCTGCTTTGGGCTGTAACTGGGAGCCTTTCACTGGAGAGGCTTCTTCCTCCCCCTCGGGGTGGCTTTCTGCATATCAGGTAGAAAATCTCTTTGAAAAACAGCAAGTCAAATCTTTCAAAACAGTCATTATGATAACAAAGAAGAAGAATAAGGTTAAAGACTACTCTGCTGCCACAGCTTCCACCCAGAAGGTTTCTGAAGGCTTTGCAGAAGCTGTTTATCAAACCTCAGTGCAGGGCAGCTGCCTCTGGGGAGGAGCAACAACAAGAAGCTCCCCCACAAGTTGGTGCAGTCATCCCTCAGTGGAGTTGGAAGAGCTTTGCAGGTGAAATGGCTCCAACTGGAGGCTCTGGGCTGTTCCCAGAGTGCAGGGACAGGCCACAGGCCACCACCCTTCCCTCCCCAGGGCTCTGCTAATCCCAGGATCATGCTCCCAGTAACTGGCGTCTAATTCACATAATGGTTCTGATGAAAAGGATGTCTGTCTGTCTCTCTCTCTATCTGCCTCTCTGTTCCACCCTCCCACCGTTTGAATCAGTCCTGTTTGCTCACTTCCAGACACTGGGGCTATGGAACATCTGCAAAGCAGCCCGAGATGTTGGATTCAAAGATGCCACGTGTGTGAAGTAAACTCTTCTCATTCCCAGGCAAGTCTTAGACAACCATTAATTTTCGCAGCACATCTGGGACACTTCTACATTTCACATTCAGAGAAACTGAGGCAGGAGGTTACACAGTTTTTAAAGGTCACCAAATGAAACTGTGGGAGTGCCAGATAACTCTTTAATGACCTGTTCCATTACAAAAATCCTTTTTATTTTGATTTTCCATTAATATGCTAATGCTCCAATATGTGAAAGTAGAGAAGGACAGTTACACCTGAAACAGTTTTAATCAGGGAACAGGGTTCCTAAACAACCTTCTTCATGCAAGTCCCAGTTCAGTGACAGGGTAGGAGGGGACACTGGACCTGAAAGCTGTGACACCTCCCTTGCCAGGATTGCCTGTGACTGCAGTGCTCCTGCCAGCCTGGCCCCAGAGGCTTGTGCCAAGCCCAGCTTTGCTGCAGTAATCCCATATCAACAGCGTGGCCAGGAAAAATGTAGTCTGCAAGTCGTGGTGCCAACATCACTGCGATGCTGAGCCCTGGGAAGGAGTGCCAGGGCAGCTAAAGACCTAACTGTGGTTAGGGCTGTGGTGCAAAGCCGTGTGAGGATGGCCTCAGCTGAGGGGAAGGTGAAAAAAGCAAGGAGCAAATGGTTTTGAGGCAAGAAGGTACCTCTGAACACTGATAGAGTTACTCCAGGCTTATTCTGGGATGAATGAGGGGAAAATCTTGATCTTGTGCATGCACAGTCAAAAGTGATTGTATGAAAACCTGAGGTATTTCTACTCACCTCTTCCCCCCTATAACCATTCCATATCTCTTTCCTTCTTCTTTATCCCAGAGGAAAAGCCTGATCCAACAGTGGACAGGCAATCTACATATTATTTCAACTTTTCTCGAAACTCTAAAAAGAAACGCTTTTCCTTAGAAAATTATCTGCTCCCTCTGCAGACCAAAGAGAGCATCATCTTCTGAGCATCTGTGCAAACAAGTCACCTTCTAAATCGTTGGAAATTCAAAACTCACATCTCAAGATGCAGCATAGAACTGAGATATTTCAGTTTTTCACAGCTGTTACTGAATTCTTAGAACACAGCAAGTGCTCCATTTGGGCAGTCATGCAAAAATATTAATTTGCATTGTTAAGACACTTTTTTAAGACTGACTGACTGCTTTCCAAAATTGTTCTTGAGGGTAAGTGGGGTTAATCAGAACAGTAATCCTTCTGACACTAATAGGAATGTGAGCATGTGCCATCCTTTGTGAAATGAAATAGTTGATGCTCACTGTCAGCCAGAGGAAGGAAGATGCACAGCCTCTATCTGCATCCTTATCACAGACATTTTGTGCACAGCAGCAAGAAATGCTCAAAGTAGAAGTTTCTACAAGGGAAGAGGAAGAGGCTTCTCTACTACACACACTAAGGTCTGTCAAAGAATATTTGCAGAAAAGAAATTTAGAATTCATTTAGGGAGACCTTAAAAAGGAAATACAATGCTAAAGAGCTCCTCAGAGGCTGAGAGATTGGTCCTGTGTCAGTGACCCAGTACAAACTCTGCAACTTCACAGATTCATTACTCCCACAGCTGATGGAAGGAACGAGCTTGCATCAGGCTGCTGCAAGACAGTTCAGGGGTATGACTTGGAATATGTTCACTGCTGTTAATTTTGTGATTTGCTTTATCTGTTCCACCATCTTTTTACTTAATGATTTTTCACTTGCTTATCTGTTGAATTTAAGCATCCCAGTTCCATTTCCCAGGACACCAGTTAAAAGGCCTTACCAGAGTAGGTTCCTTAGCTCTGACCAGTAAGGCAGGACCAGGTGTGATTGCAGAACTCCATTTATCCTGCTCAGCAATTACATCTGACGGACTTTCTGTCTGCCACAAGTCTTCTGGAGCCTCCCCATCTCAGCAGAGCAGCAGCTTCTGTGCTAACCAGAAAAAGTTCCACCGGGCAGTCAGGGACTCAGACTTGGCATATCATATTTTGCAGTTTTTTTTTTTTTTTTAGATGAAACAGCCCAGTTTTTGGCTTTCTCTGCAGAAACTAGACCTTCCCTGAGTCTTTTTCTTTCATGCATATTCACAGCTCTGTGCCAGGATCTAATGAGACCCTGAACCAAAGCTGACACAGTCAGTCTCAGACAGAATAATCTCTTCTCACGGTGCACCTAAGTACTTTTTGGGCTGGCTTCCTTTCTCTCAGACAATTATAGCTGATTTTCAAGAGACAGATGTCAGATTCCCCCTTTGTCTGACAGCCATTTTTTTTTTCTTACCACTGTCATTTCTGAAGAATAATTAAAACGTTGGCATTTCTGGGGGACTTCCCAAATTTCTGACCACACTCACCACGGGGCTGCATTCCAGCATAAAACCCCAGTCATTTCCTATTTTTCTGTTGCAACTAGTAAACAAGCACCCCAAAAGATCAGCACATATAGGCAGGAACTGTGGGTAGACTGCTGGCAAATAACTGCAGTTAAGTACAATTTTATATTTATGAAGAACTCTCATGAAAAAAGACAGAGCTATTTTTCCTGCTTACTATACACTCAAGAATGACATCTAGCTGAGCATTTTATTACAGTTCTGATAGCCAGAAATATCCTTGGAGGGATACAATTACCTCTTACAACCCCTATGAAGTGACTGGCAATTAGAAGCAATTAAGATCCCCGTTAGCCTTTCATAGCTCCCACCCAGCTGCTTGCTCCAACCTCCTGACCATCTTCACTGGTCTCCCTCTCATTTATTTGTGCCTTGAACTGAGGAGCCCAGAACCAGCCTTTCACTCCAGGAGGGGTCACACTGCTGGGAATCAGGGAGGAATCACCATTTCCTCCAACCTACTGGCTGTGCTTTCGTTAAAACAGCCCCGTGTGCCTTCATCACCTCTGCATTCCTTGTTCCTTCCCTCTCCTTGCTTTCCCTGTGAGGAGATAAAGAGATTCCTTCAATCAAAGGTAATTTTAATGGGTTGTTTAATTTTGAACTGTGCAAAAATTAGATTAATAAAAGGAGGTGTTATTGATTTTGCAGTAACCACACAGCTTTTGGAAAAAAAACTTCAGTCTTAATTTAGCCTACTTTGCAGATACACTCTGAGTGCAGGAAAGCCTGAAGGAATTGAAATGGGGCCCAAAATTGAGGGCTTGAGCAAATGTTAGACAGCTGCATGGATCTTTCTGAAGTAAAACAGATACTGAATGTAGCTGCTTGGAAATGAGGATTTTCTGCTTCTGCTATGCTTGTCATCCTGGGAGTTCTTCTTGTTTTATTTATCAGTTTGGATGCACCTGACCTTGTCTGTTCTGTTCTGAAAACCTCCTTGTGCAGAAACAGCAGCTGGGCATCCATCCCACTCACAGCCCTGAGCAAAGCAACCAAATGACCCAAAAAGTCTGTCATCTGTTTGTTTCGGATATTTTTTAAGCAAAAAGAGGGAGGGAAAGAATTTAGTGAGCTTCACCAACCTTCACCAGGAGAGATGCAGGAGGAAACCCCCCTGGGCTCTCAGTTCACTGCCACTGCTGTCCTGTGGCTCCCTCTGACCTGACCACCCT
The DNA here is from genome assembly GCF_001604755.1 of Lepidothrix coronata. NCBI lineage: Eukaryota > Metazoa > Chordata > Aves > Passeriformes > Pipridae > Lepidothrix > Lepidothrix coronata. Next base: position 2,956,886 of record NW_016690279.1, read on the forward strand.
GTCTCCTTCCTCCCAGATGCCCCTTTCAATGTCCTTGCCTTGATGGAGCAAAAGACTCATCTGGGTAAAATGAACACCTTGTAGAAGGAAGGAAAAAGTCATGCTTTGTACAAATTTCTGTCCTGATGATGAAAATACCAAATGAAACCATATTTACTCTCCAATCATGGGGTGATGTCAAGCACTCAGTCTCTTCTCCCTGCCCCGCTCCCAGCAGTGCCTGTGGGGTGATTTGGGGAGCTCTCCCACTGACAGAGGCCAAACAATGCAGGAACCTGAGAGAGCTGGGGCTCCACACCCCAGCCCTGCCCTGGAGAGCCTTCTTGCTGCTGCCAAATATTCACCACGGTGAATATTTGGTGTCCCTTCAACATGCCTTCAGGGGTTGAGATGGTATCTTCATTTTCTCTTTCACTGATCAAAAAAAGAGCCCCTTGTATCCAGATGCCCCTGAGCTGCTGAGGAGTGCTGGCCTGACTCTTCCTTCTGCTCCTGCTCTCCAGGCTGGTGATACCTGTGAGCTACACCCCGAGTGGGTCTGGTCTTGTGCCCTGCCTTCCACGTTTCCTGGTGTGGTGACATCAGCAAGGACCTTCCTTTGTCTGACAGACAAAGGGTCGGTGCCCTGGGCTGGTACAGAGGTCAGCCAAAGGCAGAGGCACCTCTGCCCTCTCAGGATGGAGATCTGGCTGCACTCAAGGCCTCTGGCCTCGCCAAGATTGAAAATGGAGATAGGACACCCTCTGGTGCTGCCCTGTCCCCTGGAGCAGGGTGGCTGCTGAGTGATGGACCAGGGTCACCCCAGCCCTGGCCCCATCAGAGGTGCTGGGAGCAGAGCCAGGCCTGAGCCACAGCTCCTGCACTCTGCAGGAACCACAGCTGATATTGTCACCAGTCGGGACACCATTGCTGGGGTCAGTTCTTACCCGCCCTGCCACGAGGGCAGGCTTTTACACTGGAGAAAGTGTCCAAAAAATGCATTTAAAGCAGAATAACAGAAGCCCACATCCACTTTACAATAGGGAAATGAAAATGTGAGCACTGAGGAAGCAGAGGATCAGTCCTCTCGTGCACAGTAAACGACTTCCCCACCTCCAGAATCATTTCTGGGCTCCTCTCTCTTTAAATCATCAGTGTCACAGTGGAAAAACCAGAAGGACGCAGTCCCTTAAAGCTCTTTCCTCTTTTTGCCTGTTGTTTAATTAAATTATCCTATAATGAAATCTTTCCCTAATGAGTCAGTGTTTAATAATTTATTAGCCACTGAAGCCCTGCTTGGAGTCTCATCAATTATGTATCACAGCACCAGGCACTTTCAATCTCTCTTTTTTCATTTCTCATTCACTTCATTAAAAGCCCCAGCCTTGCTGCTTCTGGGTTTCAATTCACTTGCTCAGACATAGAGGTCAGTTCACTGATACTTATTTTGCCCAGTGCTCACCAAGAGATGTGTGTGTGCCTGGCATCTGTGGGCATGTCTGTGCACACGTGTGCCAGGGTATGGGCACATGGCCTTTCTGCCCAGGAGCAAAAATGTGCATTTATCTCAGATTCACAGAGACCCTCGCAGAGGTGCACATGCATATCTGTTTGGAGAGTTATCAAATCTGTTAGCACTTGTGCAGCTACATCTATAAGATTAAATTTGTTCACCTGACTGTGCAGGAATGTATCAATACCAGCATTCCTGCCCAGGTCTGCGTGCCAGCACACTCCTCTAACTGCAGGGAATTAGTTTGTCTTATTCCACTACCTTTTTAATTTTTATTCTCCTTGAAAGGATAGCACAGATAACCTGCAGGAATCAGTCAGGAAATATTACACATGAGCAGTAAAGATATGAGTCTGTATCTACTGAAGGGATTGGGAAGGGACTACCAAGCACACATTGCTGCAGTACTGACTGTCACCCACGGGGTAATTTGGGGAAGGGAACCTGGCTTTCTGCTTAGAATTCCCATCCCATTCACCATCAGCTCTCTGCACTAAGCTTTTATATGGACCAAGCTCCTTTAGATACACACAGGTAATTCTGGAGTCAATAATCTCACTGCCTATTTATCACGGATGAATTTTTCTGTGAAGAGTTGTGTAAAATAGACAGCTACAAAAAAATTAGTCCAGGGAAATTTCTGCAAAGAATGGTTGACCTGGGAAGAGTTATTATAAAAAAACTGCCCTTTTCCTCCAGCTTGTTTCCGGGTCAGGTTTGTTCAGTTACCAGAACTGAACAAATTAGTTTAATCTCCATTTTGGGAGTGGAGAGTCACACTCAGTTGTGTTAATTCCTGCAGTGTCCCCAGTAATCCTGGAGTGCTGGAAATCTGGAGGTCTGGGGCAGGAGAAGCCCCTGGCTCCACACACCTGAGCTGGGAGCAGAGCTCAGGGACATCGGCAGTAGAAGAGCAGATCTGATGTTTAACTGACACTGTCTGGAGAGGAAAAGAGTCCTTTGGTTTCTTTTCCTGAGCAAAGCCTTGCTTAGCTCGTGCCTGAATCTGAGCACACTGAAGCACCACGGATTTATCACAACCTTTTGCAGTCTTTGGGTCAGGATTCTCCAACTGCAGCAGGTCTGCTTTTCTGGTTACAAAATGATGCTCTTTACAGCAGCCAGTTTGAAAAGAAGAGCAGAGAAGCTTGTGGTGCTGGCTGCATTACCCTGGAGTCAAATTCTGACTTTGTCCCACATCCCAGCTATTCCAAGAGAGAGAATCAGAGCCCCAGAGCACTTGCACGGGGTCACTGCATGTTCCCAGTGAGCAGATTCTGACTGACCAGGAGGAGTCTAGAGCAGAGGCAATCCCTTCTTCTCCTCTGAACAACCAGCACAACCTGGTGCTGCTCCCCCTGACCACTGCCCCTGGTAGATCAGGGCTTGTCCTGTCCCTGGGGATGTGGGGTGGGGACAGTGTTGGTCTGTTCTGCTGCTCCCACTTACCAATGTTCCCAAGGATGGGAAAATCACAATCACTCACATGTACATGCATTTGCATTTTGAATACTTAACTAGACAGCTGTGCATGGGAAAGATTTTTTGATCAATTTATACCCCGAAGCACAAAATTTGATTTTCCTCTTAATTATCTTATCAAGCATTTCTAGAAGAGCTGTTAGCTGTAACAATCTCATCAGGCCCTTCAAAAAATCTACTGAGGGTCTTTCTTTACCTCAAACTGCTTCTTTCAAAGTGAACACTTCCCCACAACCATAGCAAGAGAATCTGTAACAGACACCAATAAAATGCATTTTACTAATTAAATTATTTAAAATTAAAAAAAAAAAAAAAGAAAAAGGATGCAGCCTTCCAAAACAACCCTGTATTGGTGTCAGTGGAACCCTGTGTTGCTCATCAGTAAATATTCTGTGTCAATAGGCCATTAAGTATTAATCCCAGTGCTGGCCATTTGAGAACTTTACATCAACACTCTTGTTATTTTACACATTGCTCCTCATCTTATTAAATGACTTGTGCATATGGACAAGGGCACAGGCTCCCAAATGAGCCCACGTCAATAACACACGGGACAGCACCTCTGATAAGGAGGGGAGAGAATCCCAAGAAAATGAATATGTCTGGGGCTATCACGAGTATTTATTTACACTGAGAAGAAAGGGAACCCGCTCTTGAAGAGCTTATTGTATTACCTAAGCTGAACTTCCAACATATGTTCACTCTCAACCACATCCTGGCTTCATTTTTTTTTTTTTTATCCGTAAAAGCAAATTTGGTGTTAGTGAAAGATGCCAGACTGACAAGCAGAGTTCCCCTCTCGCCGCTCAGGCTGCTGCCCAAATGTGCTCCTCTCCAGGCTCAGCTCCCTGCTGCTACCTGATGCAGACAGATGATTTCCAGGGTGAGAACTGAGCTCGCTGATCCAGCCCTGTAGTGCTACCAAAGAGTATCACCTCCAGAAACGCCTTCTCCGGAATAAGAGAGACAACAAGGGGAGAGTTGAATAGTTTTGATTCTTACCCTTTTCTTCAACAGTACTGTGCAGCTAAAATGCATTAAAAGCAAAAAGAAGGAGCAACAATTTAATGGTGAAAAAAATGGTGCATCAATAAACAGTGTTTTTTTCAAATTATTTCAATATGCCGAGCATTGTTCCTCCCAACAGATTCTCTCCAGGTTCCTAATTTACGATCTCAAATCAAACCCTGACCTGTTGATTTTAACCTGATTCTTCTGTAAGTCACCCCAGAAATATTTTGATTCCCCAACTGGCTTTTCACTTCCTTCCAAGTAACAGTCATGCAAGCCCACAAAGTTACTCCAAGCAATTATTCAACTGGACAAACTAAGAAATACAATATCCTGTATCCAGCTACTAGAGATGTCCCTGCAGTATTCCTCAGGCTGTTACAGAAGGTGACTGACAAAAGTTTTGAAAAGTCCTATTAGTGACATATGTGGTGAGACTGAAGGGGAAAAAATACTCACTCCTTGTTCTCACTCCAGGAGAGAAACAGAAGTGAGGGGAAAGCGAGGAACAGAGATTTGCAGGAGGTGTCAGGAGCGTGTGGCAACGCGGCCGCCAGACGGACACGCGCACACACGGACAGGGCTGAATAATATCGACGTGGCAATTGCTGCTCTGTGATTGCATGGCTCCAATTCCTGGCATTCAGTTGGTCAGAATTCAGCAGGAATCGGTGCGTCTTTGACAGAGCGAAATGATGACAGTGCAACAGCTGCGCTCCCCGGCAAACTGTGTAATGATACTCAGGTTTTATGGCTCTCTGGTTTGATTCCCAATAGCAACTATCCTATTATCCGTGGTCCAGACAGGTTAGCACCTGCTAAAAGCAATTTCTCATAAATTAGTCTGTGTCAGCTCGTGAAGGGCTGACACTCAAGCCGAGGGTCTGTGCATCCCGTGCGGCGGCGGCTCCGCGGGGGCAGATGGCCGTGCCCCCGTCCCCACACAGCTGTGCACCCCAGCAGGGCCCACCATGGAACAATCGGGGCAGTGTGAGAGCCCTGCCAGGGTGGGCACGGGGACCCACACCTGTGCTGTGCAGATGGTGCTTGTGCTCCTTCCCTTTGGGGGATTGCGGAGGAGGAGCATCTGAACCCGGCTATCCCAGCGTTCGGGAGAGGGGTCAGGGGGCCTGGCTCACCACGGGAGGCAGAGCCCACACCCTGCACAGGGTCCCTGAGCAGCCTAAGGGAACTGTTTGTGTCTGGCACTGGGAAATGTGGCATCTGTCAGGAGTCAGCAGGTCCATGGCTTGACCAATGCATCAAGTGGGTCTCACCCATCCACACCAGATTCACAGAATCACAGAACATGCTGAGTTGGAAGGGACCCACAAGGATCGTCCAGTCCAACTCCTGGCCCTGCACAAGAGCATCCCCAGGACTCACACCTTCTGCCCCAGAGCATCATCCAAACACTCCTGAAGCTCTGGTAGCCTTGGGGCTGTGCCCACTGCCCTGGGGAGCCTGGGCAGTGCCCAACCAGCCTCTGGAGGAAGAACCTTTTCCTGAGATCCAACCTGACCCTCCCCTGACACAGCTCCAGCCATTCCCTGGGTGCTGTCCCTGGTCCCCCCAGAGCAGAGCTCAGTCCCTGCCCCTCCTCTGCCCCTGCCCAGGCAGTTGGAACTGCACTGAGGTCTCCCCTCAGTCTCCTCTGCTCCAAATGAACACACCAAGTGCCTTCAGTGTCCTCACACGGCTTCAAATCAAGGCCCTTCCCCATCTTGTTGCCCTCCTTTGGTTGCTCTCTAAGAGCTTAATATCTTTCTTATATTGCAGCAACAAAACCTGAACATTAGTTGTTATTTCTACACAACTTATTTCCAGGGATATCCTGGGCCCTCCTTTACCAAATACCTGAGGCCAAACTCAGCTCTGAGTTCGTGCTGCTGTGAGGAGTTAAGAGCATAATTTGAATCATTTGGCCATAGAAATGCAGGTCTGCCCCCAGTTCTCCCTGTCCTTTGGCTGCTTCGTGCTCTCTGCACAGACCCCCACGTGTCTATTTGTGCCCACTCCATGGGCAGCTCCAGAGGTGACCCACAAGCAACAGCTCTGCAGGCTGAGCTGCCAACGCTGACCTTGGCGTGGATGAGCCGTTTGCAGGATGGGTGGAACGCACAGATGGAACATTTCCTTGACACAGGCAGACCTTATATTTCACAGAGTCCAGTAGGTCACTGTAAGCGCTTTGGATCAATGAGGCATCTCACGAGAGCCCGTGCAGGCCCCTGGGCTGGGATGAAACCCGATCTCGTGGCTCAATGTGTTAGAACAATTTTTCAACTGCATTGAAAACAAGGGGCTGCAGGGCAAGCAGTGGTCTCTCTGGAGGAAACAGTGAGAAAAGGATGAGGTTTACATGAGGCATGCTAAGGATCACCAAACAAAAATTAACATTTATGAACAGAGGGGAAGCAACAAAACCTGAAGCCAGTCAGTTGACTGACAGTGGTCAGAGCATGAGTGATCAGCATGACACACTTACCAGTTATGGCCATCCCACTGACTTGGCATTGTGGAGCAGCACTTCCTGCAGATGCCACAATTATCACATTGCAGACCATGGATCCTTGTTTCTCTGTGTGCTGCTGGGATCCAGTCCTTCCCTTCCCTTGCACAAGGTCCCATCCCAGGCAGTGACTGCTGCAGGAAGCCAGCACAGCCTGCCCATGGGAGGCACAGGGCTCCTGGGGAGCACCACCCTTCCCCACCTCCCTTATCACACCTGTTTTTACTCATTTTATAACTCTAGACCTCCTTTTCTACTTCTAACAGGTTTTTTACCACCTTTGTTTTCATTTCCAGTGGATTTTCCCCCCATATTTTCCTCTGTGTTTGTTCTTCCTACACAGTGTTTTTCTCATTTTTCTTTTCCACTCAGTCCTACCATCTCCTCTGCTCTCGAAACCGTACATTTTCCCAGTTCCTTCTTCTTCTTTATTTGTGGACAGCTTTTATTTTTATCACAGGGATTTCTTTAGCTGTTGGACAATGTACTAAACCCAGAGATTTAGGTTTCCATGCAGAGGGATGCTGAGCAGACCTTTCACCCCTCCTTGGGGGCAGTGATAACATGACACACTTCTCAAGCAAAACATGGATGTAAGCAGTTTCAAATTCACATCAGCTAACAAGCAAATGGGACTGGCACACCTTCATCCACAAAAGGGGTAATGACTTTTGAGAAAAACATTAAATATCATATTTTACCAGTGGCCATGGAGCAGACCTGAATCCCATTTCAGTGGTGTGGGTGTGCACAGGAGCAAAGCCCAGGCAGCCACCCCTCCTGCAAAAGAGCATTTCCAACACATCCAATTCCAAAATTAGCAAGCAAACAGCGTGGATGCTGCAGAGTTAGTCACAGGGACAGGTACACCCATCACCCAGGGCAGCATTTGCCACGTCTCTGAACAACAAAAAGTAAGATGGGAAAGTTGGAAAAAGCCGGGAAAGTCGATAGAAGAAAGTCACGGTCAGCAGGAGCACAGAGACCTCAGTTTACAGCACCAGACGGGGGGGAAAAGCCAAAACCCACCAGAGTCAACTTCATCTGTCATAGCCAAGCTGATTGCAATCAATAGACACTTAATGGCCTCTCAGAGTCCCATCTGGGCAATTAGCAATAGCATTAAGCAAGCAAAGACGTATTGTAAGGCTGTTCCTTCAGTGGAAGTGACAGAGAAGAGAAATAGGAAACCAAATTACATCTTTAGATCTGAATTCTTCTCTCATTAATACTGCATGAAACCTACTGCCACGGGCAAAAACGGGACAAAACTCAAAGTTTTGGTTTCTTCCCGCAGTTTTCTGGCTCTTTTTTTGTTTGTTTGTTTTAAATTCAAAAAATTCAATCTCAGCTTCGAACTGTAATAAAAGCTATCAAAGTCAGGAGGTAAATATGAGTGCCAGTGAAGGAAAGAGTGGCCTTTGGAGTATTTATTTTACCACCAAATAAATCAAAAATAACGATTTTGAATGCCCAGGCTTCACTGAAATCAAGGAGAAGCATTCATGTTTTCACTTTTTCAACCCTAAAATGCAGCAGGCATCCTCCCAGGCCTTCTGGGGATAGAAAACAGCCCTAGAAATAATTGGAAAGAGTGAAGTTTTCCATACATCTTTTATTTTGTTCATGACAAACATCGGAGAACAACTTACTAATCAGGCAGAAGTACTTAATGTGCTTTCAGTTTTATTAAATATGACACTGCTGCCTTATAAACGACAAAAATATATATCTACAAGTCCTATAACTAAATTACTGTCTCCACTGTGATCTCAGGACACTTTTCCTGAGAAATGGAGCAGATCCAATACCCTGCACAAATTTAGTTGATTGTCCTAATTTTTTCTCTTGCAATTCAGCTGACCTGCTATTGTGCAAATTTTGACCTGTGATTTCATAGAAAATAATGGCTGAGGTTGTTGTTGGATTGGGATAAAACTTTCTATTGTAGGTTGTGCTCTTTTAGTGTCTATCAATCCAGATCTTCCAAAAATAACAGAGAAAGTAAATTTTGAGTATGGGAAGTTCTTGTATGAGATGTGCTTAATTAATATTGCACAAGCAAAATGGGAATCTCTGCACACACAGCTGGCAAATTGGGTGCACTCTTGCATTAAAAGTAATTACCTGTTTTGTGTGCCACCAGTGAATTTATACAGATGATATAAATTATCATACAGGAGTCAAGTCTATAAATGAAAAAAAATTAATTTTGAAAGCTTTTTATCAACTCAAGGCTTTAGAGAGCCTGTCAGAGTTGGAGTGTTTGGCAAGTTATTAGCACCTTTCTATGTCCAAGAGGGGTTTTTGCAGCAGATGCTTTTAACTTAATCTGTGGAATTTTGCAGACAAAACAGACAAATGACACAAATGTATGTCAACTTGCCAATGAAAAGTCATATCCTGTCTATTCATAAGTTCTGTTGGGCAATTAAAAAGAACTGGTGAAATATGCATTTGCTCTGTGGCATAGCCATGAACTGAAGATAATAATCTCAAAATGACAGAGCAGGAAAACACCACAGCCCTGGGCATGCTGACCCTGTATTATGGTAACTTAGAGCATCACTTACCGGTGTAACAGAAACTCCTCGGAGCTCAGTGTTGATCCTCTAAGAATCAAATTACATTTTAAACCTGCAGTGCTACTGTTTTTCTTATCTTTGACCTACTGTAGCAAGCAACTTTAAATCTGTCCTGGGTGGACCTGTTTTCAACAAACTTTTCAACTATTGCACTGGTGGTGAGCCCTGAACTGCAGAAGCAGCAGCTCACTTGTAAATACTCAGTAAATCACTTTATCTGGAATAGCTGCCTGTGAGATAGAGCCCGTGTTTCATTGCAAAATCTTATCTAAGAAAGGGTTCTTTAATAAATGCTGCAGAAGTGACAGACATAACAACTGAGCCACAACCAGATGCCAGCAGTCTGGCCACGGTAGCAATTATATTTGGCAGGGTAGGTCTCTGAAATGCTTCTAGTCATTGAATTTCTTCCTTCAAACCCCTTCCTTTCTTCTGCCATAATGAGTTTTGCAAACATATATAAAAGATGGCACTGAGACAGCTTGTAACATATTGACTGGGTTAACCAGGTCTGCCTAGGAGGATTTTCAGTAGGAAAGTGATACTGAAAGCAATCCTGGATCCTGGCTGCTCGCTCCTAATTGATTTACATAAATGTTCATGTGGCTCTGATTTCATAAACATTACATGCAACGTTAAGGGATTTGTAGGACAGATTTTTACAGCTTTCCATTTGGTCTCCATTTATCAGCTGAGACAGAGATCAGGCAGAAAAGGGCTAGAAGGAGAGGCAGAGGAGGACCAGGAGATCCAGGGTCAGAGGTACTATCCATCACATTAAGTTTATAATTTCTAATGGGCTGTTATTAAATGCTTCTGGGGCTCCCCAGTACAACAGAGACATGGACTTACTGGAGTGAGTCCAGCAAAGAGCAAGGATGATTGAGAGACTGGAGCATCTGACATATGAGGAGAAGGTTCATGCTGGGACTGTTCAGCCTGGAGAAGAGGAGCCCCTTGGGGAACCTTATTAATGTGTGCAAACACCTGATGGGAGCTGGATGAGAAGATGGCTCAGTGATATCCAGTGGCAAGAGAGTGGCAAGAAGAGGCAGTGGGCACAAAACCAAACGAAAAATACCATTTAAACCTATTTTATGATTAGAGTGGTCAGGCACTGGACCAGCCTGCCCAGAGAGGTTGTGGAGATACCCAAAACCTGACTAAGAAACCTGCTCTGGCTGACCCTGAGCTGGGGGCTGGATCTCCAGAGACCCCTTCCACCTTCAGCACTTCTGGGCTTCTGCTGTATGGATGGGATCCAAGCAGCAATAAACAGCCACATCATCTTGACTTACCCCATCTGAAAGGTTGGACCTGCAGCAAGATACTGAAGGAAAAAGTGATTCTTGTTACCATTTGATTCTGTAGATTGATTTAGTGGCACACAAAGTATGCTATAATTCACCATTTATTACTGCCAAACCCAGTGGTAGCACTGTAGATAATTCTTTTTTCTCTGAACACGCTCTGGGTGTCTGTATGCAAATGACAATACCCTGCACCTGGGTGTAATTGTCATTATTAATACTGACGTAAATGAAATGTTAATTCTTGCTAATACATCAGACTGTGAAATGCTTTAAGAGCAGAATTGCTATAATAAAAGCAACTGGGTTGTTTCTTTGTAATTTGATGGCCCACAGAAGTGCAGAAACATGTCTTATGGCTTTACAAATCTGTGATAATTTCCTTCAACTTTTCCTTTTATTGCCTTGTCATTAAATTCACATTGAGTTCTTAAAACAAAAATGTTTAAAACAGATGTGGCTGTTAAAGTTACAATATGAATTTTACAACCTTAAATTTTATGACACTGAAAGAAATTTCAGCCACCAAAGTGACAAGAATGGAAGTAGAGGGCAGCTCTAAGGGCGACAGATTTCCATAATTGCCAAAAACTTTAGCTAACATAATGCATACATTATATTCTAATTGTGTAAGTCAGTGTTCAGAAAGAAAATTATTCAAAACCCCATCAGTTATCAAGATTGAATAGCAAAGAAACAAGGCGGGGGGAAAAAAGGGAAAAAAAGAAAATAAGGAAAAAAATGAAAGAAAAAAATTTCTTGGTTCCACGTCTGTCCTTTATCAGTTTTCTCTGTGGATCTAATTTACGGGACCTAATAGTTCATTTCACAGTGATCCACACGGTGTCCTTCAAGCAATCCTAGGGCAAGGATTCATTCTAAAAAAAAAATAATAATTTTCATGATATTTTGGAGAGGAAATTCAACTTCCATTTAATCTGCCTATAAACCCCCTGATATCTGATTTCACCAGAAGTCTCACTGTGGGTAGACAGACAGACAGAAACGTAGACATGGTCTCTTTATGTCTTAAAATAATTCACAACAAGTGTAGGAGTGACCCCTCACAGTATATTATCCCACACAATATGTTTTCTGATCTTTCATGTGAATTGCTCCATGCTAATTCCTCATTTCCTGGATTTAACTCTGCATGCCACAACCCTTCACCAGTGTGTGCACGTTTCCTTTGCTCCCTTTCAAGAAACATCTTCTCATGTTGAATATTCTTTCATGTTGACTGTTCTTCTCAGTCAGTTGCAGCAGGATTCCATCAGGATTATCCTGAGTCAGAAAGGTAAAAATTTGACTTCAGCCTTACTTCTTGTTTTCTCTTTCTCTCAATTTTTATGACCTTTCCAGTTCTGTGGATCTCTAAAGCTTTGATCCTCCCAGCAACTGTATTTTAGTCTTTTCAAGGCAATCCATAACAATGGTCATTTGCTAAAGTCTATGGATTTCAGATACGGACTGGCTGACTCTCTTTAAAATAAAACATCCATAACTTGAGTTTTAAACCTGCCTTCTTTTTGTTGTTTGTTAAGTTCTACACACTTCAGTCTTGTAATCAATTTAAGCAGTTTTTAGTGAGGGTTTAAATCTTAAAATTCCAGCCCAGAATGATCTTTAGTGAGACTGTGCCATCTCCCCCTGTGCTGCGAGAGCAAGTGTGAAGTTTTCCTGTTGGGTTTCAGTGGGATGTGCATTTAAATAAAGACTGGTATAACCTAATTAACCCATGCAATCAAGAAGCTACAAAGATTAGGGTTTTTACTTATATTCTCCCCAAGTTTAATGGCTCAGTGTTGTCCTTTAACTCCTGTGAGCAGCGGTGTCCCCACACCACTCTGCTCCCTATTTCTTCTCTCTAACTCTCCTGCAAGTGAGCTCTGCAGGCTTTTCCCTGTTCCCTAACTCCTTGTTCTTGCTTATATTCTGCAAAGGACAGGGCTGAGGCTTTCCAGCCTTGTGCTGGTCCTTGATTTACTGCTTTTCCTCCCGTGCCCCCCACAGTAACTTCCCTCTGCTCATTGTTCCCATAGTATCAAGCACGTCCTAGAAGAGGCAGCTCTGTCACTCAGCCACATGATGACGTACACTTTTGGCTTCAGCAGAGAAAAAACGTTTTCCTCTTCCAGTCAGCCCCAGCTCCAGCTCCTCTTCCCCAGCAGCCCCATTACCTCACGGTGTCGGCAGCCCTGCCTCTGATCTCCCCCTGCTCTCGTGACTGATCTCAGCGCTGGCCAGGTAACTTTCCATATTAGCAGCTAATCTCTCTGCTCCCATATGGCTGGGGTCAGTCAGCATTTCCATGACTTATTTGTTTCAATATCCGTAAAAAGTGAGGAAGTCCTTGGCATCAAGTAGCTTTAAATGATGTCAGGGGTCAACTGTGTCTTTGTTGCAGCACCGTAACTGTTCCTCCGTGCCTGCGCTCACCTCCGAGCGCTGCCCTGGAGGGAGCTGGGGGCAACACAGGTGTCCTTCCATCTCATTTAATTTACTGCAGACATTATTATATTCTATCTGTAGCAGTTCAGTCAAAAACAATATGGTCCCTTTTCTATCAGCCAAGTTGTAGGAGCCTGAGAAACGTCTGTTAGGAGGGTAAGTCTGGGGCTTACGGGGAAATCTGATAAAATACTGTCTCATTTCCAGCATCACCATGTCAGCAAGTCTCAAATCTCTCTCAAAATCTGTATCATTCACGCAAGGTCACAAAGGCAAAAGAGGGGAGAATAGATATTTAAAAATTATTTTTAAAAATTATCTTTAAAAATTATCTTTAAAAAAGACAGGCATCTGAGCGGCCAGAAAGCAGAAGGTCTAATGCTAGGGGACCACGTGTCTCAGTTTGACAGCTGTCAGTCCATTTTGCTCAGGCCTATTAAACTTCATCTAGTTAAAATTATTTTCTTAAAATTCCTCACCTGTTACTGTGTAAAATCTGTTACACCTATATATGCTTTTACAAGTAAAACATATATATCTGCCAGCATCTTGGCTCCTCTGTCATCCAGACATGTTCAGAGTGGGATTGAATATCTCTTTGATTAATGCTAATGCTTGATTAGTGTGCTAATGCTTGATTAGTGTACTAAGGCTCTCATGGATGGTAATAAGCCGCCATATAGGAGAAAGCACTCTGTGAAACATTTAGAGACTGGCATGAGAAGATGATCTAATAGCCCTCTAAACATTTTATTTTATTATTTATTGTACCTAACTTTTGTGCAACTTGCATGCAATAGTACAGTATTAACATTATTTGAAAAGTCAGAAACCTCTCTGATATTAAGACACCCGTGTTCATATATACTGAAGTTTTTACCCAGCTTCCAGACATTTACAATCTGGTTGTTGCATGTGGCTTCAGAAAAAGGTATTTCTTTGCTGAAAGTATCACCACCAGTTCCCATGCACAAATAGTTTGGACATGATATAATAAAGACAGTGCTTCAGCCCAGGCAGCCCCCAGATTTCACAGATGTGCTGTGTGACTGGCTGCCACCCAAGCAGAGATTTGCTCCCATCAGAGCAGTGCAAAGAGATTTCACCCAGACAGTCGGGCCAGCTCCTCCCCTGGACTGCAGAGCGAGGAGTCCAAGCTGTGTTTGTCAGCACTGACCTGTGTGTTTTCAGCAGCAGCAAAAATAGATGGGGCATCATCATCCACAAGTGGAACCAGCTGGGGGGTCCCCCGAGAGAGCACTATTTCCTTTTGTGCTTGGGGAAAAAGAAACACACCAAGGAACGACGGGAATAAATTCCACCTGCTGCTTAAGGACATGTTCAAGAGCTAATTGAGGCTTTTCTAGTCACAAGCCAGAAGGAATCAAACAGGAGGAGGAGCTGAGGGTCTGTGTAAGGTTTTCATCACATTAGGAAGCTCAGAGTGCTGCTATTTAGATCCTGACATCCTGACCCACCTGGGTGATGCCTCTGAAGCTTAGAAATCATGTGAAAATAACAGTCTCACGCACATTTCACCGAGAAGTTTTTGCCTCCTCCCTTCTTTTTAGCAAGGGCATGACATTTGGTCGTGTGGGAACCAGTGTGGTGCCTGGATCTTTCGCAGTCCCCCGTGTGACTGCACCTCTGCCTGTGTCTGACTGACTCATGCAGTTCAGAAATGCTGGTCTGCAGACACTCATCAGAGGCTCATGGAAGCCAAGGAGCTGTCTTCTCTACTTAGCTGTAAAAGGGGGCTAGTAATAGGATGGACTATTGCAGCATTGATGCAAAGGTGAAGTAAATTGATTTTGAGAAGCATTCAGATACCATGGTGATACCACCAGGGAAACGTACACAAGCAAATTAACTTCCACATTATGACAGCATTTGAATAATGAATAATTTGAATACAAAACATCTGAGACTGCATATTAAAAGGGGATCTGGAAGTCCTGAATAGCCAGTTTGGCTCTAAAAACACCATCACGGAGTATTTACTCCTTCTCACTTTGATTTCCATATAAAAATATATGTAATATAAAACTAAATACTGTTTAATAAGAGCTATATTACCAAGACCAAAGCCATGGTTTGTGTGTGTGAGTTCTTTCTGCCCTATACCTTTATCATGCATTATTCTGTAGGTTAAAGTAGAGTCTCAGCAATATTCATGGTACCCCACTGCCTTAATGGGTTTAAACAGTTCAGTGAACTTGGATTTGTATAAGTTTGCTGATTCTCCATTGGTCCTGGTTCTTTCAGGCTAACTGAAGTGAAAATCAGTAAAAACTTATTTTTGGCACTAGAGGCAGTGGATCTGACTGAAAACAGAATAACAGGAGATCGGCTGAAATGGTTCCATTATTACATGGTCATTTTGAATGTTGAACTTCACTTCAAGCCAAAGAACATGCTAAAGAAAATAAAGCTTGAATATATTGTTCCCACATTTGCAAACCACTAACATAGGAATATTTTTGAGCATCCTAAATATTCGCCATTTTTGGCTATGACTTTATCTCAGTCACCATCTCCAATGCCAAGTTTATTTTTAAAGAGCAGTCTAGTTCCTGCTCCTTCAGGTTTCTGCAGACAGCTGTTTTGTTTTGCTCTTCCCATGCTATGAAAAATCTGTCATTCAGTATTTAACTCTAGCACCTAACTGGCTCTCTTGAGACAACAGAGGAGCCTCCAACAAATATGAACCCATCAAGATTCCCAAGTAGGATAAAAAACCCCAAAGTGAAGGCTAAAGCAAAACAGCAGGTCAGGAAGCTCAAAGGCTTGTAGCATTGATTGCTTTGGCACAAAAAACACTGGCTTAGTCCAGTGTGTCCTCTGATTTAAAAGGAATTATCCTGAGGTAAAAATAAAGGAATGCAGTGGTGAATCAGGCTCATTGTCTAGATTCAGTACAAAGCTGAGATGAAGGAGCCGGGCTGCGTGTGATGCAAGGTGTAAATGAACAACACGCGTGAGCGGGGCTTGATCCGTTCCTTATGGCACACGTGAAACTCAGCTCAGGTATTTGTCTGCACAGCTCCTCAGGCCACATAGGACTCTTCTGTTTTCTAATAAAAATATTGAGCTGATACACCAAGGCCTTGAAAAACCATTGGAGCCAAATGGTACAGTGAGACTCCATCATTTCTCTGCCAGAATTTGGAAGAGGCCACTTTTAACTGGAGAGTGTTTAAGGGTACAAGCTTGTGATTGTCAAAATGTACCTGGGAGAGATTTGCTGTCCTTGATTCTACTCCTTTCCTGTGATTGCCCAACAACTGTACTTGATTTATTCACCCCTTCTGAAGGTTTAAGGGCTGCTGCTGCTCCTTCTCTCCTCCTTGCTATCCAAAGCAATAGGTGTTCCCTGTCCTGAATAACCTGCAGAAAGCAGGGCTTTGGCTGCCCAGTTGCACAGACTGCAGGTGGGAAGAGGCTGTGGGGAGAAACCAGACTGGGGAAGAGCAGAGCTCACAAAGTCCTTAACACAGCTTTCAACAAATATTGCTCTACTGTGCTTTATGTCCCCCAGGAAAGTTGTTGGCAGGTGACTCAGGCTGACTCAGGCTGGTTTAAACTCTGCTCTCTTGTGCATCAGGCACCAGCACAAGTAAGAGGTTCATCAGACCTTCTGTGTGCTCTGGAACAGGACAGTCACATCCTCATGGTAACAAGGCTTGTCAATTAGACTGGCATTTTAGAGAATTGCCACACACATTGGGCATTTTTTAAGGGGAGCCCATAAGACAGAGACAACCAGAGAAGCACCCATGGAATATGCAAAGTTTTTGCCCAAACACTGCTGTGTTTGGAGTCCTTTTTAAAGCACCAGCCCCAGTGGTGTGTCTCTAGATAACGAGATGTGACTTCATTTTAAATATATGAAGTACATTGAAAATCACAGTTATGAGGACAATCTAAACCCTTAAAAGCTCAATGAGCACATCACGATTGCTTTAAGCATCAACTGACCTTTCCTCACACCAGTGAGGGAACTTCCCTGTGATGCTGGAGCTGTGGGATTAGCAGCACTGTCAGACTCACAGGGACTATGACCTGGGTGTACCCGAGACTCCCAGAGAGGCAAGTGACACTTCTTGAAGCAGCTTCCTGCCTTTACCTCTTCTGGAGGTTTTCATATCTCACTATAATCTGTCTGAATTTTAAACAGAAACTTAGCTGAAAAGGGGCTTCTCACTGTGTTTCACAATACCTGGCACTGACTGCTCCAACAGTGAGCACAAACGCCCTAAGAAAAACACCAGTTCAGCCATAATTTCCTGTCTTTCTGTTTCTGCTTTTCGGGGTTATGCATACCATTACCTAGAGCTTAGCAGTGTTGTGAAAGACACTAAGCAAGTGTAATGACTTGGGGAATTCAGCTCGCTTTAGAGTTTCCAGAAATTTTTCTCCCCCAAGAAGTTTTTCCAGCTATTTTATGGGCGGCAGAAGGAAAAACAGTTTGCCCAGACAGCAGCGGTGTGAGCTATCTTTGGATCCGTGCTGTCAAATGCAGAAGGCATTTGCTGGGCAACCCTCAAAGTGTGCATACCACAAGATTTAATCAAGGAAACTCAAGTTCATGTCCTATTTTGCAAGAGGTATATTCCCCCAAAAGGACTGGGCATACCTCCAGAGAAAACTCATCACTGCCACGGAGCAGAATTGAGATGGCAAATGCTTTAAGGTTGGAAACATCTGTGTGCTGCTCCTGCACTGCCTGACGACCCCTGGCCCGCAGAGCTGAGACCACAGACCGTGCCCAGGCATTTGCAAACTGTGGGGCACTGGCACTGCTTTCAGCACTGTGTGCCTGGCAGCAGCCCATTCAAAGCCCCTTGGTGGGTCTGCTAAAAAACTCAAGAAGGTCCCTCAGATTTGCCAAAAGTTGCAACAAATATTCTTAGCTTTTTTTCTTTCTTTTGTTAGGCAGATAACTTTGACTTGGAAATGTCTGTTTAGCTAGGAGACAGAGTAATTTGGGAAGCCTGTTCTTTTCCACAAATGACATTAGGGTTATACCAGCCCTGCTAGAAAAATTATCAACAACCGAGAGACAGATTCTGTTGTCTTTTCTCACCTAAACTAGTGCTTCTATAAAAATAACCCCATGGAAGCTGACAGTTATTGAATGAGAAAAAGATCAGTATTAAAATAATATTTAAATAGCACAGTAATCCCTCTTTCATAATGCCAAAAATTAATGGCAAGTGTGATGATGATTGAGACCAACAAGGAGCAAAATATGCTTCTTTTTAAAGGGAAAACATCTGCTCTGCTTTGTTTTTTGCCCTGAACACTGTGAAAATAGTTGGTTTTGCCTCAGGAGGTAGAAAAGGTTTCACTCCTCTAGTAATGCCTTCATTTTTCTTCTGACCCCTTGGATCATTTAATTGGGCTCCTTTTAAAGCCAGTCTGTAGGTAAACTGCATGCAAAATTAGCCAGCTGGGTCCCCTGCCAAGAGTGTGTCATTTGGTATCTGTGAGTGCCAGCAGGGTCAGGCATGACACATGGTGCAGTTCTGAAAAGCAAACAACCTTAAGGTCTTGTCCATAAAACAGGGAACACGTTCAGGGCTGTATCGGGCTCTTTCAGCAGTTTCTCATGCATGACCAGAGGTGTGGATTTTATGTGCAACTCATAAAGAAAACTCTCCAATTTGCACGCCACAAGCACTAGCAGGTGATGGCTCAGGGTAGCAGAGGAGGTGAAAAAACTTTGGCAAAGACATTAAACTGTGTCTGCATGTAAAGAATACTCTTTTCCATTGAGTGCAGGCAGCAGTTGCCATGTGAGGCTTAAGGAGCTAAGCAGCAAGTTAAAAATACTGTTGGGAATCACTTCTTCATATCCCAGCAGGACTAGCTCAGCCCCTTTGGGAGGTGAAATTTTAGGAATCTACTTGTAAGTGCATTTTAATTTTAATGAAATGCTCCAGCAGGACCCACCCTTCTCTCTCAGTTCAAAGGTGGTGCTTCCCAGAGCCAGCAGAGAGTTAATGGTGCCCTGGCCATGCGGTTGCTGGCACAAAATCCTGGGTGGATTTTGCAGAAGGGTGTGTGTAAACGAGCTCCAGGCATCTCTGCAGCCAGTTGGAAAGCCCTTGTAGGAACAGCATTACACTGTGCTGGATGTTATCTGTGGTGGTTGGGTCTGCAGCAGTGTGACACGCTGAGATTTATCTGGATCTCAGGAACAGAGAAACAGTTTCCTGACCACAGCAGAGCAATCTCATCATTAATACACCATCACTTCCATCAAGTCAGTCTCACCTGAAATATCTGCCTGGGCTTACATTCATTTCTTTCCAAAATCCAGATGAGACTCACGCATGTGATGAAGTGTTACCTGCCTGCACATGGTGAGGAGCCATCAGACATCATCTCTTTCAAGAGGCTCCTGTTTCCATCAGCTGCCTTTGCTTTTCCCCTGGGTCAGTCGTGACTCTGCCACCACAGAGTTATCCTCTCCTTGAGGGTGTATTCCCAAGTCCTCTGTTGCTAAATAAATGCATTTTTTGATGAGAACTTTCCCACTTCATGTAAGCAACAGAACATGGGAAACGCTCCTAAAACTGGTGATTTAGATGCATAGTGACATTTATACCCTGGTCAGGACAGACCCAAATTCAAGCCCCAGACGTGGATCCCAGCAGTTCTGTATTCATCAGCCTTCACATTGTACCTCCTCACACCAGCTCTGTAAAACACACACCCAACACCTCCATGTTTCCAAAGGGCCACGGGCAAAGGATGAGCAGGGAATCCTTGCAGGATGCCAGTACATCCCAGGGGCCCACACCACATCTTCCCACTGACACTGCTTTATTGTGGACACTTCACAGGCTAGGCTGTTATTTGCTGAGCTGTGGACAAACTTGCAGGTTCAAAACATAAATATCTTCCAGATCTACAAAATCAAGGACTTTCACTTTGTTGTATTTTGGTCTTTGAATCTTTCAGAGTCTCACTTCTGAGCTTTTGTCCACAAGTAGCAACGCTACAAGTTCATCTCTGGGCTTGTTTATGTAAAGTACATGGAAATACTGACAAATTCATTGATTCCAGAAGTTGCAGATTTAAGAAAAACACACAGTATTGTGAGACTCTCAACAGTCATAAGACTTGGATGTTTTGAATGATGGAGTTTCCACCACTTCCACTGGAGATTTCTCCAAGGCAGGTCTCTGTATACTCATGTTGCTGTTACTCAGCAGTTTTGTATTTTCACTACAAAACCACTCCTTTCATATCATTCTTGACATCCCATACAGAGGAAATCCAAAGTATGGAGGTTTCTCAAGTCTCCATAACACTTCGGAATTTGAGATTAATCCGTTCATGTGGTCCACTTAAGGTTATCACATGATTGTCTCCAGGAAATGAAAGAGGCCAGAGCTTTTACACATTTTTAAGCATATACAAAAATAATTATTAAAAAAAACCAACAACCTCTCAAATCTTCTGATTTAACAAAGAAGATATTGTTCGGAAGATAGAAAATAAATTAATTTTCTACTATGACCTCATTAAGATTGGATTTAAGTTCCAACCCAAAAGAATTTTAGAACAACATTAGTCTCCTGCCCTTAAATCTCCATCTATTGAAGCTGTTCTATTTATTAATTTCCCTGCTGGAGAGCATATTTTGACTGGCCTGCGAGCTGAGCAGACAGTCTCTCCCCAAAAGCTCACACACGAGGGTCATTTCCTTATTCATTTCTTCTCAGTAAAAAGGGTGTTTCCAACCATATCATTTTGAATCAAAGCACTCTTGACTCAGACACAATTGTTCAAGTTGATGGACAGATGGGGATTTGATCCAGACCCAAGAAAACAAAAAAGCAGAAAGGGTAGTGCCTCTCTTATCTTCAATGAATGAACAAGATTAGCCATAACCTGTTCTCTTCTCACCATACAACAAATCCAGTGTGTGCTCCCAGCACAGCCACAGATTCACATCTTGTAATTTTTAATACAAGACATATACAGCCCGAGGGAACAAATTACTCTTCTGTATTCAACATGCTTCAGTGCCTTCAGAGGACTGTGCTTGAGAAATACAGTTACTTTGCTTGGCAGGAAAAGCCTTTGAAAACAAAGGAGAGGGCTCTCTGCGATGAAAGTCAAGTTCATCCCAAAAGCAACAAAAGAAAGCACTTTGGGAAGTTGGACGGGCTCTGGCAGAAAATTGTCAAGACACGAGTTCACTTTCTAAGTGGCACTGTGCAGCAAATTGGTTTTCTGTGCAATCCCAAAGCATGACTGTCTTAGCAAAAAAAAAAACCAACCAAAACACAAACCCCGCAGTTGGAAATGGGCAGGGCTCTGTATCCCAGCTCTCCCGTTGGGAACCTGGAGCTGAGCTGACAGAATGTGGGAGCCCTTCTCTCCCCTCATCCCTCTTCTGTTAAAAGTCTGCTGTTCAAAGCTCAGCTCCTCGGGAGGGGCACTATTTTCTCGTGTGAAAGTGCAGGAGGGAGGGGATCTCAAATGCTACTGAAATAAAAATACCAATGGGAGATGAAGAGCGTGTGGGTCTCTATAAATAAGCCCGAGTGGGCTCTGCCTGATACCCCTGGCAGCTGTGCCACCCCTGTGTGCACTAAATCAGTGCTGGGCTCCACACCCAGAGCAGTGAGACACACACAAGAACCACGAGGAGATTCCAAAAGTTACGAGGTTCGAGAGATCTTGTTTCATTCAGCGTGAGCGGGTTTGAGCCTATGAAAGCAATGAAAACTTACTGTCTCAAAAAACCAAAATATTAAAAAGAAAAGAAAGAAAGAAAAGAGATTTGTGTGTAATGGCCTGACTTAAGAAACAAAAACCCACAAACAGTAAATGTATTTTTACCAAGTAAGGGAGGGGGGCTTTTTTTATATTGAATATTTAACCAATCACATGAGATGCTCTATTTGAATTTCCTTTCCCCCAGGCTTTGCCACATGAAGATTTCTACAGGACTGGAAATGTAAAATACAGAAATTGTTTCTATTTCTCTGCCTGCGATACTCCCTGCTAACCGATCTATAGTACTTCTACTTTTTTTGATTAAAAAAAGGACTCTTCATAAGAAACTTTTTCAAGAAAAATCCAATTACAAACACCCCTGCTCTTCTGTTTTCCAGAACTGTTTTCAAATATGATATAATTCTATTTCCATTTTAAATGGTCCAACTGAAAAATATCAAAATATTACTGCTTTATACTGCATCCATTCAGAACATAATTTCAGGTTTTGGCAGTTGAATATTTTTGTTTTCCACCTCTGCTGGCAGGGCAGGAGGGTTTCCAATTTCTTAACTTTTTCCCTCTCTACAAAAAAACAATAGAGCTTGTAAGAAGCATGAAAAGAGAAAGAAAAATGTAAAAAAACCCTGAAAGAGTGATATTGCTTTGCCTAGGAGATGTAAATTGTATTTATTTACCCCCTTTCTCTCTTTAAATCTTGATAAGATTTAATTAGAATGCCATTTTCAGATACAGTCTTTTTTTATTACTATTATTGAATTGAGATTTTCTTATGCATTTCAGTCCAACATTCAAGTCCAAACCAGAGCCCCATTTTCTCTTAAAAATGTAACCTAGTTCTAGGTGCCTCTCTTCCTAAGCAGTTCCATGGGTTTGGGAACAATGAAGGTTGTATTTTCCAGTTTACAAGTAATAAAGTGTAACTTCCAGGAAGGAAACCTGGGATAAAGTATCCTGTCATCTCTCTGTAGAGCAGCTGGTATATTCATCTGCAGAATGAAGTATGCAAAAATATAAATAGACATCAAATGTCATTTTAGTAGAGACACAATTGCAGGGTTAATGACAATACCTTTGTCGTTAGTTTGTGGGTGTGCTTCTCTTCCTCTAAGTGCAACATTTTCCAGTCTACTCTGAAAATCTGAATTCACATACAGACAAATTCTGTTGAGTGTCTTCCCTGCTAAAAACTGTCATAACAACAAAGAAAAGGCACACACAAAACTTTATATACATGGTGCCTATTAACATAGACTCAAAAAAAAAAAATCTTTCAAAAATAGTATATACACTCCCTGCAGTGAATTTGATTTTGTCTGGCCTGTAACTGAAGTCCCTTGATACCCCAGTTTTATGAGGGTGTGATGTAGTGGTAAATCAGGGCCATACTGATGATCTAAATCAGAATAACCAGCATGTTTTTCATTTCAGGAGCAAAAAAAAAAAAAAAAAAAGAAAAAGTTTGTGAGAGAAAGTTTGCCAGCTTCAGCACTTCCTGGCCGCCAAGAACATTTACTGAAAATCAATGGGCTGTCCAAAACCTAATGTGAGCAGGAGTTGGAGTGCAGCTGTTCAGAATCTATACCGCTTCCTAGGCAGGGTTTCTAAGCCCTTTCAGTCCTTTAGAATAATAAAAATGATTAATGGTCTCAAACACTGTGAACCAAGTGTTTTGAAGTGTAACCTGCTACTTGTAATGCACTCAGTATTTCTGATCTGCATTGTGCTGGCATACGGCGCCGCTGGAAGGTCGTGTTAAAACGGGCAGTGGTTGGAATGACTGAAGAGAAGCTCACGATGTCTGATGGCAAAGTCATTTTCTCCCAAACCAAGGTATTATTTTTCATCAGTTCACGAAGGCAAAAAAAGGAAGTGACTGGAAACATACATAAATATCTATTATTTTCTATAAACACGTTCTAAGGGAGCAATTTGGATACCTCACAACACCTTATCAGCAAAATGATCCATCTCATTCAGTGCTCTAAAGGGACATCAACCTGTTGTGTCGAAACACAAAGTGCTGTGTTTTGTCAAAGGCTGGGCAGCAGAAAGGGGCTCAAAAACTTCATGGAACAGCTTCCTCCATCTGGGCCTTCCATATTCCTACCCCTGCTGGGCACAGCCCCAGCCATGGGCACAACCCTTAGAGCCAGTTTGATCCAGGCCAAGAGGCAGGAGATCCATGTAAATAATAAACCCCAGTGGAGCAGTGAATGGCTGGTGACCAGCAGACACCCAGGACCTGCTGTGCCATCACACAGGTCCCCGTGGGGCACTTTGCTGGGCACCAAACCCATCTCCAGTCACCACCACACACCTGACCTCCAGCTCTGCTCGCCCCGAGGCTGCAGTTGCACAACCACTTTCCTCTGCAGGACTGGGCTCAAGCCCAAGGTGTCAGCTGGTGCCCCGCTTATCCCGGCTTGTTTGCTCATGCCCTGCACCAAACTCAAGCAAACAAATGGATGGATTTGGAACATGGCTATTTCCAGATACTGTCACCATCCTGAATGTATTAAAAGGCATTAATTGCCTCACCTGGGACCCCCACCCACAGCCCCTGCCCGTGGCCCAGGAGCTCTATTTAAGCTCAGCCTCAGAGCACCCAACCCCAATCTGGGCTTGTATTTCCAGCCTTCATCCTGGGATCTTCAGCCTTGGTCCTGTGCTGTGGGTGGTTCATCTCTGGTCTTCTCTTTTCTTCCTACTCCTCCCACTTGAGTGGGCTTCTGGGATGGGCCCTGGACCTGGTTCATTTCCCCTCAAGTCTGGGGCTCTCAAGAAGCCTCATTGTCAGCATCCATCACTGCCTGTGCTGGAATCGCACTTGGGTCACCTTCCCATAGGAATCTATTGGCATTTGCTGCTCCCTGAAAAGCATAAGCTTTAAAGGAAAAGTCATTAGAGGTGGAAAACCACCTACAAACTACAGTGGAACAGGAGGAAGCTTGACCACTAGATTGGCTCCTCAGGATCCTGGCAACCTGTACTTCCCTGTCTTCTCGTTGGGCGCAATGGAAGCTTGGAAGAGCATTATAAGGAACACTCAGTTAACATTTACAGAGAGGTAATGTGCCAAGTTCTTTTATGAAACTTCCAACTCTAAATTTACAGGCCTTATATGCAATATTATTTTGGGGGCAGCATATTGTATTCATTAGATATTTAAAATGGTATAAACAAGGCAGTAGAAGTACTCGAATTGCCACAAGCCAGATGGAGATCTTACCATGATACCTCCCACAATTAGGAATAACTTTTTTTTTTTGAAAGCCCCAAGTTATTCTCCTCATAGCCTGGCAGAGGAGTGAATCTCCTGGGTCAGCACTGAGCTGTGCCATGTAGGGCAGAGATTTTCTTGTCCCTTCTATCTGCCAAGGAAGGACAGGAAGCGCTGCCTCCAGCCCAAGCACTAATGCACAGGGGCAGAAGGTGCATGTAGGCTTAAACAAAAACAAAGTAAAAGAATTAGATCATGCAAAGTCACATTTTTGGAGCATAAGGGAACATTTTAGTCTAATTATCTTCTTGAGCACAGAAAGAAAAGGAAACATTTTACCAGAGTCAGTTTTTAAAAGAATTATCCTAGGTAAATTGATCTGCAGAGAATTGCTCCCTAAACTATAAATCATATTGATTTCCTTGCTTTACACTTCTAAAGGGTGACCAATGAGTTATTGGAAGGGTGCACAGAGCCCTCAGCCTCACAGATTGAGGATGTGGCTTATTCCTGCCTGTAATATGGATTTGCAAGATGCAAATGATCTCTGTCATAATAAACACAAAGGGAATTACTGTGTTCTTGACCAAAAAATTGAGAATAGACTATTAGACTTCCTAGCACTACCTGACTAGATCTGATTTTCTTGAATTTCACCACATTTGCGTAGGAGTTAGGAAAGAACATTTATTCTTTTAACTTGGGGTGAACCTTTACAGCTTGTAATCCCATGCAATTATTACATGCAGTAAAAGACATAAAAACATCTCCTTTGGTACTTTCCAGTTCTTCAGCATCTAATGTTCAGCCCTTCCATTAGTTTGTAAAACAAATTTAAAAGTCCAACAACTACTAATGATGGGAAGCTGGCAAAGTGCTCTTATGCAACTGTTGTGTTCTCGGGTCGTTTTGAAACACTTAACAGCCACGGTTTGGAGCAAGTTTTAAAATATTACGTTAAATTTCCTAATTAAAGTTTTGGGGCAGGCAGATGGACTTATCTGAACAGAGCGATTAGTTTGGCAGAATTGACTCATGGTCATTCTACCTGACAGCATTCCCTTTTGTGGGAATGTAACCCTTACTGTGAAAATGTTGTACTAAGCAAACCTTAGTTCCGCTCGTAAATCAGCCCGATGAAAGGTTTGAAAGCCCGTTTCTATGGTGCAGTTAAATTACATTCAAAGTACAACTGAATTTGTCCCTACTTTTCCATCAAGTATAATGTGACTTAAAGAAACCTTCTCTAAAGGTAGGGAAACGGTTTAGAAAGCCAGATGAGAATTCTTGAAAGAAAGTAGATGGAACTTAGGTAAACATTCTCCAAGTTTAAAATAACAGGCTGAAGCATTTGTCTTTGATTATCAATTTTAATGTACATAATAATGAGACTCATTCCCACCAGGACAGGCACACTAAAAAAGAGTTGTGGAGTGCTTGTGTTCAGGTTCCTAAAATCAAACTCCTCCTTGCAGTCAAAATACTGCAATGTAAAGCTGGAAGAAGGATGGCTTTTGATTCATGTGTGAATGAACTTCCCAAATATTTGCAATTCTACAGGATAAATTAAATGGAAGATTTCTGGAAGACTAGTCAGGCTCTCTGTACCAGCAGTGCTGCTGCTGCTGCCCCAGCCAAGGCACTTTGATGCTCTTGTATCAAAGCCCAACCGGTGCCTAATTTGGAGCCCACCCAAAATCCAGCTTTTTTTGGCTTGCTACACCAACTACCTGGAGACAGATGCAACTTTATATGGGTCAGAAGCAACTTCAGTGATGGCCCTGAATTACATTTTACCTCATGCACACTGCTCCAGTCATAATGAAACACAGCCAAAAGCTGTAATTCATGGGTAGGTTTGCCAGTCTACGGAATTCATAGTCTTCCCTGAGGAGGAAGCTGATATCTATAAAATGTTTCACCTGAAGTGTAAAAAAAAAGAAAGAAAAAAGCCAACTACCCATGAGAAAATAACTGTACAAATCCCTTCCGTTTTCCTTCACAGCCACATGAGTGGGCCATGTGTCTTCCTTTTGGACCACAAATACATAGTATTTTCAAAGGGAATGTGCTTTTATTAAAAATTAATACAAGTTTTCTTAATCTGAATTACAATGCACATATTGATTAGAACTGAAAACTGGCCATTTCTCAGTTCTGCTGTAGTGTAAAAAAACCCCACAATCCTGCACCTCCTCTCCAGATGGATCAATGTCTGAATTCTTCTCAGTGATTTTTTTTTTTCATTGCTGGTAATTGAAATAACATCAAACTTTAACTTTAAAATACTGTTCTTACTCAGTGTCAGGTTTTCAAATCTCTCCTGCAGACCATCATTCCTTCCACCAGCAGAGCCATGGCCATTCCCACATCCAGAGCTGGGTTCATGACTGCATGTGCTGAAGTGAGTCAGCAGGACCCATGTATTTGCATTTAATGCTTCATGCAAAGCTAAGAAAGGCAGCACAACACAAGAATTTTGCTCTCCCGTTATGTTACTAAAAGAGGTCTTGGGAAAAAAAAAACAAACTTGTAAGAAAAAGATCAAAATGGTCACAAAACTTACTTTTCATTTTAATGAACATTTTGTTTTAACACTTTTCAATGCAAACTAATTGTCATGCAGCTGTGCTCACAGGTGAAAATCGGTTTATTCCTGTTGTCAGAGATGGTTGCAGTAAGGACGGCAAGATCCCAGCCCGCAACAAATCACAGAATGTCTATACGTGGCTGTACTATTTGTGAAAGTTCATTGTCTTCACAGTACTATATATTTTTCTGCTACAACACGAGGAAGCAGGAAGGATGGAGTAGAGGGATCTTTTGTTTCTACAGGAGAAATTCCAAGCAAAATAGTGGGAGGGTATTTAAAAAAAAAAAAAAAGGAAAAAAAAAGTCCAAAATTCTGGGTTTTTTTCATTTCAGGCCAGTAGTGGAATTGATTAATGAAGCCCGTCTGCAGCGGGTACAAAGGGCCAAATCTTTGGCTCATATTAAATAGCAAGCTTCTACTTCTGAAAACCAGAAGGAGGAAGGGGACTTAAAACCAAAAAACAAACAGGCATATTTGATCATTTAGTGGTGAACAGATCAGGCGCTCCTCAGTTGCAGGGTTTTATTTTTGTGCATTGTGTCAGCGATTGGAAACCATATGTTTTAAGACCAGCTTCAATAGTATCAGTAGCTGCAGTCGTCCTCTCGGATTACTTTTTACTGCCTGCCTAATTTTGAGCTTTAATAGCTAACATGCACTTTGTTTATCAGTTACAAATGTTCTGAATGTTGATGAAATGGGCTAAACAACACACATTGGCTTATCACCAGTGCTAAAGGCTGAGATAAAATGTGTTTAATGCCCTGGCTGTGACTTTGTGAAGGAGGAGTTCCCAGAAGTGAGAAGAACCATCTTAAAATTGATGGCTCTGGTTCTGAATGCTGAATGTGGGATGTTAGCACTTGGATCCCGACAGGGCTCTTGATATCCCCAGAAGAATCCATCCTACAAGGTGCTGAGCCTTTTGGCACCAAAAGTGCAACCAAGTACAGCACCATTAAGCCCCCTGGGATGGCACAGCCAGTCCTGTAGTAAGTGCTTTACTGCACTGAGGGCAGTCTGGTGGTATTCAAATTAAACACAAGTTTAAAGTCTTTCCAGAATCAGACTCTTACTACCTTGCAGGCCTGAGCACTCATACACCAAATAGCTCATTTTTCAGTAATTCTGTTTAGCTGTACAGAAAAGAAATTAAAAGTAGTCTCTAGCTTGTGTTATTTATCCTCTAATTACTTGAGGACAGAGTACCTCTCCTCTGTTTTAAAACACTGCATAAATTAATGATGTTCTAACAATAACAGCAGCAGCAATTCTGGGCATTTACCAGAGAGGAAGCAGCCATTAGCCCTGAGAATGAAATTTCACTGCAGTCCACAAAATAATGTGTTAGGAAATACTATGGTTGCCAACTTTTGCAATTTTGTTGAAAGTCTTCTAAAATGGGAGGGTTGGGGTGTTTTGGGTTTGTTTTTGTTTTTTTTCCCCACAAAGCCTGAGCTCTGGCATCATGTGAAAACATGAAAATGTGAGATTTTCTGTTATAATTTTAGAAGACAAGTAAGTTACTCAGCATTGTGGTTGCAAAGAGAAATTGAAAACATGAACCCAAGGGCCAGAGAACAATTAGTAAGAGCCCAAAATGCATTGCCTTTAAATTCTTACACTTTGTAAAGCGATTTCTGACTCAGGGTGTTCCGATGCTTGGGGTTAACCATATTCAGTACCCTAATAAATCCTCTATGCCCTTTTTGAGAACTTCTCACCTTGGTTTGTGCCAGACGGTGGCATCACATCTCAACTGTCAGGGTGGATGGTGAAGCTCAGTATTGGCTCATTTCTTGTTTTTAAAAGAGAAACCAGTTGTTTGTACTGATGCAGCTCTGTTCATTTTGATGACGAGGTCAACAGCAGAATACTGGTAATACTTCCTTAAGGGAAATACACTTTCCATAGTAGCTAAAATCTGGGGTCTAGCCTCTCACCACCTCCTCAGAGAGGCTGTGTGGCTGTAGGCTCTCCCACACTATGGGATAAGCTCTCTGGATCCCATACTCTGGCAGAAGGTTGTTCCCCATGTGCCCTAAGGAAAAGGTGTGGGCTGGCTGCTCAGGACCCCAGGGCTGCCCAAGAGGACCATTAGCTCCTAAATCTGCCCAGGACACTGTCACCCAGCCCCGTGATTTGGAGCACTTCCATTTGGTGAACATGTGGAGCTTTCTGCACCATTCCCATTTATTCTTTCAGTATGGGAATAAGCACAGAGGAACAAGTCAAGCAAACCCCCTTCTAAACCTGCCTTGGTTTTGGACCAAAAAAATTCCACTGCTCTGAGAAATCCCTGGCATTATATGCCTGCTGATGTCCCAGTTTGATGAAATAGAGACTTTTATCAAGCCAACTACTAGGACTTGCTTTTACTCTCTCATCTTGCAGCCTGTACCCCGTGCACCCCAACACATAATCTCATCTGTGAGGCAGAAACCATTTTCTTACCTCACTTTTCTAAATGGCTTTTAAGATCTGCAGGTATTTTGCTGAATACTAACAATGATGAAAATACTTAAAATTCCTAATTGAAAACATATCCTTTACCTTCCTCTTTGCACCCTTTCCCCACTACGCCCTTATCTGCTTTTCTAAATATTGCATACAATGTTTTCAGTAAATAAAAAGGATATTAGTGTAGACAAATAGTGTTTACTTACCAGCTCAAGAAAGGTGTTTCTGGCACCAATTCACAGCTTACTCACAACTCACAAAAATTACTTATACTGAAAGGGACAAGGAGTGTCTTTTTGTGTGCAGGGTGCTGTACAAACAATGAGGTCCTGGTCCCTGCCTGGCTTGCTGTGGCATTACCACAAACAATACTAATTCTTAAATACCTGCCTGACTTTAAGCACTTAAGTAAATAATTGTATTGATTGTTGTAGGACTATTCACATGCATAAAACTAAGCATATATTCAAATATGTTGTGAAATAAGGGTCGGGTGAATTTTGCAAGCAAGGCATTTTTAGATGATTAGTATATATGAACTTACTTGTTAAGACCAGCTTCAAAAGGAGCTAATGTGGCAATCAGGCTTTTGGGCAGGGCAGCTGGGGGGAAAGGAAAAGATTTATTTTCAAGATGGATCTAAGGACTTTCTTGTGCTTCTGAGACTCCTCACCAGAACCACAATTACAGGTGAGAAAGGCAGCAAGGAAGTCCCCCCAACCACTGATTGCTCAGAGTTTAATGTGAGAGCAGTGTAAACTCAGAACTGCAGATAATCCGTGGGGAAATCAGGGGGTTAGTGCCGAGAACTGATGGGGAATAACAACTGAAAGAGCTTTGGTTTTTCTAGGCTGGCGGGAGGTAGCTCATGCTAGGAAGCCTGCCAGCTCCAAACTGATGCTGGGAGCTTTGTCTCCTTTGGATTGTAGGAACACACTTTGCAGTCAAACTGATCTGAGAGATTTTGATAGTAAAAACAGCTGTCTCGTTGCAATGATGTTTTTGTTCCATTGTCAAAATTTTGAGTTAAATCCATGAGTGGGCTGCAGCTTGTTCAAACCCTGAACTCAACACCCTTTGTGCTCCTTTGGCTTTTCCACTGCGGTTCATGGGATATCTCCTTCCTGAGGAAAGGGCTAGGTGTAATAAAAGGCGTCGGGGCGAGGACTTGCAGGTCTCCTCCGATGCTTCCCCAGTGCTGGAGAGACAGAACTGGAGAGCTGAGCTCTGCCCCAGGCTGGTGAGAAGGGGGGAATGAGGAGGAAGAGCAGTGTGTGGAAATGAAACGCTCCAGTGCTGCTGTGGCCAGGCTGCATCCCCAGCGAGCAGGTATGCCAGGGGGAGTGGGCAGCTGTGTGGTGCCTGAGTGGGGCTGAGGCTGGCAGGGGCAGGGTGAAGCTGTGTGAGTGTTGCACAGCACAAGGGGATGCCTGGAGGGTGCACGTGGTGGGAGGCCCCAGCCCCATCTCCCCAGCATGAGCCATCTGTTGCCCCTCTCTTGGACGTGTGGAAAGGCAGATGACACACCTGAAAAAGGCACCCAACACATGAGGCAGAAGCAGAAGTCCCCCCAAGGTGCCTAAACCAGAGACTGCCTCTGGTTTTGTGCTGACATGGGAGATGGGGCAGCACCTCTTTATGGCCACAGATCCAGTCTGTCTCCCCGGGGGAGATCAGTTATAGGCAGGATCACACGGGGGGCTTTCACCCTCCGGGGAGCCAGGAGCTGTGTGATGCTTTGAGTTTGTGAGTGCAAAGGGGTGGCTTGTGTGAGTGAAACTGTTCCTGCAGCTCTGCAGAACCTATGGCTCTGTGGCACCGTGTAAGAAAAGCAGACGTCAACAAGAGCCCTTCTTTTAAAACTGATACTTAAAAATTGTCACTAGAGATCCGTAACACGACGACCGTAGCGAGAGCGCCTGTTTTCACGGAAGCGGAGCCTAGAGACGAGCTGGTATTCGCATGGCATTCGCGGGTCCAACTTTTACACCGCGAATCTCTTTTAAGGACTCGCAGCTCGACGTGCGCCGGTAGCACCGACAGACACACCCCCCCACCCATCCCCAGACCCGCAGCTCCGGCGAGCGCGCCCAGCGCGTACCTGCCGCCGGTGCGAACGCTGCCCCCCGGCCACCGCCCGCCCGCGGCGGCTCCGCTCTGCCCCCGGCCCGAGGGGCGCGGGCGGCTCCGCCACAACCCCGGGGGGCTGCCGGGCTGCCCGGGGAGCCGCGGGAGGCTCCTCCTCCGCGCCGGCCCCGCGCAGCGCTGCGGGGCGCCGGGAGCGCGCCGCGGCCCCACGCGTGCGGTAGGTGCGGGGCCGGGCCGGTCCCCCCGACGGCGGCAGCGCCGGGGGGGCGGGAGAGCGGGTGTTCCGGGCAATCAACAGGTCGGGTGAGCCGCGTAAGAACCGCGTGTGCCGCCGGCCCGGCCGTGGCTGCGCTGCCCGCGGGAGGCGCGGCGGGCACCGGGGGTGCGGGTGCGGGTGCGGAGGTGGGTGGGTGGGGTGGGCGCAGCGCGGGCGCGGAGCCGCCGCCCCGCTCCGCTCCCCTCCGCGGGCACGCGCGCTCGCCTCGCACATGCTCACTGCGCCCGCGGCGGGAGCGCGCACTCGGCGGCGGGAGCGCGCCCCGGGCAGCGCCGCGGCTCCGCCGGTGAGTGGGGCCGGGGGTGTCACCGCGCCCGCGGCGGGACCGGCGGATGCGCTGCCGCTGCTCCGCGGCTGCTGCTCCGCAGGTGTGAAAACGCCTCCTCCGCGGGTGGCGGGGGGTGCGCGGAGCGGGGCGTTCGCCCCCGGAGCCCGTCGGGGGTCGGCGGAGGCTCGGGCGCTCCGCGGGCGCGGAGCGGCTCTGGCGGAGCGCGGCGCCGGGGGTGTCCTGCGTGCGGAGTCGCGACCGAGAACTAGCAGAGGTAGTTAATTGCTGCGCCGCGTGCCGTTTGGTTTTTACCTTAAACCCAGCCTCGCTTATTAATTACTTTAAAAGCCGAAGCGTGCGTTTAAGTAGAATGAGTTACTGCGCTTCCCGCGGCTGCTTCTGCGAGGAAAAACTTGTATGTGATTTATGCAGTTTAAGTAAACTTTTTTGAGTGTTAAATTGTGCTTGAGCCCAGTGAATGGCCTCTGAAGGAAATTATTCATGATATACAGCTACTGTTGTGCAGACGTTTCAAATAATGAAATATTCTGTTGTGTGAAGTTGTGATTGCTAAAATACATATGGTGAACCAATAAACAGTTTATTGGTCTATATCAGATATTAACAGAAATTTTGTGCAGCGCAGTATCAAATTCACATGTCCCTGAGCGCTGTTAAAGGCAGTGGCAGGAATGGTTTATTGTTTAGTCTGTCTTGTGGACTTCATTAATTTACTGAAATTTCTTATCTCTGCAATGCCATCCATAGAAGGGTTACACCTCCCCCCCTCCAGTTTATTGAGAAAGCATGTCTAAATTTCTTTCTGCCTGTCCCCATCTGTGTGTATTAGAGCAATCTGGTCCCCAAAAGATGACATATATTTAAACTAGTGGTTCTGTGTCTAAACTAATGCTCCTTAGATACTTTCATACATTTGGTGTTGCATTGTTTTGCTATTTGTTGCTACATTCAGGATAAATTCTTTATCCTCACCCTTTTTTACATGAATGAACTGTTTCTATTCCTACACAAAGCTGTATTTTTATTTCTACTTTGAAATTCAAGGCATTGTGTGGCCTCAAATGCAACACATGCGAGTAGGAAAGACTTGCAGTACAAATACCTTGAAAATAATCAGTGCTCGTAGCTTTGGAGACATTCCAGAAACTTTTTCAGCGTGTTTTGAAAATTCACTTGAAATGGCACAGCACCTGATAAGTTGCTTTAATTATTCTAACTTAAAATTCTTAAATTAAAAAAAAATCCAAATGCATGGTGTAAAATTGAATTGTGAAGTTGAGTCAAATTGTCCCACGTAATTCTCGTGCCTCTTCTGCTCATCCACCAACAGGACAAAACATTTGGCTAACTAACAAGCAGTGTACGCTTTTGGTTTTAGGCTCATCGACTTGTTTTGCTTTGCTTTGTTTAGCCCACTCCCCTCAGCTCATTTTCTTTTAAAATACTCCATAAAGGCATGGATTCCCATGACTCGCTAATCTTATCACCATTATTTGGCTGAAATGTTTGAAACGGGGCTCCTGTTTCAAATATCTCCCAACCTCGGCAGTCTTGGATTTCATTAGGAAAGCTTCATTAGGGAGAAATAAAAAATGTTGCTGATAATTCCCCCTCCAACAATAAGCCCCATTTTGGACTCCACAGTGTGCACGGGCACGCCCTGAATTACGAGAAGGAATTAAACCCAGGTATTCCCACAAAGAACTTGATCTCAGTATCACTTAAAGAGTCTCCTGTGTCGCTGTGTTGTTGTGCGTAGCTGGTTGATGTGCTCTTTTTTTTTTTTTTCCCTGAAAACATAATAATTTAAGTATTAATCCTGCAAAGATTAGTTGCATGTTTAACTTCCAGCCTGCAAGGCATCACGGTGGCTGTATTTGTGTGTCAGTGTGTGTATGTACACACTGCTGACAAAGAAAACAATTAAAGACGTTGGTAATTTTCTGCTGTCTTCCCAACTGTTATTTATGATGTGCAGTAGTAAAACAGCTATTCTGAAATCAGCTATAATTCTCTTCAGTAAGATTTGTTTCTTCTGTGCCAAATTTTGCAGTAACCAGATGGTCTTGAGGTGTCTTCAGCCGGAGAACAAGCATGAACAGTGCTGAAGACTAATTATTCCTTGCAGTAAATTCCTTCTGCAATAAATTCACAGGTTGTTAGACCTAATCTGTGGAAATGATTGTTAAGATTGCTTAGGCAGTGAAAAATGCTTTTATAAATTCGTGAAAACTAGCAGAAGTTCTTAGGATGCTAAGAAAATATTTTTGAGTTAATTTTGCCTTGCCGGGGTAACTTTTATTCGGGACAAACTGTTAAATGAGGTTGCAAATTCAAATCCTTTTTATAAGGCATGGAACGCTGCAGTTTTAATATGAATATTTTAAATATATCATGTAAGTGGAAGGCTCATTTGGTAGATCAAATGGGGAAATCTCATTCTCTGTTTCCAGTGTGTAGTTAGTTACCCTGTACATGTGTATTTTTCACAGCAGTAGCAATATAAACTTGATTAGTGCATGGTGGAGTCTCCTGGACTAACAATCAAGTTCTTTTCATTAAATTTCACACTGTACTGCCTGGGACAGAAAAACAGTTATACCAGGAAGGAACAGAAAATATATTAAGAGTTATAAACAATGGCATATACAAAAGTAAAGCCATTCAGGCTTTAAATACATCTTGCTTTTCAGTGGCTTAATTTGGTAAAAAGTACAAGATTTATTTTTCTTTTTTTAATGTATATCTACTTGAAAAAAAAAAGATATAAGTATTCACTTTGATATGAAGAGGGAGAACTTGTCAAATCTCTTTCCTTCCTTTTTTTAAGGCCAGAAGGACCATCCTTATTGGGACTGTTCATTAAGAGATCTCATCACAAAAGAATTGTTCGTGGCAGTCAAATTCTTAAAACAATACTCCATCTTTATTTGCAGATCTTAACTCGAGTAATGATGTTTAACAAACACCTTGTTTTAATCAGGTGAGGATAAGCCCCTCAATTAGGATGCAAATAATTGCTCACCTCGATTGGATCATTTGGGGCCTGGAGGTGCTGCCATTTCTTGGTAGTTTTGGTGCTGCCAGAGGTTTGAAGCTGGAGAGAGGAGAAAGTGGGAATGAGGATTTAGGACTCTGCAGTCATCGTGCAAAATATTTTTTTTTTATCATGGCGTTCAAAACCTGATCCAGTTCCCTTCTTCATCAAGCTGTTCAGTTGTTCTTGATTTACTGCTGCAAGAGGTGTGAGAGGAAAATTGGATCCAAAATAGTGTTCACTGCAGAGCTGGTTCCAGCGAGCGTGTCACAGAGTGAATATTTAATTAAAAATAGCCAAACCTCTTTTTTCACTCAGTCTTTCTGCTTGGGCTTTAATTATGTATTTGAATTATTTCAAAGGTGTGTAAAATGAGATGAGAAAGATTACACGGGCATAATCCTTCCCATTTAAAATTATTTGTCTGCAGCTGCCTAAGTCCTGGCATTAGGGAGTCACATAATAAACATGTTTATTTAACATCAGCGTTATCTGTTAGATTGTACATGGTTCATTAACATGGAGAGAATACTTTTTGTTTAATAGTGTGTGGGAGCTGCCAGAGGTCAGAAGAGGTTGTTTGCCTGAAGTCGAGATGGCATCTTGGCTTTGCTCTCCTTCTGTTTGTCACCTCTGCTGTGCGCGGGAAACGCTTCATTAGTGCCGGGCTGGGGGATTTTTCCCTCGTGTTTGCGTAGAGGGGCTCTGTGGAAAGCCAGAAGTCTGCTGCAGGGCTGTGGTAAGGTTTATGGGGAGTTTTTAAGGAAGGTTTGTTGTAACTTGCAGAGGGTTGTTTTAGTTGGGGTTCGATTAGAAAAGGCGGCTTGGAAAGGATGGAGCGGGAGGGGAGCGCGGGACACCACGGGGTGCCCGCAGAGAGTGGGGGTGTCGTGGAGAACTGGGGCATGGGAGGGTCTGAGGGCTTGGGAAATGGAGAGCAGTTTGTGTGCCAGTGAAATAACGTTCTGTTGGTGTGGCTGGGTCAGAGTTGGCCTCAGAACAGCTGGACCTGGTGGTGATGCTGGGCTGAGATGGGAGAGGTGGCACCTCGTCTGCAGGATCGGGCCCTTCTTCCTCCGTTAGGCTCGTGGGGTGTTCTCGTCCTCCTGTTGATTAGGAATGTGCTTGGATATAAAAAAACTATATAAAGGACACTGGAAATACAGAAGTAACCATGGTCTCGAGTTTGAAAAGGTTACTTGAAACGTTTTAATATGATTTGTGTATAGGAGCTAATAGCCATGCACTGCACGCAGTGTTGGGAGAGATGTACACACACATCTCTATACACAATTTTAATTTTTATTTCAGCTTTCTGAATGTTTCTGACAAGGCAGTGAATTTCTCCAGCCTGATTTGGATGGTGGGGGCTCTTTGGTCTTCTTGTGCCTTTGAGGGAGAAGATAATTTGAATTTTTATTAGAAAAAAAAATAGAAAATTAACTTCTATGATTTTTATCAAGCAAGGACGTCAGGCAGATAATAACCAAAAGGTGTTGAATAAAATGAGCATTACTGTAGAGTTCAAAGTGCTGTGGCAGATACAGTGTGAGTGAAATGTACCACAAATGTGCAGTTTTTTAAAAGCACGACAGTAAAAATAGAAAGGCTTAAAAAAAATAAACTGAACTTCTGTGTTGATTATAAGTTGTAGCCGAAGCCATCTGAAGGCCTGGATATTATTTTTAAAAAGCCAGCAAAACAGCTATTTCTAAAAAAATAGTAGGCTCCCTCAGAAGGGGAGAAAGAGAACAAAAAGAA
This sequence comes from Lepidothrix coronata, assembly GCF_001604755.1. Classification (NCBI taxonomy): domain Eukaryota; kingdom Metazoa; phylum Chordata; class Aves; order Passeriformes; family Pipridae; genus Lepidothrix; species Lepidothrix coronata. The sequence goes on from NW_016690279.1 coordinate 2,994,217, forward strand.
GTGTTATCTTGGAGGAGGGAATGTCTGGTGTGGGGTTTTTTCCTTTGAATTATTTTCAACAAGTACTTACTCTGTTCTGTATTTTTAAGAAATTATGTGGACAGCAATTTTGTTTCTTTACCAAGGCAGTGAAAACACCAAGAATCCTTTTTATAATTTGGAAAGAATGTCAAAAGAATGAAGTAGTTAAACCTAAGTGTATTAGATCATACGCCTTAAATGCATAAATAAGCATAGCTGCAATCACAGAAACCAATGTTAAAACCACCAGGAAAACTCACCCACAAACCGTAATGACTTAAAGGGAATGACCTCAGCCATTGTGAAATTTGTGCCTATTTGTTGACTGACATTTATTTGGTAGAGGCAGGGTGCGTGTTTCGTTGGGGTGTGGGGTTTTGTTGTTTGTAAGACTGCTGGGGTTTTTTTTCTGTTGTTGCTGCCAGGTTCGAATACAAAGAGCGAAAATAGGATTGAGGCCGGGAGAGCCTGGATATGATTTGGGCGATTTGAAAAGCAGGTGAAGGGTTTGTTATTGATGCACAGAGACCGGTGGAAACGTACTGAAGTTTGTTGTTCAGATGTTAGAAACTTCCCTGATGATAGCCCACTTCTAACCTATTCCCAGCTGGTTCCCTCTTAAGGAAATGAAGGTTTAAAGTATTTGGTTACGAACCTGAGATTTCTTCACGTCCGTGTCTTTGCGTGAGTGCTGCATGAAATGCTGGTGTCATTCATCTCCCCTCTGCTTTTTGGAGAGGAAATTGATGCTCGGTAGAACCTCGACTTGCCTTTGCTGCAGCACCACTTAATAACTCAGGGAAATGGAAGTCTTGAATTATTTCAACAATAATAAGACTTCTTCGGGAATGTTTTTACATAAACCAGCGCTACAAACTGCAAGCTTGGCCAGAGCCACGTCTCTCTGCAAACAGGTTTTCTCTCTGCTGCCTGCTCCTGGCTGTGGGCTCCTGCTTTTCTGGGTTGCAAAATTAAAGAAGTTCCAGATTCAATTGCCCTTTCTTAGATGTGCAGAAAGGTTTAAGAAAATGGGTAAGTTCGTGCTGTTTGGTTGGACGCCTGACTCGAGGTGCTCGGTCTTGTCCTGCAGAAATTCTCACTTGCCACCCCTGCTTTCGAGAAGGAAAGCAGCCCAGCTAAATAAATAAATAATGCCAAATAAAAAGAGTTATTTAATACTAGTCAGCCCAGGTAGTAACTGGTTAAACCACAGAGAGTTGATGCCTCTCTCTGTGCTGGGAAGGGCAGACTTCAAGGAGAAACTCAACCAGAGCAGGAAAGTTTGGTACTTCCAAACAAAGACGAGGGGACGTGGGGCGAATTTCTTAAACTCAGCAAATGCCTTAAAAACTAGAAATGCCTCTAGGATTACTCAGGCACCCACAAGAAACAGTGAGGGGAAAGTGGGGCAGGCATCTGAAATGTTTTTGTTTTTTAGATAGGTTGGGTAAGCAAAGCAGTCTGGGGGCCCCAGTTATTTACAGCTCTGTCTGTGCACCACGCAGAGAGGCTCATCAGCTGTGTCTGAAAGACAAGTTTGGCATCTATTGCGAATCGTGGCTTTTGATGGCACATTTCATTCGTCTGTTTGCCCTGTGATTGTCCTGCAGCTACTTGGAAATAACTTTGATCAGTTTTGAATATAGATCTGTATCTGTTTTGATTCCCCCTGGTACTGCTCTTCTGTGCTCAGTTACCATCCTTTGAGTTTATTTGTAACTATCTGACAATTCTTTGATTCTAAGTCAAGTCAAAATGTATTTACAAAATACTTTCAGTAAATGTTGACAATGTGTACTTCAGTTTTGTAAATGATGTAAATTTATTATTTTTCTCCATTACTGTGGCTGAAACAACACAAAATCTTGTCTAGAATTGAGCAATACTTTTTATTTGAAAAAGATTGTTTTTTCCACCCTTTAACAAACTAAAAAGCACCATTTTTTTTCTGAAACATGACACATTTTTAAGTAAAACATGCGAATGTTCTATTCACTGTATCCAAATTTTCCCTTTTTTTTTTTTTTTGTAGGCTGACTTTATTTTTTGGGGGTATATAAAGCCATGGTTTTTGCTAGCTTACATTTGTAAGTGCTATGCTAGTGCTACTCCTCTCCACTGAGATAGTTAGGAGTAAGTCAGTCTTTATGCTCTTCTCCTTCTTTGTGTTTAACTATAGGTTCCAGATAATTTCACTCAAATGAGGGTTGGACCCTTATTGAGTGGGAGCAGTTTTAAATCTTCTGTGCTTGTTGCACAAGTGCATTTTTAGTTTTATTGGTTTTTTGGTTTTCTCTATAAATCACAGCGTGGTTATGTGCTGCCAGTGCCAGTCCAACTGATTTCTTCAGTGCCTGAGCCTTGCAAAATGGGAGTGGGAGTCAACATCTTTCTGTGCTATCCACGCTCAAAGGCCCGCTTGCAACTCGGGCAAAGGTTTTCAGCAGCAGTTAAAAAAGCTGACAAATCCCAAGGGTGTGGGAAGGTCTCTGAGAGGGAGGTACTGCAGCCCCTGCAGTGCCAGGGGATGTAAGTCCTGCACTGGAACCCCTTTGCAGTGGTGTGACTTAGTCCTTGGTCTCACACCTCCTCTGACCTCGTGTGTTGGTGGAGTTCAGTGTGCAGCGGGAAAATAAGGCAGGCGCCAATTTTCTTTTTATTTATTGAAATAAAGTTAGGGGATGGTCACTCTGTTTAGCCATAGTAGCCTGTTGTGTAAATATCTACTTTAGAGGAATCTTGGTTTTAATGAAATTCATTTATCTCTGAATAAGAGGCAAACTTAGGTCTCTGACCTAAAATACATAATCATTCAGCAATGCTGTAACCACATGTAACCCTGGCAGTGTAAGATTATCTTCTGTGTGACCACTTGGACAGACCTTTGCTGTCTCTCCTCAAAATGGCTTTGTCCTCTTCAATCTCTTCACCTGAAAACTCCTGAGTTGTGGTTTGCAGGAAGGCATATTCAGCCTGTTATGTGTGATTTCATTTTGTTTGTTTGGCAACCATCCTTCCCATTCCCTGCAGCAGATGAATATAATTTGGGGAAGAGAAATGGATGGGGAGGGGGACTAAGGAAGCCAGCTGAGTCTTCTGAAAAATATTTGAGACGCAGCAAAACTTCTGGGCTATATTAGTTTTGAAACACCACTTATGCACCCCTCTGCAAATTAGGGGTGGGGTGTGGAGACAAATGTTTGATTTCTAATTGAAAGTAGTAAAGGATGCTGCTGCTAAAAGTCAGATGCACTGATGCTGAAGCCTGATACTCCCCTTTTTAAAGCCCAGTGCTTCTCCTTCCCCCGGTCCCCCCTGCCACAGATCAGGATTATTCAATCACAACAGCGGTTTAACCATCTCTGTGGTGGAGCAGGATGGTTGCTTAACGATGCACAGAAGCATCGTGCCCTGGTTTAGGACAGGAAGTGGAAAATGAATATTGTTTTGAACTTGAACTTTGTAAGCAGACAGAAAGTAATTATCGGGGCCGGAACTCCCCTGGGAGAGGCGGGGGAGTGATGCTCTGGGCTTGTCAGAAACACTGTGGGATCTTAAATATCTAGTAGTGTTTAACGTTCTGGTTTTACATTTCTGCTTTTTAATTGATCTTCTGCTCCTCTCTTTCCTTGGCAAACAGAAGAGGAACCAGTTGGATGTAGACTTCGTGTGCTGTATTTATTGATAGGCAACCTCCCGCCCTCCCTTTGCTGGTGGGGCAGGACTCTTAAATTTCTGTCTTGATCCTGGTGTTACTTTCAGTTGTAAAATGAACCTTTTTGCTGCTGGGTTACTTAATGGACCTATTATAATATGGAAAATTAACTTAATTGATGACTAAGAGCACTTAATGGTATGTGAAGCCAGTTAATCAGAAGCTGTAAGCCACTTGTGTAGTATTTAGCTTTAAACTATGGAGGTTTATCTGTCTTGTAAAGTAGAAAGCCCCATTGAAATGACACAAAATCTGCATAGATGTGAAGTTAATATTTTGAGTATCAACTTTTTAATCATATATTACTATTAAAATATTACCACTTTGTAGAAAAAAAAATGAAAAAGGTAAATCTCTGCCTCCACTGAATGTTTTGCTGTATTTGAGTGGCCTGTGACTTCAGTGAGCTGCTTAAGTGGTTTTTTGGTGGGTTTTTTTGTCTCTATTTTGGCTATTACTTTACAAGTTCTTCAAACAAGAATAGTCAGTGCAAGATTTGACCTTTTCTTACAGACTATCTGTGGTATCTTCTGTAGTTTTTTAAATGCTGTTCCCTATAAAGATAATTAAACAAAGAAGGGAAAATATTTTTTTGTTGACTTCTACCTATGGTAGGCACATGGGTTTTGTTCTCAAAAAGGAATAATTCCATATTTTAGAAATACCATTTAAAGTGTGAAAGTAAAACTACATTAATTCTCAAAGTAAAATTAAATACGTGCTATTTATGACAAAATGACCCTGACTATGTTCACGAGACTACTTTAATCTTACATTAATATGGTTGTGGGATACCTTATTCGTGATGAAGTTTTAAAGGTAGTAAAATTAAGTCACTTTAAAAGAAAATTATGTGATGATTTATTGTAGCAGAGTAGGTGAAATTCCTCTAGAGATTTTAATATCTTCCACCTGGTATAGAAATGAAAAGAAAATATTCTTTAGCTGGTGACTAATTTGTCACTAATACCCAGGGGTTCCTTCATTACAATGCAAAGATGTCAGTTTTAAGAGAAACGTACAGTGAAAAAACCAAGTGCAACTTCCTGTTGGAGACAGTTACAAAAAAGGGGGAAAATAAAGGGCTGGAAAGCAGCCGGAGCGGTGAGAAGGAAAGCTCTAAAGCTATCAATCAGGGCAAAGTGCTCGGGGAAGGATTTTACCTGCAGGCTTCAGTGGAATTCATTAGGACACGTTGGAGGAGGAAAGTCACTCGATAGGACTCCAGAGGAGGAGCTCTGACACGCAGCAATGCCCAGGCTGGCGCTCGGTTCTCCTCCGATCTGCACGTACTGCATCCTGCTGATTGCTGGAGGAGGAACTGTGTTTTTTAAAAATAAAAAAAGTCACACTCAGCTCACTGATGGCTTTTATACTTGATCACAATGTTAAATGAATTGAATCCGAGACTCACAGTTCAGATGAAGAAGCTTCCAGAGGTTCTCTGCGGCTGCTGGCAGCTCCAACCTGCCAGCAGAGATCACGGTGTCTCTGCCACATCAGGGGCTTGACGAGTCATTTTTCCCAACAGAAAACTACTCCAGTGTCCAGTTGCTTGTGTGGTGTCATCACTTTGCCTTTTGCTGCAGTAACACGAGTTTGACTCTGCCCCTGTCCTTCCAGTACTGCCATTCCCAACAGCTCGGTGTGAGGAGGGGGAGCAGGAGCCGTCACAGTGCCAGAGCAGAGTGGAGGAAGGATTTCTGCCTCCCTTAAGAAACAAGTTGCTGACCCTGCAGCAGCAGAGGTCTTGCTTCTTGAGGGCTTTCTGCTTTACTCTTCCCCTAAGTTTAGTACAACCCCAGAAGCTGCTCAGGAGGTGTGTTCTCAGCAGATGTCTGTGGCAGTGGAGATGATTCCGTGTTAGGAGCGCAGTGATGGTGGAGATTTGGGAGGGAGAAGTCAGTACTGCACCAAACAACGTACATGTGGGGAACAACACGCACAACAGCTTTGTGGTGAAGGGGGTTATGTCACAGGGGAAGCCCTGGCGTGCCCTGCAGACTCCAGGCCGTGCTAACACAGCTCTGGTTCTTGCTGGCGAGTAAGATTTGATCTCAGCTGTTCTGTGGTTAATTGGAGAAAAGGAAGATTTTTATGTTCTGTCAAAAGCAGGTTATTGGAAAGGAAGTTCATGGGGTTTGCTACATTTCTTTCAGCTACAGGGTGTTCTTCAGTCAGAGCTCTGAGGTGAATAAGAAACACTTTTGCAGGTGTGGTGGGTTGACCTTGGCTGGATGGAAACAGCCAGGGCAGCGATCTGGAGTGATTGCACATCCCGTCCAGCAGGAACTGCTGCCAGTTTTAGAACCTTGTATGACAGGGAAGGATAGGGAAGGGTGACACAGAAGGTCAGTCAGCCTCGCTTGTCCTGCCTCCCACCTGAGGCAAGAGACCTGAGAGCTAAAATTAGATCCACTTCTTCAGAAGGCTCTGAGTTGATGGAAAAGGTCTGTTTGGGCATCTTGTGAGCACAAGTGATACTGGATGAAAAAGTGAACTTGTACTTTGCTGATATTTGAAGACTTGCTTTTGGTGGAAAATAATCTAATTGCACTTGTATAGTAACATGTGGCTGCATGTGTTGTCTTTTACGTGAAAGCCTGAACCAGGGACACATTTTTTGCATGGTCAGGATCTTACATTTCCTAGGTCTGTTTTGTTAAGAGTGGTTTTTTGATTTTAAGCTGCCTGTAAATTTAACTGCTCTGAATATGGGAAAGGCTGCTGTAGGGCACCTGTCCTCCTCCCTGTCTCTCCAGAGGCCAAGTCTCTTATAAGTTTGGGGTTTTTTGCCTGTATTCTATTAATATTCATATATAAAGTGTAGAAACGAGTGAGATGGTCTTGCCATCAAATGCTGATGAACAGCAGTCAGCTCAGGACAGAGCTCTATATGAGCATTTTTATGCTTAACCTGAGAAGGCAAAGTCTTGCCCCAAAATATTGTCTGCTGCTCTACAAAGAAGCTGTCAGTCTTTCATTAATCATTCAGTGGTCTTTTAATTACACAGTAAACAAAACCAACCGAGGCTGCTTGCAGGCAGTTCTCTTTTGCTCAACACCTCATGGAGAACTTGGTTTGAAACCCAATCTAGCGAGGTGCTGCCTCCCCCAGCAGACTCCTGTTAATGGCCCAGCTGTCCCCTTAATGAAAGGGTTTTGTTGTGCCAACAAGATGCTCTCTGTCTTTCCTCAAGTGGATGCTCTTTGTGTTGGTGCAAACACCATAACCAGAAGAAGTAGCATGGAACCTGCAATCCTGTGGTCTCTGGAACTCAAAATTCTGTGATCATTCTTGGCATGTGCCCTTTAAGTTTCGTGTGTGCTGGGGTTTTTTTCAGCGTCACTGAAAATCAAGCTCCGAGTTGTGTCATGGGGGGTTTTTTTGGAGTGTCTGAAATGGCTGATGCACCCTTGTGACCTTTGGAAGCACAGTTTGGTTTGTGTTCTGCAAATTAAACGTTAGTAAAGGAGAAATAGCTGGGATGTGACTTGCTGAGGTGTTTTTCACATGGTCCCCTGACAGCGCTTTGATGTTGGTGTATTAGTTCTGCAAAAGGGAAGCTGGAGTTTAGTTGCCAAAATTTGACTTCCTTCACTTGAGGAGAGCTGACAGAGTATAGGTATGCTTTGCCCTGAAGTCTTACCCTAGAAGTCACACAGCAGTTCCCAACACTGTAAATTTGAAGATTTCCAGGCTCACTTAAGTGCTGTCAACCAAGGCTTGTGTTCAGTCTTAAGCATTTTTCACTTCAGTTACGAGAGCCCAAAATAATCAGCTCTTGGAAAGGAAGCTGTGTTATCCTGACCTGAGTTTAAAAGAAATATTTCTCCCAGATTGCAAATGTCCGAAATACGCCGCTCGAATTTGTTCTGCTGAATGTTAACTCTCAGTGGTGAAGGTGACTGTGAAGATAATTTCCATGGTTAGTTGTGTGCATGATTCATGTGTGTTTTATTCTCATTTCAATTTCTTGCCAGCCTTATATTTTTGTATTGCTGTGAATCTGTGAGTGTGTATTTCGAGGCAGCACTTGTGGAGTGATGGCCACCAGCTCTCATCTTTCATGAACATGCTTAAGTGCATTTTTGATCTGAGGATTTTGACTCTCCAGATTCTGGCAGATACAGATTGCTTTTTTTATACAAGAGTGATATGATCCAGTTGTCCAGAAAAACCATTGCATGGAGGAAAGAACCATTTTAGAGCTTTCTCCAGCTCAAAAATGCTTGCAGGTACCCTGTAGCCAACCACTGTTTTCAGTGATCCTAAATATCAGTGAACAATCTCCTACCAGTTCCTAAATGCTATTTAATTTTCTAGGTATCTAGTAGAGTTTTTGGGCTGGTTTTAACTGCAGTAGATGACTACCAAGGTGTAAGCATGACATGAAGTAAACCCCCAAAGTAGTTTGATACCTCTGCCAATGGGAAAGTGCTGTAAATACCTATAGTAGATATCAAAACTTACAGACTCAAAAGTGTGCACAAGAGTGTAGTTTATGGATTAGGTGGGGTGGGCATAGTCCTCAAAGCCATGTTAAAATAATCTGTTTGCCAGTTAACATTAAAATAGTAAAAATGGTGCCAACTTCAACTGTCTTGGATTATTTAATTGTAATCCTGTGTTTACAGGGAAGTACAGGGAGCTGTCACCTAAGCAGGGGAGTAATTTGGGCAGAGTGTCTTCCTTGGCATAGAACTGCAGTCACTTCCCTGTGAGAAGTGGGACCCTCCTTAAGCAGTTGTGTTGATAGATTGTAGGTGTGGTTTCCAGACTGGATTAATCTGACTGAGGGCTGTGTCCTCCTCAGCCTGGCTGCGTGTTCCTGTCTCCTCCTCTGTGTTGGTGCCTTTGGACGTGCTGCAAACTGGATCAACTCCCTGATCCAGCTGAGGGGAAAAAAAAAAAAAGGCGTGTTGGTCAGGCTTGGAACAGATTTGTGTCACTGCAGGAGCTTTGGCTGGGCAGGGGCTGGGGCAGGGCTGCATCTTTGCTCAGCAGTAAACTCTCTGCATGTTTACAATCATTAGAACCAAACCAAATCCTGAGATAAATGATGATGCACTTCTGCCATTACCCTTGATAACTTCCAGGCAACAGTTTGGGAAAGAAGTCAGTCTACAAGGTGTAGTTGTTGAGGATTGATCAGCTTAATACTTTAGGCTTAATACATTTTTTTCATGTTCCTCTTTTATTTATGCACTTAATTTATAAAATTTCAACCCTCACCTGGCTTGAACTTCTGACAAAATGTGCCAAGTCCTGTCCTGCTCCCTCACCTGGTTCCCAAGGGCACTTTTAGGTAGATATTTTTGAAATGTGCATCTTAAGCACATTCCAGGGAGGGTTCAGAGCAAGATGTGGAGTTTACTGCTGCTTTTTTTATAACAGTCAGAGAAGGTAGAGGAGTGTTGTGGTTATGTATTGAATGATAAGAGTTCTTGCCCTAGTTGTAGGAAGGCCAGGATGGATTTCCTCCAGGTGCATATTATGTGTGACATCCTTAGTGTATAATAGTAACACACTGATGCTGATTTAATTCCCCTTTGGAACCTTGTCAGAAGTGACTTGCCCAAAATCTAAAACCATGTTAGTAGGACAGTGATGAAAACCAGGAATCCTTAATTTCTGGGTTTCTGAAGTCATTGGTGCATTACCTACTTAAAGACCTCGCTGAAATGAGCTACAGCAATCCCAGTTTTTTATTTGCAGTTTGGAAATTGTATTTTAAAATAGCCTTAACTCTTCCTTTAAGTGGGGTTGCTGAGATCGACTGACGAACTATTTTAATTACTGAATGTAGATTACATATATACAAGAAACACTTCTCTCTGACAAAAGCATATTATATCTTGGCTCTCACTACTAACCAGCTCAACTTAAATTTCACAGCTTGCTGCCAACAGCTGCCTTACAATGACACAGTACTCATAATAAATGAAATTTCATGAAAAAGAAAAATGAAAACTTTGTTCCAGCTGGATTGTAAAGGCAGTTGGAGCATTTCTATCCTGCATGTAAAGCTGCCATCCACATAAACATTGCAAATTACTTTTTCATTTTTAATAATCAGGATCAGACCTTTTCTTATTATGGAGGCAAACACGAGGTATTAGAACCACACAGTTTCATTCGAAGTCCATTACTTATTGAACCCTGTCCAGGGTGAAGTGTTTGGAGTGTTTTGGGAGAAACTCACCTTCCAGTTTCAGGTTTTCAGGTTTCTGGCAGCCTTGGCTGAAGACCCCAAGAGGAGCAGCCCTGCTCTGGCCCTGCCTGGTGGCGCTCGGAGGGGCTTCAGTGACATCCTTGGCTCTTGGAGCTGTTGCTGTGTGCTGTTGAAAGCCCTGCAGCTGGTGAGTGCCTGCCCTGGCTACCAACGGGAATCTCAGTTGAATTATCACACCCCCTCCCTGCACATGGAAGAGATTAATTCTCACAGCCACAAACAGAATGAGCGCTTTGTACTTGGTACCATAATGTAAGTTCATGCTGAAATACAGTGCCAGTAACCAAGTCCTTCACCAATAAATTCACAGTTCTAATAACCATGTGTTTTTACAGCATCCTGATCCCAGAGGATCAAAGAAACATTGATTTATTTAGCTTTGGGTCCCATCCCCTGTTGTTCTCGCTCCTTCCCCCTTGCTCCCCATGAGCTGAAAAGAGCCATGGATGAGATGAAACCCAACTGGTGGTGTGCAGTCCACAGCAGGGAGGGACACTTTGCAAAGCCACAGAAAAGAACATTTTAGCCAGTAGAAGTGACAGGCACTATTGAGGGCAGACAGAACAAAACCACCAAAGCCTGCTTTGGCCAGGGGTCAACATCAACCTGTCTAAACTTCTTTAGAGTTCTTTGTTGATGATAAATGGATTAAAAGTTTAAAAATTCGACGCTTAAGAAAATTACCCTGCGTACAACTTCGCTGCTGTACAGGAAAGTTTATTAAAGACAGAACTGATCTTTCCAAAACCTGGCTGAGGATGCAACTAGCAGTGTTAGTTCAAGACACTGAAGTTGAGAAGTGTTGGCATGAGTTCCTGATGGAGGTATGTATTACCAGCAGCAAAATGTGTGACCTTTAGTTAGGAAAAGGTGAATAATGCTCTCAAGGAGCATCACTACCCTACACCTGAGCTGTACCTCTGTAAAGGCCCCTTGTCCTGGTGCAAGTGTGTGCTCAGACGTTGTGTAACATCTCTCCCTGGGGGCTGTTGGGATTTTTACCTTGAGGGTTTCCAGAGTTGTAGGACTGGTTGATGTTCTTTATCAAAAGGCAAACTCAACACCAGAAGTTTCCCAAAAACTTAACAAAACTCTTCAGCATGCAGTACTGAAATGACTTTGCAAACAGGAGTTTTATTGTTCAGACAGTATTTGGTGCTTGTTGATTACAGCAGCAGGTAGAGATCCAAAACCAGTGTGAATGTAGATGTCATAAAGTGCTTCTTGCCTCAGAATATTTATTTCTCATGACCAGAGATAAAACAGTGTGGACACAAGATACAAATTGACATGATTGTTTTGTTACGAAATAAACCAAATGTTTGGGGTTTGCCTCTGAATTATAAAGCCTTAGGAAACCTTAATAATTCCTAGTGGCTGAATTCTATTTTGAAGCCTACAAATCCTGCTTCTGACTTAAAAAAAAAAAATGTTTAAAAAAGAACCTGCAGCTGAGTAGCTGCATCTTTCACTGTTTAAAATGTTTTTCCATCCCATCTCAGACAACTGCAGTGAAGTAGGTTGTGTGCAGGCCTGGGGGTCTGTCAGAACTGACAGTTGTTCAGGGAAAAAAAAATTGATACACTGAACAAAAACCCTGTCAGCAATTGGAGAAAATCCTATTCTGGCATAATTCTTACTTCCAGATATTTCTCTTGTTGGACAATATTGTCACCTTGAGCTGTGCTTTGTTTGCATGTTTATTGCTGCCTGGGCTCTATAAAGTAGAGATTGCAGCCAGTCCTTGAAGCAGCATAAATTTTTGTTAGTAGCAAGAGTCAGAAAGTGTTTTGGGGAGGGATGGAGAGATGGCATGTTTTTATGTTCAAGACTGTGTTTCTTAGGAAAGAGAAGGTCCAAAAACATTTGCTGCAAAAACATCTCTACTTTGTGTCTTTGTGGAGGAGAATGGCAGAATTATGTACATAGGTCTGGTTCTAGAGGGAGAATAATTATTGGAAGTATTTAAAAATAGGAATGATTGAATATCTAAAACTGTTCCTGACATGTAGTACAAACCTTTTTTTGACATTTGATCTATACTGTTCATAGATCTTTTATATACACAGAGGGATTTACTGCTTTGTGATCAAGCTACTGAAGAAAAACGTTGTCCTTTTACTCACTGGGGATGACTGTAACAAATTAAAATGGTTTCCCATTAGCCTCCCCTACTTTGCTGAACCACTTAAAATTACTTTGGACTTTGCCCTTGTCCGACCTCCTCACCTTTGCTCCAACATTTCTGCTTCCAGGAGTGCAGCAGTGTTGGTCCTGGAGCCTTGCTCCTGTGATTGAAGTTCCAGCTCACTCCAGGCTGGAAGCAGAGAACCAAGGCAGAGCCCAGAGTCAAAAGAAATGTTTAGTTTTAAAAGCCTCGTGCTCAGCAGGTGCTCTCTGCCATCACAGACTGAGGGAGTGCCAGGAGCTAATTGCAGCTTGATTGCATGCATATTTTTCAGTAAGATTGTGTGCATGCAGATGAAGGTAGGTTGTTTTAGTCTGGGGTGGGTTTTTTTGGATTTTTTTTTTTTTTATTGCTCCTGTGAGGTTTCTGTGGAAATAATGGCTTTACCAGGTTGTGGACAGAACTGCAGAGTTGAAACAACCAAACTTGAGGCTTGTCTGAGCACAGAAGTACGTTTAAATAAGGATATGTAAAGTTCCCTCTTTCTCCTGTTTGTTAAATACAACCAGAGTTACACTGATTTACAAAACAAACTGCAGGCTTCAAACTGCTTTTTTTGGTCATATGCACAAGTGTTGTTTTATGACTGATAGTGCCCTCGTGCTAAATGCACACACATTAATCAGTTATGATCAAGTAAAAAGAAAGCCAGGACAGGTATTAGGTGGTAGATATGCAGTGTCATTCTCAGTTATGATAGGAATGGAAGGGCTGCATTTCTTACCAAGTTCCCAAATCTTGTTTCCTCCTGCCTGTTGCTTCTTTTTGTGTTCAGGTTCTAAATTTAGGTGTTATACTTCTTGCTGGCTTGGAATAGTAACTTGGAGGTGATGTGAGATTGTCCTAGTGCAGTATCATAATCTGGAGAGCTTTAGGGAAGATGCCACACTTGGAACAGGGCAGAGAAATACATGGCATTGCTGAGGCAGTTCTTTGAGGTATTTCAGTGATGTAAATGTGCTTGAGGAATGAAGAGAGGAATAGTGATAGGACTGAGGCTTTTTACCAATATAAAAATCACTTGTTTACATGTAGAAGTCTGACCAGACTGACTCGTTTCTGTGCCAGGAAAGCATTCGGGGCAGGCTCAGAATGACCCCAAGTTTGTGGTGTACAGGGTGGTTGAAACATCTGACACTGGAGGCACTGCAAGTGGAAGATCCCTCTGGCTCACCCTGGGCATGCACACCCTGATAGATGGCTTATTAACGCTTACAAATCAATGCTTTATTTTATAGACAATGAAGCTGGATAGAGCTGCAGTTATTTCTCAGCACAACCATACTGGAGACAAGTAAATGCACTAAGGGAGAGAGTTAACTCACCCTTTGGGAGCACAGCACCATTGTGGGGAGGTGGCAACAGAAAAACAAATGCAAATGGCAGTCAGCAAAGGTATTTTGCAGTAGCCTACTTTTATTCAGGAAAAGTTCCCAAACTGTCCTATCAATTCCCACTATTCCAGTTTTGAGGTATTTTTGTTAAGCAAGGGCCAACTTGTCAGAACAACAACAAAAAAACCAAACCCATAAGGGTTCTTGGCTGGTCAGAGTGACGACCTCACATCTGAAATATTTTCAGCTCTCTGTGATTATTCCACATAGGTAAAAACAACTGATAGTCTTCATAAATGTGGAGAATAAGCACAGGGAAACACAAGCTGACTGCAAATGTTGCTTGAAGAAGAAAAACATATCCTGTGTGTCATTGATCAAAGTCATAAAATCATACCTGGGGGCAGTTGGGTACCACTGGTGTCTTCTGGTCTAGAGGATGCTGGGACTGGGGTAACTGGGGGGTTATTGTGAGTGTCAGGTGCATTGTACAGCATAGGCAGTGTCTGGCAAAGAAATGAGAAAAACTATTGAAGTTTCTGAGACTATATTTGGAATTCCTACTCATGTATTTTGAGCCATTGGGGTGCCAAGGGCAATATTGTGAGCAGTTGAAAAAGGGAAACATGTTCCCTAGTTTTGCAGTTGCCGGTGTGCACTTGCATCCTGGGAGGAAAGCAGACCAAGCAGAGTGTTTGCCCAGTGAGGCTTGTCTCTGTTCCAAAGCACACTCTGGGCTTTTTGCATATGAAAGTATGCAAGAATTCATAATCTGACTCTCTGTATTATTTGTGTGTGTGCATAACCTGCAGTTCATTACAGAAATCCATGCTGCAGCTCTGCCTCTGCACTGTCTGGAGTGAGGTGGGGTTGAGAATGGCCTTAGGAATTGCAAGAGGCTTCATACAAAACCACCAGCTTGAAAGAGCTTATCGCTGGTGAGAGAAGGATCTCTGGCATTTCATAAATCATCAGCAGAACTAACATGCTGTTTGGAGATTTGTATCATTAGCAAATTAATCATGTTCAGGAACACTCCCGTAGCAATGTTGGATGAGACACTGGCTGTGCAACACCTCCCTGCCAAATAAACTGCAGGGAGAGGAGCCTGGGGATGGAATGGGGGGTGGAGAGGAGAAGCCAGGCTCAGCTTTCACATTTACCTCAGTGTTGTCCTTGATAGCAGTCTTTAAAAATACCAGTCTTTAAAAATATTTAAACAAAATGACAGTGAAAAGCTTCTTAGCACCTTGCCTTGCTATTGGCAGAATATGAGGATGGACTGATTTGTGGTTCTGATACCTTTAGTTTCTGTCCCCATGAAAAGTATCCCCAGAAGTCTTCTTGGCTGCCTCCCAGGTCTGTACCAGCTCTGCTGTCCTCCAGCCCTGGAGTGCACATGGTCATCAGGCTGCTCTAATGCTGGGGAGAGTGGAGATGGAAGGAGGTGCCACAGGAAAACCCCCTTTTGGAATGAAGTTCCCCTGAAGTTCCACCCACCTGAGAACTGGTGTCAAAAACCATAGAGCTTTTCTTGGCACAGACTCGAAGTTTTGGTGTAACTGAGGGTAATTTTGCCAGCCTTTTTAGAATTTCATTTATATGCTCAGTTATTAATAGATTCATGCGGTATTCACCTAACTCTGTTTTTCCCTTGAATTCACTGAACTTCAAATTTGAATTCTAAACCCAATTAGCAGTATTTGCCATGCGCTGCAGTCTCAAATACTTAGAGATGAGTTTCCATACAGCTAATGATGCTGTTTATATCGCTGCTTCTCTGATGTTATCTCCTCTTCCCCTTAAAAACTAAACATATACCAGGAAACAAAAAAGTCTTGGGCTATTAAGTCTTGCCAGTTTTCAGTTGCTGGTTGTTACCTGTAAATTCAGTTCCATAGCAATGCAAAAGACCAACAGAACCACTGTGTATCTAGCTATTTGGTAAACTTACTTGTATATAGCCTTTATTTGGCTTTTTCCTTTGACTGCTCTTTTTTATGAACCAAACTGGAAAACTGGAATGCTTCCTCTAGGAAGCAAGGTGACTAACTTCAGCATCCTGGAGTCAGGAGGGTATTTTGGGTGTTGCCATACATTGCATTTGTCTAGAGACCACCACTGCTCATTCAGTGTTCTGCTATAAGTCAGATAACTGTAGTTATACCCACGGTATAAATCTGCTGTGCTTCCAGACAGCTGTTAGATTAGTTCTCTCAGTTCTTCTGCTGTGCCAGTGGAGGCCAGCAAGTTTCAGATTTAAATGCTTTTTAATGCTTTGTACAGCGCTGGACACATTTTATGGAGCTGAGTAGGAGATATGCTATATTCTGCTTAATAAACTACTCTTTAAAATATCCATGATTCAGCTGCTTGCATGGAAAAATGTGTGCTTAGCTCTGAGAAAAATCTTAACTCTTACAGCCCTCGGTGTCAGGCTGGTTTGCTTAAAACCAGGACTTTAGCTTAAGGTGTATGGACATGCTTTTCAAAGTATTTTTCCCCACATATTTACTGGCAAAGTGGTGTGTGACAGGACAAGGAAAAAGTTGCCTTTTTCAGTTAGATGTTGTTAACCTTTCCCCAGCAGGCCAGCAACTCAAGTTCTTGGGGGCAGTCCCCAGGAATTAGAGGGAAATAGGTGGAGTGTAATTCCAGCAGAAACTTATTTTGTTTGTTTATGAATTGTTTTGAAAGTTTTTGTGGGGTTTGTTTGTTTGTTTTCTTATCCAGTGCACAGAAAGGAACAGACGTTGTGTTTTTCAGTAGTACTCCATAACATTTCAAAAGGCTTTTCTCAGGCCCCTGTCCCAGGAGCTTTTTACTTTTGTGTCACACGTTCTTCTGATTTTGTGTTATCTTCTCACTGATTTTTGTCTTTCCAAGCTTCCACCCTGCTGACACTTGCACATGGGCACTGAGGAAGTCGTTCCTAGACCAGTTTTAGAGGTGGAGGTTCTGGCACAGGTGAATTGTAGTTTGGGATCTTTGCACCCATTTACTCTGCAGCATCTGTTGCTGAAAATGCACCCTATTAACCTTCAGGAACTGTTTTAGAAGGGAAGGATGCAGGATTTTAAGATGTTAGATGATCCCCTGTATTCATTTGTGGAGAGAAGCTGAATTAAGCGAGGCTGGTTCTCTTAATTGCGGCGTTTCAATTCCACGCTTGTTTGCAGCTGAACTGAGTGAATTCAGTTGCTGGGCTCCCAAAGAATCAGAATCCTCCCAGCAGGCACACAGGCAGTCTTTGTGATGACAGGCTGTAAAACCAGCAGCTGTCCAGGGGTTAGCAGATTGGTTATGCTTCATGTGAACATGTGAGAACAGAGGATGCACGACATACCTGCACCTATTGCTGCAGGGGAGGAACACACCAACTGGGGTGAAGTGACTGGGGTAGGAGAGTTACACAGCCACATGTGAATTAAAGGGAGAATTTAACCATGCAAAAGTTCAGTGTTGGAATGAGGAGAGAGATTATGTGGTCTGGGAGGAAGTAGGAATGTGAGACTTGGGCTTCTGTTCTGTGCTGACAACTGCAGGCAGTGCCTGCTCCCTGCACGGGCACAAGAGCAGAGGGAGGTTGGGAAGTAGCAGAAAAAGTCAGAAATAAGTTGCTTTCATTGTTTCATTTTTATTAGTTGTAGTGTTGCTTTTCTGCCTTTGGCATTCATACAGTTTTCTCCCTCGTGCCCTTGTGCTGACTTACCTGAGTGCAGCACGTTGTCTTCGTGGGTTGGAGCTCAGCATGCTCAGAAGTGGAAAAAGGCAGAAACCTCTGTTTTAAAGAGGAGGGAAATAGAGGCAAGCAAGTTAAATATGAGTTGGCTTTGTAAACTATTGTGGTAACAGGAAACCTGTGGCTGACACGGAACTGAATCCAAGTCTCCCTATGGAGAGCCCTAAGCCAGGACCGTGGCATCAAATTTGCCATTTCTGACCATTTCACTCGAGAAAAAGTAAGTTGTTTTTCTAATAGCAGTTTTCTTTGTGTTAGTATTTTAAGGTGGCTCTCTAATTAGTAGTTGAGAGAAATTAATGTGGTACTGTAACTTACCTGAGCTCAGACACCTTTGCTTCAATTTTTATATTACTCCTGCATATGTACTAGTAAAAAAAAACAACCTGAAATTAGGTTTTTGCTTGTTTTCTTACTAGAGTTACCAGGTTTTCTGTGAAGAGGGAAAAGAGGTAAGCTTGTGTATTTCCTTTGGAAGGCAAGCACTGTATTCAGATACTTTGCAAAGTTGATTTTATTTTTATTTTTTGGTAGCTCATTGCTGCAAACAGCTGGAGCCAGCAAGAGCGTCTTTGCATGCTGCTTGTGAGTGAACTGGACGGATCTGTGCCATCCTGTAGTAGCTGGAGGGATGAAATTATTTTGATTCTTTTGTCTGTGGTAGAAGTTATTCCCTGAAGGTGTCAGAGAAGCCGCGCTGGAGGCGATGAGCTGAAGTTAATCCAACGTCAGGAGGCACATCCACTGTGGAACCAGGCTGTCAGGCTCTTGTGGGCTGTGAAAGGGTGAGGGCCTTTGGAGTCCCGCTTGTTCAAGAGAAATTTGCCTTTAAGCCAGGGAAACTGCAGATCAGATCTGAGTTTGAAGTCTAAGGCAGTCACCTTCCTAACGGCACACGCAGGCTTGCGCTCGAACATCCGAGGAGCTGCAGTTGGCTTTTACTTGCAGCTGGATTTCTTAGTCTGTGCAGGTGACAAAACTGTGTTCTCAGATTATTGGGAAGAGCTCTAGGTAGCTGCCATTTTCTGTAGCTGCAGGAGATGGTCTGGAGCTGCCTTGCAGCCCTGTGGGTGAACCAGTCGTGTCTGTGCTGGGTTGGATCCCAGCACTCCGGAGTTTCCAGCGCCCCACAATTTTGGGATTGTGCTCAAGTGGTCGCTGCTGACAGGGGGCCTCAGAGGTGATGAGCTGTGCTGCAGAGTAGCTCCTTGAGACTTGGACTGCTGATCCCAAGGGTAAGTGGTATATAATATAATGGGAGGAAACTGCTCTTCAGCGAAACAAAGTGGGCCTTAAGATGCTGTTTTGTCACTGAAGCTGTAAACATCCTCTGGGAAAAGATACCGTGGGTTGTGGTCATTAAAAGTCGCCCTCTGTTTTCAGATTTGATTTTTTTTCTTCTTTTTGAAGAATTTGAAGCCATCAGGGAAAAAATTAGGTCACAGTAATCAGATCAAATGTTTTTCAGTTTGTTTGATTTTTGGGGATGGGGAAAAAAAGCCAAGTTTTCGCCTTTAAGCCAATTCTTGCTTTTCATTTATTGCTTGGTAAGCTGAAAAAGGAGGCTGTAACTTCTGTATGGCTCCCCACTCAAACACCATGTTGGATATCCCAGTGGGAGTGCTCGTTGGTGCTGTTGGTGAAAGTTACTACTGAGGGTCAAATAAATCACTTGAAACGTGCTTTTAATGTTCTTACCTGTTTTAGTGCTAACAAAATTGGCAAAAAGCTGTTACAGCACCACACATGCTTCTGACTTTTATCTGCCTGGTGAAGGTGCTCCCTTATTTGAGAGTAGATGCTTAAAGAATTTTGAAATTTGATGAAATTTGGGATGGAATATGGAGTTTTTCTGCTAGGGAAAGAGGGGGTTTTTTTCCAAAAAATAAAGTAGCAATTGAAAGATGCTGCAATTACATGGCTGTCGAGTTGTCTGCTGTAATAAGCTGGTGGCATCTGTCCAGTTGCAGGCAGATGTCCACATCACAAATCATCAGACCCTTATATAGAGCATAGAAAATCAGCCCACACTCGTTCAGTTCAAGCCGAGAGGGACACAGCGAGGAAAACTTGCGTTTCTTTTCTGTTCCATCTGCCTTGAGAAAAAGAAAAACACACATATGCATCTCTTTCCAAGAGCACTGTTCCAGCATCATTGAATAGGAGCAAATGCCCTCCCGGGAAAGCAGAACTGAAAAGTACTGGAAAGAGAAATTTGTTGAGACAGATGTGTTCTTGTGTGGATCAAGTGTTTTTCTTCGAATAATCTGGTGGAACTTGCAGTTGTGCACAGAGATTCTCCTGGCTGACAGGTAGCTGGCTGGGGTTTTTTTTTAGGCTCATTTGGGTAGGATGGATGTGTGAAAGGCACTGTGATGTTGCACTTTGGTCCCTGATACTGCCCTTAATTTGGATGTGCCAAAACTCTTCACCTTTCACATGTGAGTAGGTGCTGGATTAAGTGGTTGCCTAATGGGCATCTTTGTTCCAGTGACAAACTCACGGTCTCTTTCAGCACTTCTCCACTCACTGCCCTGTCTGCTGTTCATGGCAGCAGTGGCAAGCACTACCTCTGCCAAATTTATTTTCAAGACCGTGGTGTTTGGTGCCAGCCCTGATCTCTCTTGGTGCCAAACTTGGCTGCAGCAGCGGTAGCTCTGCATTGTTGTTCTTGTGCAACAGTTGCATGACATCATGGTGAAAGGAGGAAAAGGGATTTTAAAAATTCCAGTTATTTAAAATGCAATATTCACAGGGGGGGAAGCAAGATGGAAAACAAAACTCCTGCAGTTCAAATGTCAGTGTCCCTCTGTACTTCGGTGCGTTGTTTGAGGTCTGGTTAATGTCATAAAATGGCACTTTCAGGAAGTGTTTTTCTTTATCAGATCAGACTTTGCAAAGGAAAACAGGGACGTTTGTGTGCATGGCATTGGGTTGCTGCATTTGTCATTGGGTGTTTTCACTTCCATGCAGTGTAGCAGTGGCTGGATGGGAGGATCTCTGCAAAGGTGCTCTGTAACTCTTCTTTGCTTGATAATATCCTCTGGTTATCTCTGCAAAAATCCCTTCCCTCTGGCTCAAAAATAAACCTAACAACTAACAGCTTTGGGAGCTTGGGCCCAAAGTTAACTTTTGCCTGGGTTTAAAGAAAGAGCTTCAGCCTCCTGTCACACCAAAACTCTTGGGAAATCAGACCTTAGCCCACATGAACATACAAAGCAAATCACGCTGTCCCATTTGTTATTCCCATGTTGTTATTTTAGCCTGGCTCTCAAATATCCACAGAAACAAATTATTAATGGAATTAATATCAGGGAAAACACTGTGAGCGTTTGCTCTGAGTAAATTCCTTCTCCCCTTGGCTGTTTCCACACTGTTAATTGGTGTGAGTAACAAATTAAAGTGCTGTTTGCTCAAGCATTGCCTTTGGTGATTGTCCTTTTTTCTCCTAATGTTCACAAGATATGCAGCTATTAGGTTGTGTTACTTTGTTCACTGTTGTGCTGGAGCTCTTTAAAATGAGAAATCTGCTCCACTTTTGTTTGTAAACCATCATCACCAGCCAGTCTCCTGATTCAGAGAATCCCTTTTGAACCTTCCAGTTATAGATACAGGAACGAAAAAATTGGCAGCTCGTTATTCCTCCTGGTGAAATGACCAACTTTGGTGCAGGACTCGTGTCCCACTGCTGCCACAGACGTGCTCAGTCAGCAATTACTTGGCAATCACAGGTTCTGACTCAGTGATGCTTTAATTAAATCCAAAATGAAAAGAAAAGCCCATCTTCGTCCCCCCCGCCCTGAAAACCCTAACCCAGAAATCTGTAGATGATGAGGAACAATTAGGGAAGCCAACTTTGGGGTGGGGGGCTATGTTATGTGTCAGAGATTTTGTTCTCCCTCGTGTAGGATTGGAATACCTCAAAGATTTTTTTTTTGGATTTTTTTTTTTTAAATGTGAGGAGCTGCGGGAGGGTTGGGATGCTGCTTAAATTCCCAACTGTGAAGCCAAGTCAAAGTAATACAGGGTTTCCAGAAACATTGTTAAATCATGTTATACTTCCAGTTTCTTAAAAAAGGGTCTTCAGTTTTAGAGAAGCTACAAACTTTGCCATGTTTCCTTCTGGCACGTTGGGCATCAACTGCATTTAGGACAGCAAGGCCAGCATTTATGTTTTCCCTCATCAAGATACTTCGTAAATAGATGACACAGTGCACTGAAGATCTAAAACATGAGGAATTCATTGCTTCTGAATCCTTGAGAATGATCTTTCTTGGTTTATTCCTGCAGAGAGATGGGATAATCTTCCCTTCCCTCCCTCACTGGGGGCAGGGGAAGAAGAGAGTCCCAGTCAGAGATGTTTTCAAGCTTCTACACATACAACAAACATTTCTCTTTGCTGTCTTCTCTGCTCAGAGAAAGTCTGACTTGGGGGATTTAAGCAGGGAGAGAGTACGTCATTCTCACTCCAGCCTCACCTGTGCTGTTACACCAGACTTTTCCCTCACATCCAAAGTCCTTTTACTAACTTGCATTTCATAGTTCTTTTCCCATAGCTCTTTTTGAATTATTATTCCCTGAGTGCTGCTCCTTTACAGGCTGAGAATGGAGGTGCTGACACAGCCCTGCTGTAAAGGGGCAGCCCTGCCTTTCCCAGTGGGTTGCTGGAGCCATTGCAGGACTCTGACAGGTTTAAGGAGTGTATCAAAAGGGTGAAGAAATTCTCATGGTCTGGGAATGGAGAGCTTTTGGACCAAAAATGAGTGAGAGAACGTGCCCTGAAGGACAGCTCTCGTGCCTCACCTCCTTCTTGGCTGTCTCCTGTTCAGGTTGGTCATTATTCATTGGCATGGATATCAATACTGCAGCAGTGGAATAGATTTCACCTAAAGATTTCAGAGCACTTTCCAGCCCCTAAAATGAGCTCAATTGGCAATTTATACTGCATTTCCCAGATTTACAGAGGCCTTAATGTAGTCCTGAGAAACTTGCCCGATCTGTTACTGACAGAGCTTGGGAGCAAAACTAGAATTGCAATTCTCAGAAGCAGTTTCTGGATGCTCAGTTCTGCTTATGTGGTGGCTTTATGTTACAGCATGTTGATGCAAATGTTTTACAGAATAAGGCCCTGCAAACACACACACACCTGTGTGTTTAAACCATTTAAAAATGGGGTTTTTGCTGCTAAGACCAGAGTTTTCATGTCCAAACACAGATGCTGCTCTTCCCTCACCATAGCATGTGAGGAGGAAGCAGAAAACAGAGTGAGGGGGGAAACCCCTCCCCAGTTTATATTTAAGTGAATGTTTAGCCCTTGTGATTCTGAAGAGAAGGAGTAAAAAGCAGAGTTCTTCAGCATGGAAAGAGGTGCCTAAGGAGTGACAGGTCTCATGAGGTGGACCCTGCAGTCCCTGGTTTGGGAAGCCCCATCTCTGGAGGCAGTTGGTTTGTATTATGGGTCCCAGTTCTGCAGCTGGAGCTGCCAGAGTGGTTTTCTGCAGTCACTTGCAGCCCTGGCACGCCTGGGGGATCTGAATAGGAAGAGGTGTGACGAAATTAAAAAGCTTGTGAATGTCAGGGAGGAATGTGGAAAGTGAAAGAGATTATTTATGTACATTTGTATGTATGTATACACATACAATTTTATTTTTCAAATGACTGGAGGCTATAAGCTCATACTGCTGCTTTACCAGCTTAGCCCCTTTTGTGTGGTACTTGCTTGTTCACAGTAAGAGAGTTGAGTAATTTTATGCTTTGGCAAATAGTAAGATCTTTTGCAAATGTTGTTCTTCTTAGCAAACAGGTTCAATAGACCAGCAAAAGGCATTCTGAAAAATTCGCCTTTCTCATTTTGACTTAGAATAAGTGAAATACTCTTGTTGAAATGAGCTTTAAAGGACCCAGTGACTCAAAGCAGTGCCATAATGTATTTCTGCTCGGGCTGCCAGGTTGGAAGTCTGTGTTGTGAACCACAGCACTTGCTCACCCGAATTTTCAAACTGCCTCTCAGACAAATGGTCAAGATATCTCTCATCTTGTTTGTTTTTCTGTGCACTGAATCCCCTTTGCTTTGGGCTGCTCAGCCAGAAAATGCTGATGCTTCCCCTGGTCCTATCTGCCTTCGATCTCTTCCCGAGTTAATCGCAGGAAGTGCGGGGGGATCACAGCCCCCTCTTTCTTCTCTGTATCCTTTGTGTCTCCAGGAAAAGAGCACCTGGAGAAGGCAGTAGTGAAGCCTTTCTAGGAGGAGGAAAAACATTTATTTATATGAGGACAGCCTGCTTTTTTTTTTTTTTTCTAAAATCAGCAGATATGAGACAGGAAAGAAACAGCATATTTAAAGAAAAATCATTGAAAAGCAGTCTGGAAAAGCAGGTGATGAAGCCTGGTGAAGCAAGCCAATGCTTCTGGAAATTCAGGACTTCCAGGGAAACAAGGCATGCAATTATTTTTGCTGGTTCCAAGCGCTAAAAAAAAAATCTTCAGGCTGACTTTCCTTTAAAAAAAAAAAAGAAAAGAGTGAATTTGGCTCAAAAAATTCATGAGACAGGAATTTTCATCTGTTTTTTACTGTCTGGTCTATGGGTTAAAGCAAGACAGAAAACTTCCAGTGAAAGTAAAAATTTGATCAAAAAGACTGCCTGGTGTAAAAAAAAAAAAAAGACAAAACACAGAAACCATGTGGGGAAGGATTTTAAAGCTGATGGAATACTTTGGGTGTTTTTAAACAATAGCTGTTTCAGAAGCATGAAAGAAATGGTCTGTTTTGTTATTTTTCTCAGTTATTTTTCTTCAACTCGTTTAGAATTAACACATTTAAAAAGCGATCTCTGATGTGCTTTGTCTCTTGCCTATCTAACACACAACTTTTTTCTCTTGTTCCTTTGCCTGAGATAGTCTGTGCTGGAGCTCTGTACCCCCACCCCAGATGCTGTGCTGCAAGTCCTCTTACTTTTGTGTCTGAAACAGGCTGGGCAATGATAAATCCAGACAAGTAGTGCTGCTTTTATTGTCCAATTACATCAGCCAGAGGCAGCTCTCAGGAGCATAAACAGCCCAAGGCACGTTGCCCTGCAGGTCACCTTGAAAGGATATCTTGTCATCGGGGCTGTACTGTCAGTCTTGTACACGAGCACTTATGCCAGCTCAGGTTTAACTTTATGCCTGTTCAGGCCTTTCCTGCACACATCTATCAGATGTACTTGTGGGTGAACTAGGACTCGTTAGAAAAAAGAGCGTCGTGGGTTTCACCTGCTGAAGCATTTCTGAGTTCTCGAAATGGAAGGAACAAAGAATCTATTATAGATGGAGAGGAAAAACGTCCAAACAGTGTGAGGAGGAATGTACTGACAGAGGAAATGAAAGTACTTTTGAAATGGATGGAGAGAAGAAGCCAAGATCTTCACTATGGGAGATTCCCTATGATTATACCATCTGGAAGGTGGCTGCAAGATAATGGTGTTTTCCTTGCTTATGAATGATTCCTTTTTTTTTTTTTTTGTACAGGAGCAAAGCAAAATAGGGAAGATAATTTTGCAACCAATTAGTCCTGGCAAAGCTGCCTAAGCTCCTACGCTTCTCCTGGAGTTAAAATAGTAGAAGCCTTAATTCCCAGTGAAAAGGAATGAGGCATAGCAGGTGCTTTTGAAAATCTTACCCATATGGGAAAAAAAAATTACCACTGATCTTGTATTTCCTAGGAATGAAGAAACAAACTTTTTGGGATTGGAGTGGGGTTTGCTTGTTTGTTTTCTTTGAATCAGAGATTGAGAAAGCCATCTTCATGGTTTTTTTGCATGTGATTGGCTTCTGAAATGAAGTGGGGAATCAGACTGTCTTCTCTTTAATGATGAGTACCACTGGAGTCATAAAGTACTGTGTAGTCATCTGCACCATTTTTTTGAGGAGATAAAAGTAGTCGATCAAGTAATTAAAACCAGATAAAGCCATGGAAGCAAGACAAAAATGTTACTCTTGCAATTAGGCTGCAGTCTCTGTCTCTACTCCTCCCCTTCAAGGCAAAGCTAAAAGCAGAGGACTTGGCTTGTATCACTCCTGCCTAGGGCTCTGTGTTGGCACACACATATGTTTAGGAGGATCTGGTGGTTTGAGCTTGCATTTGGCCTCCAGCCAGACACAAGTAAAAATTCTTGGGAAGATCATTGCATGGCCTTGTTGCAGGGAGAGTAATTTCTGGATTTACCTCTCCCCTCATGGACAAACTTTTTTTTTGCAATTTGTCACTCCCTTAAAGTACTTGTATTTCCCATTGTGGGATCTGGCAGGTTTTTCCCAGGGGAAGGGAGGAGTTCTGTCTTCATTTCTCGCCTGCAGGACTCCTATCTCATCCGTTCCTCCACTGATGGCAGATGTAGAGCTCTTTCTCTTTTTTTCTCATACCCATGCCGAAGTTTTATTCCCCCCATACTGTCTTTTACTCCTGAATATCCTTTATGAACTGTACCATCCTGTTGCTCAAATGCCCTCCTGCAGAGTCATTGTGGGGCAAATGCTCTGCTCTTCCTTGCTCGTATTCCCTCTGAAATCTCTTAATTGCTTAATGGCTACTGAGTTTACCCTGGTACCACAGACTACCCAGGTGTCTGATTTACTGAAAATGCCCTGGAAGTTCTCCTTTGAACGTTTGTTCCACTTCATGTACCTATTGAAGCCAGAATACTGTCTTCTCACCCCAGACATGGAGTAGGGACAAGTGAAAAGTGCAGACCCCCAGGACCAAGTCAGCTGTGTCCTCAGTGAGGATGGAATGCCTGTGGTCCCCAGATGATGCCTTTAGTGTGTTGTGACTTGCATGTTAATAACAAGTCAGAGGGACTGAGATGATTTAAGTTATGCCTGAGCAGCAGGGCTCCAAGCTTTGGAAGGAGTCTTCTTCCATCTCTTGCTGGTGCCTTCTGGCTTTTCAGCTGTGCTGGGCAGAGCTGTGGTGTGGTTCCATTTGCCCACAACACCATGGTGGTTTCCTGTTTCATCCTTTCAGATACTATCCATGGATGAAAGAGGATACTTTCTCATCCCTGTCAGCACCCAGAGCTCCTTGCAGTCTCAGTCTGCACACTGGGTCCTGCTTCAGCATTGCACTCACACCCATCTTTGAGTTCTTTGCTGCAGAGAGATGGGGATGGCTCAGTAGTTTGATCTTCAGCACACATTTGGGTGTCTTGAGTTGGGGTCTGGAATCACTGCCTTGTGAAAGAATTTGTGTAAAAGAATGGTTGTAAAAGAATATGTGATTTGTAGGTTGCCTCAACACCTCAGTCAAAAATTTGAACACTTAAAATGGGATTCTCAGCTTCATAATGGCTGAGAAATAGTTTTAGTTCTATTGTTTTCCTTCCTAAATGTTAGAAAAGTTTCTGTTCTTGGCAGAGGTTTTGTGGGTCAATTTTCAGGGCAAAACATTGGATTTTGAGGAGGGGATTCTAATGGAAAAGCTGAGCACCAAATTCACACAAAGTTCTTCTTAATTACGGAAGCCAAAAGCTCTTCCAGATGTCTGTCAGCCCTGCATGCTAGATGCTGCCATCACTGATTTTAATAAAAGCTCATATTCAGCAAATTTTATTACTGATTTACTGTACATTACTTAAGCCAGAAAATGTTTTTGCTCTAAAAAGCAAACAAAGCTCTGATATTTTCATCAGTTGCACTCCAGCATGTCATTTACTGTGTTAAATACTAGCCCTGTTCCATTATTTGACTGTTTTCTGTGGCTTGCCATCATTAAAACTGGAATTTCAGAAACTCTTGTCAAGAGTTTCTCATAAGTGAG
The DNA here is from genome assembly GCF_001604755.1 of Lepidothrix coronata. NCBI lineage: Eukaryota > Metazoa > Chordata > Aves > Passeriformes > Pipridae > Lepidothrix > Lepidothrix coronata. The sequence continues at coordinate 3,021,246 of NW_016690279.1, forward strand.
AAATGCACATGAATAAATCAGTAAATGGTGCGTGCAAAACAGGCAAAGCCACTAAAAACACACATCGTGACATGCACAACCAGACAGGCAGTTCTGTGACAAGTTACCTGTTTGTACATGCAACTAATACTTACTCTAAAGAAAAAAAAAACCAAACCAGGAAAATGTTGTAGAACAAATACAGGAAAATGTAATGTGACTTTGTGAACACAAAAGTGGACAGAACAAAAGCAGCAGAAAAATCATCAGTCAGAGAGTGGCTAATAAAATCTCTGAACAATGATGTAATTAAAGTGCATTAATCATTGTAAAAGATCATTTCCCTTTAAACATCTGCTCCTGTTTGCTTGGCAACAGCCTGGGCAGTGTCATGAGTGATGGGGTTTTGGATTATGCTGAAGGGCATGTGTTATCTGAGAAACAATGCAGAACATCCCCAGCTTGGCAGGGTCTGGGACAGCAGTGCTTTTCCTCAGTTCAGGTACAGCATTAAGGGGAAAGGAAATGGGCTTTGCATACAGTGGAAAGGAGAACCTGGTGTAAAACTGAACCCTGCCTTCTCAGCCAAGGAGACAAAATTTAATTGGGTGCCAGTGGATTTGAATAAAGCAATTCCTCTGGGAAAAGAGCCTGCTGCTGTTCAGAGGGTCTTAAGAGCCATAGCTTTGTAGGAAAGACCTTGTTCTGCCCCCCTGAGAAGCACCACTAAAGTCTTCCTGAGCCCTTTGCAGCAGGGTTGTGCCAGCAAGAGAGTGAGATTGGCCATTTCAGGAGAAAAAACTAGGATAGCTTCCTCCAGTGCTGAGTCAAGTGTCTCATAAGCTGTGTTTTATTTGGGGTTAGGTGAGGAGTTTTGGCTCTGTCATTGGACTGTGTCACTCAGGTAGGATTTTTTACACCTAGGGACTGTTTTTTGTGTCCCTGTTGCATTTCCATGCAGTTGGTGGCACGGACACTGGTTGTGGGCACAGCTGGTGGCCCCTGTGAACCTGCATTTTCAGTCTGTCTGTGTCTGAGGTGGGGAGGGGGAGTCAGTCAGTTGTGCTCCTCTCACAGGGACACATCTGAAGGTGGAACTCTCTGAGACCCACTGGCAAGGAAGATGCAGCTGCAAAAGAACACTGGTTTTTATGCTGGTCTTGTTTTCCTAGAAAATCTGTAACAGCAGATGGATCACAGGAGTGTTGGGTTCAGAGCACTGTATTTTCACTGCACTGGTCATGCACTGCTGACTCAAGGTCTCCATGGCTCAGGAAGCCTTTACCAGCCCCTGGACTTAAGGCTGTGTTGGTCGTGAAGGTGGATATGCCCAGGTGAATTTCCAGGGGAGGTGGACAAATGCCAGATCCCACCTGGAGAAAAGACACTGTACATGGTTATGCCTCTTCATACCCACTTTTGGCAGTTCTGCAAATTCACAGAGGGTTCATGTGTGTTCTGCCTGGGCACTGTGCCTTCCCAGCTGTTAGGTGGGGAAGTGAAAATGAGCTCAGCTTTGGTCTTTGCTGTTTGGTTACAGGTGAAATACTTCATGTGGCTTTTGCCTGTTCTTAACAATACTTACCCTCCCTCACAGGGACTTGCAGGCTTTGTAAAAGTGATTATGGGGGGGGAGTGCACATAAAAATTCTGTGGTTTGTTGTTTTCTGTTTCTCAAAACTGGCGAAGCCATAGGAGTGGTATTTAAACAGAAAAGCAAAACAAGGCTCTTGGCTTCTCCCAGAATGCACAGATTAGTATTGCAGGAGCCCAGCGTCGAGATTTCAGGTTTATGTGCTGTTGTCTGTGACTTCACCACGTTTTAGGTGTGCTGGGGGTTGTTATCAGCCTGTTGGTGCCGTGTCACCTGCTGCCTGTTTAGTCCAGCTCCAGAGGGTCCCAGCCTGGGAGCAGGGATGTGCCAGCCTTGGCAGCAGCGTGCTCAGTGCTGAGCCAGGTGCCTTGGATCCACTCACCTCCTGATTCCCTTTCTCCCAGCTGCTGCTGCCAAGGCCCTGCTCTGTCCAAGAGCACAGTTATGCTTTTCCCTGATAGCCCAAATTCCCCCCAGTGTCACGTGAGTGTCTTTGGAAGCCACTTCTGAAAAGGGGTATAGCTGGAGTTAGGGACATGTATTGAAAACACGAATAGACCTGTTGATGTTGTGCAGAGAGTCTGAAATAACGATTTAGTTCTCTTTTCTGGACTGGTTGTGTAATGCAGAGGTTTTAAGCTTCCATTATAGCACACGTAAACAATAATGTTTTTCTTTGGAGACTGAAGATATGTTGTTAATTTGAAATTTTTGAGGTTATTTCTGTGAAAGGGACTGTCCTTGTGTCACTGCCACCTAATGGCCAGGACATTGTGATTGGGTGCCTGGTTTGGGTGTCCCCTGGAAAACTGATCCTGTCACCAGTACTTTTTGTTATCTTAAAATGCTGGATAATGCTGTTCACTGCCCTCAGCTTCATTTGCAACCAGTAGAAGTGTTTTCTGGAGCCTCACTGGACACTGGTGTGTACATTCTTGCTTTGATGGCATATGACAAATCAGGAATTTTGTTTTTGTGTGGCAAAATCCAGGAAGAAAGGGAAAGCATTAATCAGATGGGTGTAATCTCCAAGGAAGCAAGTACTGCATTTTAATTCAGCGTTTCCCTTTGATGAAAACTTTAGTGAATGTTATTATGTGGAATTTATATGAAGCCTGGGTTTAGGTAATCAGCTTTAATATTTATACTCTTAGGGAAAAAAAAATGAATCATTAGTAAGCATGCATAATTAATGAATAAATTGTATTTTTCCTTTGTTTTCCTTCAGGTATAAGGAAATGCTAGATCTAGTGATATCACCCAGTCTGACTGTAAATAGAGAGTGCCCTGACAGACTGAAGCTTAACCTTTCTCACATTTATGCCACGGCTCCAGATGACATAGAAGGTAGGCTGCTCTTCTGCTTAATGTTTACTGGCTATGACATAACATATATATATATATGTATATATATATATGTATAACCAAAGGGGACTGGCCACTGCAAGGCCCCTTCTCCTGACAATTAGTTCTACAGTATAGTGAGCAACTGAGATTTTTGGGTATTTTTTTGTAGACACTCCAGTGGTGGCTGAATCCTTTAGTTCCACAATGGTTTGAATGCAAGTGGAATAGAAATATTGCACGTGCAGATATGTATCTCTGTGTGGTCAGTGCCTGCATGTACACACGTGCATGCTGTATATGTTTGTTCCACTGGAAAAATCGCAGGTAGAAAACCTATTTTGTGTAGACCTGGTGGTTTGGGTTTTTTTTTGGACCCAGTGGTGTGAACGTGAGCCCTGGGCTTTGGTGTCTGTGCTGGGGGGAGTGTGGGTCTCCCAGGCCCAGCAACATATCAGACAGCCAGAAAACATCTTTCCAAAGCAGCTCTGTGCCCCAGTTTGCATCTCTCTGAGATTCTGATTGCTGCCATCTCCAGAAGGTTAGCCCTGCTGGCCCCTGCTCTGGAGTTTCACATTTGGCAGGTACCGAGGACAAATTCTTTCAGTGGCTGAGGCTCTGATGGAAATTTATCTTCTCTCCTCCTCCTCCTCCCCTCCCGCCCCATCACACTGTTCAAGTGAAGGAAACAGAAGAATGTTAAATCTGCTAAAAAAATTATTGGCAAGTGATGCAGCTGAACTAGTTCTTGCTAGTACAATCCCAGCTATTGTTTGCTGCGGTCAGGATCTGTCAGCCTTCCTGTTAGAGGGGAGTTAGGAAAAGGCACTGGCTATTATGTTTTAGTAGTGTGTTTAACCCTTCATTTATAGGCTCTTAGAAGCCCAGGAGATGTTTTGTTTGGGTGTTTGCTGAGGCATTAGGAATCGCCTGATTCAATCTAGACTGCCTATTTGCAAGAGCAGTAGAAGGAATAACAATCTAAAGAAAACATCCTTTTAAATGTACCTGTTTGTAGAAAAGATTAGAGCTAGAAATGATTTTTAAGTACATCATCTTGTAAACATCTTGGTGCAGGAGCTATTTTTTTATAATGTGATATAAATGAGAGCCAACATCGCAGTCGTACTGTTGGACACCAGTTTGCCAGTGACAGCTCCTGCTGGTGTGTTTCTTATAGAAACATTATGGTTGCTTTGCTGCAGAATGATCCCTTGTGCTCCCAAGATTGTGCTCTTTCCCTTGAAAATAACTTCTTGCTAATTTGAAGAGCAGGAAAATACTTGTGTGTTTGTCGATTCTCAGACTGACGGAGCTCTCAAAGCAATAAATGCACACAAATGTATGCTCTGTGTTACACCTACAGTTTTAAATTTAGCACGTCTAGTCATAGTCCTTACTCATTGAAATGTCCATGTAGCTGTCTGGCCCTCTCTTTTCGTGGATGCTTATCATGAGATGTGCAGTTATGTTGTAAAAATTTTTTAAGTTCACATTTTGCCTGTAGGATTAACTTTGCCTTTTCTTGTCGGTGACAGTAACATGTTGCATATTCACACACAGTAAATTCCTACTTGGCATTCTTGGCAAACTTATTTACTCTGTACTTAGTCTTTCAGAAATAAAAAAAAAATTGAAGCTGTAGTCTTTTTCAAATAGAAAAGAAATTAAGCTCGTGCTCAAACTGTCTGTTCTGCTCTTTGTCAGTGCATTACGAATTAAAGGAATGAATACTCTGATGTCTGTTTCTTCAGTGCAATCCTGGTAATTTTGGTATATGAAGGACGGAGAGAAATTGTGTAGCTCTTCTTTTCACAATCTAAAAGTCCTAATTTTATAAACTGTTTTCTTCCAGGTAAGTCAAAGCAAATTTTTCATAGGGAGTTTGAAGGGGAGTCAGGTAAGACCAATTTTGGATTTAAAACCTATCTTTTCTACGTGTGTTTAAGTGACTATATGCATTTGTATAACATATCCTTTGTCAGTTTTTTTAAACTAAAGCTCTCTGCCTATTGCTTGGGAAATAGGTTACTGTAACACATTTTATAGGGGGTGGGTTTTGCTTTTCTACGGTGCTTGAGGGTTTCAAGAACGTGAAGGAGGAGTCCTTATGTTTTTGTTTCTGTCAGTGATTAGGGCTATATAGGTTTTATGGTTAATTATATAAATTAACATTCAAAAACAAAGAATAATGTCCAGTAATTAATATTTTCAGTTCGAGCTCATGATGATGCATGTTTTATTGAAATTTAGTCTAAAAAAGTATCAGATGAAATGGCAGTATTTTTAAAAATAGTTTGGTGTAATCCGCGTGTTATAATGAAAAATGGCCAAGGAATGTAAAATGCTGTGAAAAAGGGTTGCATAGGAGAGAACGTTTTCAAAAGGGATTTAAATCAGGAGGAACAAACATTTCAGACGTGAGCAGGTTGAATCTTTTGGGGCGTTGTGTCCGTGTTTATGGTGTAACAGGCTACCCAAACCCACAGCACTATTTGCTTGTATTTTGACTTTATGTGTGCTTGCATATTTCACTAAATAAATTACAGTTTAAGTGTTGAACTCTCCAGCTCGCCCTCGGCTGAGCAAGTGAAGGTCTGTAGAGCTCTGTGCTGAAGGTACAAATCCATCTGCAGCTCTGTGGGTACCTCCCTGTCAGCACTGCCTGGGAGCAGCGATGTCCAGGCACTGGGGGCACTGCAGGAATCTCCCTTTCCAGCCTGTGCACCTGCAGTTGGGAAATCACCCTCTGCAGAGGCTGAATCAGTTGTGCCCAGTGTCACTAGTGATGATTGTGAGAGTGTTTTGGCATTTATAGTGCTGAAATAACAACCAGCAACTCCAGCCGGGAACCGAGAAGCAAGATTTTGGATGGCACTGTGGAGACAAGCTGCATAATACTCAAGGTGGCATTTTGGTACAGTGTTCTCAGTACAAATTGCAGGTTTTAATGTAGACTTTTTTTTTTTTTCTTACTTTCAATTAAGTAAACCTGAATTGTCTCTGGATAAAGCTGGTGGTGCATTTTTCTTCGGTGGTGTTACAGGACACAGTTTGGTCCATTAGAAGGCATCCTGCACATCTAACTTGTGTGATAGGGTTTTCTACTGGGGTTTTTTTGGCTGCTGGCAGGTAAATAAGGTAGGCTATAGTTAACTCAAAAGATTCAAATCAGGAGATTTAGAGTGTTGTATTTTTTTAATATTTATTTTGATTTTATATGTTTTAATGAGCATTAAGGAAAGTGAGTCATGGTCTAGGAAAGTACCAAAAAAAGCAAAAGAGCAAAAAGTGCAGTGAGCTTAAATCACTTCAGCCATCATAGTAGTTGCTTTTATAGCCTTGAGCATATGAGTCATCCCTCCTAAGCCCAGCCTCATGATTGATATCACTCCCATGAGAAGAAAAAACTGGTAGTTCAATAAATTGGTATCACCCTTAGTTAAAAACTAAATCTTTATTTGTTGTTAAGTGGAGAATGGCTTTCTTACCTACCTCAGTTTGGGGAGATTCACTAAAAACAAAGTCTAATTCTAATTCCTGTATATTTTTCTCGAACCAGCAACGGTAAAAACAATTGTATCAGCTTGGCCATGGAACAGAACGTGATGAAAATCTGAGACCCTTTAATTTTTGTTTTCCAGGCAGCAGCAAAGCAGCACCGCAGTGTCCTCTCCATCTGTACACCACAAAGTGAGTGCTCGTGCCAAGTGCTGTCATTTAAAAGCCGTGTTCTGCTGAACAGCCATTTTGTGCAGACTTCTGTCACCTCAAAAAACATCTGCCTTAAGCCCGTCCACCTGTTCCCCCGCACGGCTCTGGCACAACGAAGTAACTGCTTCTTAATCTTCTTAGATATGGAGTGAAATAAGGTTTGAGGTACTGTGCACTGCATTTTCGTGCCCCTGGGAACCCAGACCTTATCAGTTTGAATATTGTTGTGTTTATGAGTGACCACAGAGGGATATGTCGAAATGTCAGAGGCTTCCCCTCACACTCACTTGTTTGGCCCACTCAAAATGAAACGTGAAAAAGCAGTGTGTTGATTTTATTTTATTTTATTTTGACTTGCATATATTTTGCACGGTCTTAAAATCCCCATCCTTTTAGGTGGCTTATTTTGATGGCTCATATCAGGAGCCACACACTGAAAAAACCTTTTGCACCAGTCTAGACAATTCCAAGTTTCTAAAATATTCATCGCAATACTTTGAATGTTATTTTATCAAGATGTCTAGAAACGTTCCACTTGTGCTCTAGTAGATCATGTGCAGTAACTGTTGCCTTAGACCTTCTTTTTTCTTGTTCTGAATAGACATTATCCCCATATAGTGACAGTCCCATCTTTCCCAACAATGGCAACGTACGGACAGACTCAGTACAGCACGGGAATCCAGCAGGCTGCTGCATACACTGCCTACCCTCCTCCGGGGCAGCCCTATGGAATACCCTCCTACAGTGAGTACTCCCATGCTGTGTTACCTTTGAGGGATGTGCCCCTCTTGCTGCCAGCAAAATGGATTTGAAGGTTTAAGCTTTGCAGTGAAATGTCATTTGTGGCGCAGCAACGCTCCCTTTTTAGGCTCGGGGGAAAATCTGACTTGTTTAAAAATGTTGGGTTTACTTTGAACTACCTGTCAGCTCTTCGTATCGTGGACTGTGTTTTTACAAACTAGGTGAAGTTTGGAGCCAGTCAGTGGTAGGGTATGAGAAATTCAGGTTCAGTTGGATGTGCCACTTAGGAGTAGTAGCTGGTGAGTGTTCCCAGGACTCACTGCCAAGACAAAGTCTCTTGCAGTAAATATGATATTTATATAAACTACATTTTGCTTTCCTTGATTCTTCCTGAAGTCTCAATGGTCCAAGCTACTTTAAGAAAAACTTTCTGTACGTTATTACAGAAGAACCAAGACACAGAGCAGAATAGGGCCTGGGTGAAGTGACACAACGTACTTTGGTCTTGGAAGATGGTCTGTGTTTAAGTGGGCAGTTATGAGCTGTAGGTGCAGTAAATATTTCTAACCCCAGTCAGCTTTGTTCACTGCTTTTCTGCCCAGCCTTGCCAGCAGCTGTGGGGAGACAGTGCTGGGCAGGAGCAGCTGGGGATTCACACAGAGAACTAATTAAACCAGCACTCCTGGCAGAGGAATGCCTGGTAAACCGAGCATCAGCAGTGTCCTCAAGCTCTTGAGGGAGCTGAGAAGTTCTTTCCATTCCTAAAGACCAGAGAGATGTTGCTCTTGTTTAGGTGCAGCTCTATAATAGGAAGCTTTGGGCTCCTTATTACTGGCTGGTCCCCCGAGTGCTGTGTCTTGCACCATTAAAATGACTTCTTAGTTTTGTTTCTTTTGTGCTCTTAAACACCATAGTTTATTTGGCAAATACAGTGTGTCTTCCCAACAAGAAGCTCTTACACAGCCATTGACAAGGCTTTTGCTGAAGGGGGGTTCAGTGCAGCAGTCTGGAGGATCAGGGAAGTGGGCTTGGCAGAGCTGGAGCTCTACCAGGATGATGAGAGGAATGTTTTAAGACCCTCTCCTGGAGCTACTTGTGTGTTTGCATCAGCTGGCTGATTTCCAAGGCAAACTCTGAACAGTTGTCCTGTTAGAGCAGGTGAAAGTAGAGCCATTTGCTGCTGCCTAGAGGCTTTAGGGTATGCATGTGTCAGGCCCATATGCTGCTTATAAATCCTGTGGATGACCTCTTAGCATCCTTGAGCAGCGGTTTCCCTCCCCCAGCCCCTACACCCTCTCTAAGATACTCAACACAGCCTATGAAAAACTCCACCTGGCTGGCAACCAAGAACAATGAAGCAGTATTGTTTTTAGGCACAAAAATAAAACTGGGCCAGTTTCTAGACAAAACAGAACATTGTGTGGAAATTAATTTGGTGCTAAGTTATTTCGCTGTCTGACAACAATTTTTAGACTTCCAAAAAGGCCCATTGGCTGAAGATTAATTGTACCCGGGGTAGGTTGAATGCTGGCATGTGGAGTGCTGATGGAATTGAAAAGCATGGGATGTGGGGAAAAGTGGCTTCTGTGTGCACACTTTGCTCCCCCAGCAGGGATGCAGCCAGAGATTTGCACCAACACGTGTTCCCTCCCTGTCCAAAGAAACGTCCTGCCTTTCACTGTGCAGCATCTTGCTAACTTGGACTCAAACTGCATCACAGCTCCTCTCACCTAAGGCTAAAATAAGTGATTTTTATTAGAGAAAACATGATCTGGGAGGACTTATTCCAACCTGAGCAAACACAGACTTGATGCTTTTAGGAGTCATTTGGCTGGAAAACAGCATGTTTGGGGAAAGGCACCTGAATTCAACTTGTCTTTTGCCAGGTTTGCCTACAAGTGCTTAAAGATGACAGCAGCCTGGGAAGTGTGTAAATTCAAGCCCCAAACATCAACAGGGTCTTTGTTTGGTCCCATCACTTGGGCAGTGTCCAGTGGCCATTTTTTGTTGTGTGCAAATAGACATGCAGAGGAGGGAAGGCTCACGCCCACAGGGTTGGTAATAAGATGCACCTTTGAGCTGTTTATTTTAATAATACAGCTGTACAACCTCGGCAGCGTCTCAGAATAAAATATCAACCCCTTTCAGTACCAGCAAGGGTTTCATCTTGCAATGTTTAATTCAGCTATTGCTGTTCCCCCCTGTAAATTGTCAGTTTAATTGCCTGGGTTTAGAAATTAAAAGATTTTTGTGGCTTCAGGGCTTACCTATTGTTCCTGAACTGTATGTTATATCTAACTGAATAGATGATAACCCTCCTGTATGACTTGCCAATAAATGTTTTGATACCAAAGCTGAAAATAATAATGCAAGTAAAAAATAACTCTGTAGAGAACAGAAGTCTTGAGGTTATTTCGCTGAAGGTCCTGTTGCTTTGTTAATCTTTGCTTGCATCTGATAACTGTTCAGAAAGTTCATGAGTCAGTGAGTTTGTTTAATTATGAAACAAAACTATTTGTTCAGAAATTGTTTTGGAAAACAATATTCTTCACGGTTGTTTACCTGCCTTAGCAGAAGTGCATTCAGTTATGGATACAGGATGTAGCTGACTCAAATATTATTTGTGATTTGTTTGTTTGACTGTTATTTAGGAGACCTGTTTGAGTAGTGCATGTAATTAAATATACGTGTGTTTAAATATAAATACATAAAAGAAAGCATAGGAAAGAAGAGTTTAATAGTGAAAACGTAGCTGGTAAATTGTTAATTACTGAAATTGCTTTTTTACACCTTTATATGACAAACACTCATGTTTTACTCTTGGTTCCCACTGTATACCCCAAAGGCATTAAAACAGAGGACAGCCTGAGCCATTCCCCAGGACAGAGCGGGTTCCTCAGCTATGGATCCAGTTTTGGTGCCCCAGCAGCAGGACAGGCCCCCTACACGTACCAGATGCACGGTGAGTACAGCTCAGGGCCTGGCAGGAGGAGCTGTGGCTGCTCAGAATCTCACACCCCGACGCTGGACCAGTTCTGCTGAAATAACTGTGGAAAGCTTTTAGGTGTAGGCAGCCAGCACAGGGATGGAGGTAAGTCTGTGGCAGATCTGTTTTGCTCATCAAGGCATTGATTTCTGGCTGAGGGACTGGATTAACACTAGTTTACCCCAGAAAAATTTCAAGAAGATCAATATAAGCTTTGTCTTTCTGCAGAAATTGCATTTTCTTTCTTTTAATTAGTTCTGTGGCTGCATACCTGGGATTGTCGTGTTAGTGTGAGTTCCTGCATTCTGAGTGGAAGCAAAACAAAAAGGTGGCTTTACACTTCATGCCAACAGTCCTGTCAGTATTGTACTTCTTTCTGCCTTATGCTGACCTGAACAAACTGCTCCATGGTTAAATTGCTGTATACTCTCTCCACTAATTCTTTTTTAAAAAGCTGATACTTTGATACTAAAAAAACCCGTGAGTGACTCCACTGGAGGAAGGTGAATGCACGAGGATAAACCTCTCCCTTGCCTTTGTCCTCCCCTTTAGGTATTTTCCAAGGGTTGGAAAACCAAAGCGTGATTGCATGGCTTTCCCAGGTTGTTGTACAAGCTGTGGGAAAGGGAAGGAGATCAAGTCTGTCACTTTGCTTTTTGATATTGTCGGGAATTTTGGGCTAAATGCCCTGTTGTGTCATTACTGTCCCCCTTTCAAAACTGTCTCTGTCAATTCTCTTAATTCTTCTCAATCTTGAAAGTGAAAGGTGGGCACACACATCCACTTGATTTGAAATCTGAGAGTAACTAAAATCCTAAACAGTTATGCAAACTGGGAAACAAGGTAAAATTCATTTTATTCTAGAAATTATTTAAGAAAGCTGAGGACTAAGAGTTGACCCCCTCTGCTGAGACTGCACGTGCTGGTTTTGTCAGAGAACATATCTCCAACACTAAGCTGGTCTGGGGACTTGGATACCTCATGGCACATGCTGGAGTCATCTGGGTTGAATGTGGCACAAAAAGAAATCAAAATGGTAGCCTATGGGTTTGGGTTTTTTTGTCACGGTGACTCCTGCAGGTTTCACCTGTCCCACGTGTGCTCTCTCGTAGCTCACTGAACTGTTTGAGAAGGCAGACTCTTGGCTTTCTTGGGACTGAAGTCTTTAAGGTGGCCCCTTTGTTCAATCAAGAGGTTTAGACAAGCAAATTTTGTGCATCAGCACTTGAAAATATTACACTTGAAAACAATAGTGACGCAGCCACGTGTTGTACCAAAACGTGCTGAGAATTATGTGTATGAGCGTGACTGTTCCCTAGGGCCATGCTGTGGTATTTGGTGAAATCACTTCTTTTCAGATATTTCTTCCAGACAGATCATTCAGCCACTTCACTAAGCCTTTAATGCAAAAGAAAACAGAGGAAAACAGTTTCTGCAAGTGGCAGGTGCTCACTCTGAGGCACAGGGAGCAGGAGTAAATGTGTCTCCCTGTAAACAAGTATTTCCACCCTTCTTCTCCCTTGCTCCTGAGAGGACCAGTCTGAAGCTCCCTGACCATATGGTTTATTTACCTTGCTGAGTGCTAGTGAAAGGTTTGAGTGAGGAGTCAGGAGCCTTCCTGTGCTGAGTGCTACCGAGGAATGTGGGCTCAGTGCTTTCCCACGCACAGCACTGGGGGTGGGGAGGGGATCACTCCCAGCTCTCCCTGCCAACCAGCTCCAGGACCACTGAGACTTCTGCCAAGTTCACATCAGTCCTTTTGGTCGCCCTGTTGCTGGTGATGGGCTAAACCAGCTGAAAAGGGCAAATTTTTATTGATATACTTGATCTCAGAGCGCAGAATATTCTGTGGGAAGGGACCCACCAGGATTCTCAAGTCCAACTCTGAAGCAAATAGCCCGTGCTGGGATAGAACCTGCAACCTTGGCATTATTGGCATGTTTTTATAAAAAACAAATTTTAGGGGGCTTTGAGTGAAGCTCTTAAACCCTCACTTCAGGGACAAAATGTTTATTGCATCATGAGGAAAGAGAGCTCGTGAGGAGGGTGGCGTGCAGGGGTCCAGCAAGGAACGGTGTCTCCAGCAGCGCGCGCTGCTCGGTGCAAGGGAAAAAATCTTTTCTTCAGCTCTTCTCTGCTAATGTTGTAAGGTGGTAATAGCACAAGCACATGAGTGAAATAACTTTGTACTGTGTGCCTCTGTTGAGGAGCAGCTCCCAGAGCAGGGTAGTGAACTCACCTGCAGGTGGGTGCAGGTGGTCGGATCGTGCAGCCCGAGCGGTTCCTCCTCCCTGTCCCCTCAGATATGAGTGACATGGTCCAGCAGCGAGTAAGTACCCACTGTAGGGGTGTTACACCCATCACCGAGGAATAATTGGCCTCTTGGGTGACAAACCTGTGTCTCTCAGGGCTCTAGGACAAATGCTGTCCTTCAGGAAGTGCCAACATAGTTGGTGCTGGTTTGTCTCCTCTCGTGTTTGCTTGGCACCAGCCTCCCCTCCCTGCTGGCTGGGCTCAGTCACCTGGTACTTCTAAACCAAATTCTGCTCCCTGGTAAGGGCTGTTGTTTGCATTACAAACACAGGTGATGCAGCTGTAAAGGGGTACCATTCAGCTTTTCACCTTGAACTCCAGTTGTATCCTGGTTCTTGAGTGAGAACAGGATCCGCTAAAAAGCAACACAAGGATAGAACATTCTTTTGGTCATTGAGTGGTAAAGAAAAAGAACTATTTTACAGGCAGCCAGAAGGGGAAATCTATTTTCATGCTTCCCTGGCATGAAAATAAATTAAATGTGGAAGAGTTTGTAAGCCAAATAGCTAATGCAGTGTGTCAAACACATATATAAATATAAAAGATGAGATTGGCAAGTTCCGTAGCTCATAAAAATGACAGGAAACTATATTGCAAAGGTAATGTAGATTGAAATAATGATTTTAATCACCATGTAACAATGGATATAATAGAATATCATCAAACTTTGTGTAACATTCAGACTGAAATCTTGTATTCACTTATTTGCTCTGAAAGAGTGACTTTTTTTTCTCTCCCTTTTTTTTTTTACCAATGTTGTTTCATGTCAGTATTTATTTTAAAAAATATTAAATTATTTGTTTCATAATGAAGATATTTGAAATATGCATGTGGCCAGTCTGGGGATAGCAGTTTAGAGTTACAAATTTCAAGAGGAGGTAACAGTTTGCATTAGATTCTTGTCCTCAAAGCAGTGAATTTGTAATGCTGGTAAAAAAATGTTGCTTCAAGGTCCGTGCCACTTCTTAATCAGTCCTCATGTAAGTGAGTTACAATTGCAGCACCAAATAGCCAAACACCCTGGGCTCGGTATTAGAAGTATATTGTGATTTTTAGCACATGTTTTTCTAAGTATACATTTTCTGACCATTTAGCTGTTCAGTGATTTCCTCAGACTTCTGGTAAAATTATTATTCAGTGATAGAAATTGAACATGAGACACAAAGATTACATTCCAGTTCTGCCCCTAAAAGCTCACTGTCTTAACTGGCAGTTGAGGAGACTGCTTGTTGCTGGGGGGGGGGAGAAATCTTTGGAATATAAGAAACTTAGGATTTAGTGAGCTGTGTAAAACACAAAGAGAAAGCTGTGCCAGCATATTCACTAGCACAGAAACCCAGCAGTTCTGCAGGGAGTGCAATGGCAGCTTATGGAGCGTTTCCTGTGGTTGCATGAGCATGTGTTACCCCTTTATTGCACATCAGGCCATCTCTTCTCAGCTTGGCATTAATTCCTAGACAATGCCTTGCTCTTCAGTTATTATTGCTCAAATGACAGCTGGTATGAAACTATGAAGTTGCACAACAGTTAAAAATGGCCAAAGACCACTGTGGATACTGTCATTGGGCAGGAAAACATTGGATTGCTTTTTTTGTTGGATTTTTTTTTTTTTTTTAATATCCAAATCCATCTACCCACAAAATACTTTTTACATTACAAAGGAAAATTCAGTTATGTAACTGGGATAACTTTCCTTTGCCAAGGAGTTGCAAAGCAGTATTGAGTTTGGTACAGACATAAATTTGGGACCAAAGACCTATGCAGTGAAATTCTTTGCTACTGCTAAGCATTTATTTTCTTTGTAGAATCCTTCTGATCAGCTGTCAAATAAAGCAGCATTTATTTTGTGCAACACTGATTTAAAATGGACTAATTGTATATGTTGCTTATGTTTGTGGAATGAATTGGTTATGGATTGTTCTCCTGGCCTGAGACCTGTATAATTAATCAATTAAAATGTTTTTTTTTATGCTGGAAACATTTTGACCCTTGTTGATACCTGGATAATCTAGACAGAATTTTTTCCAAGAGATGCCTGAATTTCTTGCAATTGTGTGCCAGTTTGTGTGCTACAAATTTAATATGAGGTCATAAATAGCTATTTGGCATAATTAGTTACCTCTGCCTGCATGAACTTTGCAGAGGAAGTGGATGTTTAATTTTAAGCTTGAGTTTTTAAGTACTTGGTGATGAAAACAGTGGTGGAATTTCAATCTGCACCTGAGAAACGTGGATCACACTTCAGCATACAGACAGTGAATCCATAAGAAGTCCCAGAAAATAAGGGAGAGCGAGGGCATGTTCTCAGCAAACTGTCACTCTCACATGCCTTAGATTCATCAAATTAAAACCTCAGTAGAAAACGAGTAGCCTCTTTCAAAAGGTTCTGCTTCCCAGCTGGTTTGCATTAATTGCAGTCTAATACCATGGCAGTAAAGCTGTGCTCCACTCCGTGGTGAGTTCAACAGGGAGAGGCCTCTCTTCAGGAGGGGTCAGACCTCACTTTTTACAGTGTAAATACGAGGTTCCTTTAGCATAACAGCACAGTCTCCCTTTCAAAGGTTTTTAAACACCAGGGGCTGACTGTGCTCCCTTTACTTTGTTTTAAAACGAGCTATCTTCCAGGAGAGGGGAGTCAGGGGGAGAGGCAGAGGTGTTGACAGTGATGCACTGGGAGCTGCAGGGGTCTGTGCTACTGCTGCCCACGGGGAAAGCTCTGCTCTGCCCCTTCCCATGGAATGGAAATCAAATATTAACTGGGACAGTCAAAAATAGGAGTCTCCTCTAAGACAGAGCATTTACTTTGGAGGTGTCTTGTGTCTGCTTGAGTTTTGTGTGTCTGACTGTCTTCAGGCTTGCAGGAGGTGACACTGGGGAGATGGGACCAGGCAGGGCAGTCATGAATGAGAGAGGAGAATAAGGTAGAAGAATAAGAATAGTAAAGGGACTGGGTAAGGAAAATATAGTTTGTGGTGGGGTATGATGAGGAAGTGGGAGCCAAGAGAGAAGAAAGAAGTGATGTTTCCCTAACCTGCTGCTTGACCATCTTGGGAGCCTTTATGCAGGTCAGATAGAATACTCAAAACATGGGTTAATGAGCAGAATCAGCATAGAAAACACTCCAGAGATGTTTGGATGTCACAGAGATTTCTGTTTGTGGATTTTGCTTTCATCACTTCTGTAGGATGTAAAAAAAATCCAAAAGCATAGGATGGTAACAGCTTGGGAAATTGTGAACTTGGCCTTGATTATTCAGCTTATAGTGCAGTTGGCAAAGAATATGCTAAAATGTTATAGAAGCTTCACTGAATAATTGATTCAGTATACCTAGTGATGTTTTCTTCAAAATATCTAGAAGGCAATAGAAGAGCTGGTGTAAAATTACACATAAAATTCTGTGTCAGGAAAAATCATACCTGCATAGTCAAGCACTTGGAAGTTAGGAAACATCAGACTCATGAAGCTGTGCAGTATTGGTGCTGCTTTTGTTGTATCTAATTTCCAAGCTCTGTGTGAGGTAATGCTCTGGTGGAAAAAATAGAATGTAATTATATGATGAGAGACTGGGATGATGTTTGTGGACAAGCACAGTCTGACCCTGCTTCAGTCAGCACAGGCTGTGCAGCTCAGGAGTTTCTGAACTGCTGTGCTGGCACAGGATAACACTTGTATGGGCCTTTTTATATTTAATTTGGATGCCCTTTCTGTTTATGTTGGCAGGGTTTAAACAGTGACAGTACTATGACCTCCAGAACTATGAGAATACCTGCACTGTCTGAAGAAGAGTCCATTGACAGTTATTAAAGATAAAAAGAGGAGGATATAGACTGGACTTAGAAAGGCTGTGACTGGCAGGTTAATTGAAGCTGACAAGGCAATACCAGGGCAAAGATTACTCTGCTGTTGTTTTTCTTACACTTTTCTCTGAGCATCCTCTGTTGGCCACTGTCTGGCTCTTCTCCTGGAGGCCATGAAGTGCTGGAACAGGGTGTAGAGGGGCTGGAAAAGCCTCGAGGGAAATGCCTGGCTCTGGAGTGTTCAGTTGAGACTTACAGGGATCCTAAGTAGCAGGTCAGAGAGTGGAGATGTGTTGCCCAGTTCCCTCTTTTCCACTGGTATTTAGAGGTTTACTCTGCTCAAGAGGAAGAGAATTGCTAAGTATGTAGCTGTGCTGACAGGGCATATTTTTATCCCCAGTTGCATGATAGGAGATGTGATAAGAGTTGTTTGATTTTAATGCTGAGCTGGGAACTGGAGTCTTGTGGCCACTACTCAGCACTGGAGGTGGCAAATCCAGCTTTTCTTTATCATGTCTTGTTATCCATCAGACAAGGATTGTGTCCAGGATGAAACTGCATCTGGAGGAATCTTTACTCCTTGGTGTCCATGGAGTCACCCAAATAGTTTGCTGATTGTTTTCTCCAGCAAGGAGGATTGCACAGAAACAGTCTGCATCCCATTGTAAGCATGTTGACTTTTTGGCCCAGAACATTCCCTTGTGATTTGTTTTTGAAGAGAGTCCAGAGTGATTTCCTTCTATAGCTGCAGCATCGTTTGATAGAAGTGGTTAAAAACACTTTCCCAAAATACAATAAAATCTAACTGCTTTCCCATGCTTCAAATCCTGAGAGTAACTATAAACCATCCCAGCACTTTCAACACCATTGTTGAGCTGGATTGAGCTATACAGGTGACCAGGCTCGAAAGGATGGTAAAAGCCAGGCCCTTAAAACTGCTCTGGTCATCACTTATTAAAGCTCTTTGAGGGTCTGTGGGTTGAGCACTCCCAGGAGCAGCAGCAGGGGAAGAGCTTTGACTGAGAAAAACTGTAGCATGAAATGTGTTTTCTATCACTATTCAGGGTGCCCTCAAACACCTGGTCAGGCCCACAGGCCTGCCTGGGATAGTGGTGGGAGGCAAATGGACATAAAACTTTGAGTGAGTTGTGTATCTGAGAGTATTATCTGCAGGAGGCTTTCATATCCTTCTGGGAGCAATGTCCTATAACAGACACTGCTGATGTCAAGTGCTGTAACATTGTAGAATCATGCTTTTCATCTAGGTTAATCTAGTGTGCTCTTCCCTGCACTGTCTGAGCCCTTCCAGGCAGAAATACAAGACATTTTGGGGAAGGGTTCATTACGTCTAATGGCAAACAGTTGAGCAATATGCTGCAAAGTACATATGGGTTGAGTTTTTCTTCTCTTTTAACAGGTCAGATAGTCTTGAAATACCTCCACAGCTGACAGCCATGCAGCATTTTATGAGTCTTCTTGCCCAGTAAATGCAGGCAGATGTTGTAGGATTTGGAACCTTACAAGGCACTGGAGTATAGCTGGTGGGAGGTAATTTTGATGAGTGCTTAACCTCTCACTAAAAAAGTAGCAGCTTGGAGAAGGCAGTATTTACTGCAGGAAACATTAGCTTGTCAGAGAGCTAAAGCACTGCAAAGAACCCCTCTGAATGACCATGCAAGTCTTCAGCCAGATGTTCTCCCCAGCACAGAGTGGTGCACGCCCTGCAGGGAGGAGCAGGGAGGCTTTTGCATCACTCACAGGCAGAATTGTTTCCTGTAGGAAAGCAGCTCACTGATGTGAGAGTGCACAAACCATAGTATGCAGGCTTGTAAAATACCATGGAAATCAGCTGACCCCTGCAGGCATTTATTTTATTAGTCCTAAATGATCAAATAATCCTTTGAGAGAACTCTCTGTGGAACCACTGTGCAATTCATCTGCAAGTGAGAGGAAATGCTTGGATCTAAGCTCTGTTATTCTGTATTTTGAGGGGGTTAAACCATGACACAAAACATATTGAGAAGTGTCCATGGTAGTCACCCTCAGTGTTCCTGGAGTCACAGTTGCTGCTGGCTGCCCAGAGAGCTGGGATAAACACTGAAACTGTCCTCCTGAGTTGAACCTCCTCCTCTGACTATTGAGTATTTCACTGAGTGCTGGAAGAGAAAACCATCCATTTTTCTAAAGATAGCAACTTATTCGAATTTGAGCAGTACAGGAGGCTTGGAGAACACACCCCTGATGTCGGGCCCCTCTGACCTGTGAAAGGTAAGGACACAAACCTGATTTTCAAAGCTTGCTGTGGCTTTGATCTAAACTCTACCACAGGCCCATCCTGTCTCCATGATCACCACTCCCTAAGACACCACTGTTCCTGTATCATGCTGTGTATTTGTAAAGTGAAAGAAAACTTTCCTTTAGCAGTGCCAGAGCTTAGTTCTGAATATACTGAAAATAATCATGAATATTCCCTTCTTTTCTTTGCTCACTCATACCTGGCAAGGAGGGGAAGAAATGCAGTTATTGCAGTGACTGAAAGACAAATATAGTAACTAAGAGAGTGAGAAGCTGGCATGAAAGTTTTTGCAGGAACCCAGGCCAGATCACGCACCATTGAAATGGTCATTGGCCATGGCACAGATTTTTAAAATGCTTGAATTAAAAAGTGAATGAAGGGGAAATAGCAAATGAAATCCATGTGTAGGAGAGCAGGAATATAACATCAGTCAGCTCACAAAGAGTTTCTCTATACATGTTGCCCTTGGACACTCCTGTAGAGGAAGGGCCACATTTTCCTTATCAGGGGAAAATCGTGGCACTGAATGTGCCTGGCACAGGCACACCTTTTATGGGGTGCCTTTCCATGCAAATGTGTTTGGGATATACAGACTTTACAGGAACACTTAAAGGACTGTACATCTGAAGGGCTGTTCTACTTTAGAGTCCAGATTGTTTTATTATGAGCTAAATGTTCTTTAAGCTACCTGTGAATGAGGGCATTGTGACATTTAGCAACTGGCTTGATTGAACACAGATGTGAGCCATATTCCATGTGGAGAAGATCCAAAGGGAGAGATCCTAGGCTTGTTTCTGATTTGCAAGGAGGAGTTTGAATGCAATTACTTGACATTGAGTTACCAAGATAGATGGAAACAAATCTCTTGCTCACACATCTGCAGTACTGGAAATGTAAAATCGGCCTGAGTTTGAGATCGTGGGCTGCCTTCAGATGTCAGGCAAACAAAGCTGCTGTATGTGACAGCTGGAGTCCTGTGGAAATGGGCAGTATCCACCCAGAAATGGGAGGGGGCCAGACATTTCTGTACATTGCTTACCAAGAGGCTTCCTACACAGCACTGCTTTCTGATGTCTTCCAGTCTGTGTCTGAATATTAGAAAAAGTGCTATTACCTGGGAAAACATTTGGGGGGAAAAAAAAGTGGTTGCTTGAGGAACAGGGCTGAATTGATAGCATGCAATGTCTGTTGATAATTTTCCAGTTTCTTGAGTGTAAAATTTACTGATGCAAAACTGAAATTGCTCAAGGCAGAGTTCATTTTGTTGTGGAAGTGTTTATTTCTTATCAACAACTTAAAGAACAAAACCAAACATTTGGGGCCATTTCTGATGCTGAATTCTACAAAATGCTCACAGAAAATGTCACTAGCAGGCTTCATTCTCTGCTCCTGGAGTGAGAGGGTTTATCTTTGTCTTCATTGCTTGTGGCACTTGTTTATTCTCCTGGCATTTGAACTGAGGGTGCAACATTGAAAACAGTCTCTCCAGTCTGCCCTGTGAAGTGGAACAGGGACTGAGCTACAGCAGTCCCCAAGATAAAGGTTGATGTTGGAATGAAATATTGCTGAACATGAATCTTTTAAGAACTTTTTTTCCCATGCAGATAATTGATTTTATTTATTTTTTTTTTTCCTCCCAGCTTTGCATCCTTGTTCAGCTGGGAAGAAATTCCAAGTGTTTACTAACTTTGGTTGTTTGGTTGTCTGGAGTGCCCTTATCTGTAATTGTTCTGCTGTAACAACACTGAGCTGCCAAGATACGGTGAGCTTAGCAGCTCTCAAGGTGTACCCTGGGGAGAGGTTTCCATTCTTTGAATGTGGTGCTGTAGGGCAAGAAAAAGAGTTGTGTTTGATCTCAGTTTAGACAAACTATGCTCAAGTGATACTCCTTCAGGATACAATGACAGGAACAGAGAAGAGAAAAAACCTGAGTTGCCAGGCTTGTTGAACTTCAGTTTATAGGAAATACCAGTCTTAAGCACTCTGGCAAAGTATTTAAGTGTGCAGGTAAAAAAAAATCAGGAAGTTTAAGTTTCTGTCTCTGTATCACAGTCCTTCCTTTGGAAAATCCCCTGGGCTGAGGGAGCCTGTAGGGACACCTGAGCTTGGGTAGCTCAGCTAAAATGACAAAAATATATTATACAAAACCACAGTGCAAAATCCACCACGCTGGGTCTAGTCACTGTGGGAAGCTATGGAGCAAGAATCATTCCCCATCCTCTCACCCCTGCATTTCCACCCTCTTCTCCCTGCTCAGTCCCCTGCCCTGGGTGTGCATGGACACACTCGCTCTGCACAGCTGGTGCAAAGTTCAGATTAAGTTAATTCCAACTGTGCAAATCTCTCCTTTTTCTAATTCTCTCTGATTGTTTGGAAACCAGGAAGCTGCAGTATCATGTGCAGGTAGCTCAGCAATAAACATGTTCTCAATCACAATTTACACATAAAGCGTGAGTCCCTCGAGGTAACTCATCCCCCTCTTGACAGCTTTAATAAAGGATGATGGATTGTTTCTAAATGACAGTTTAGGAAAATCAAAAATTCCCCCCTGTATTGTTTTGAGCTCTGGTGTACAAGAGCTGTTTTGTCTTCTGTGGAAGTTGTTTTTGCCTGTAAGCACTGGGGCTCTATTACTCTCCTTCACAGTGGTGAGAAATGCTCAGTTACCACAGGAGTGTGTTCATCCTGCTGCATATCCGTGACTTTCTGAAAAACTGCAGGAGCCAAGCGTGGGTGGGAAGTGGGGAAGTGCCAAGAGCTGAGTGTGTTGCTGTCTTCGGGATGCTGCTCTGGGCAGTCTCCTGGTGTGGGCTGTGGGAAGGAGGAGGAATTGGACACTGATCCACCCAGAGCTGCCTCCGAGGCAAGAATGCCAGGAGGGGGCATCACCTGAGCCCACCTGTGCTGGCTCAGCTCCCCAGCCAGGATGTGCAGGGGGCTTGGGCAGACCCAGACCTCCAGGTACCTGGCAGTCACCTGCACTCTGCTTTCCTCCACTCCACTCTTTTCTTTTTAAAGACCACATGTGTCAACAAATTAGTTGTGGAGGGCAGAGTCCTCTCTCTCTCTCTCTCTCTCTCTCTCTCTCTCTCTCTCTCTCTCTCTCGTTTCTTTTTGGCTTGAGATTTATTTCTCAGTGCATGTGCTTTGTAGCTGCACTTGGCAGAGTGGAGTTTGTTCAGCTGTCCATTCCCCAGCTAATCTGGTGTCCTAAAATAAAAACAAGCAAGTGGATCTTTGGGGAATGGTTGCCCCATGAAGACATGCAGCCCTGCTCAGAGTCATTTACATGGTGAGAAGCCAGAAAAGAAAAAAAAACAAAGGCTGAGGGACTCAGCAGGGCTCAGTCTGGTGGGACACTGAGGTGATGGAATGGAGCCCAGACAAGAGCCCACTGCAGCCATGAAGCACCAAAGTCTTTCCCATATCATGTGAAATGAGAAATTTTGAAATCACAACCAGCAGAGAGTGGAGTTAAATCAAGGCTAGAACTTGCCATGGGTGCAGGATCCAGGGGATTGGGAAGCTTGCAGCTCTCCTACCACTCTCTTGGTGGGAGGCAAAGAAAGACCATTCCTGGACATCTCATCTGAACCTTTACTTTTCCCCACGTAAAAACTTTGTGGTAATGCATCCTCTAGCTAAGAAGGCCTGGCTGGACATCAGCTGCTTTGTTTGAGACAAAACAATGTCCATCCTTTCTCTTCCTAATATCCCAGGATGAAGCAACGTGTTTGCTCCCTGCTGGCCCAGAAATCTCAGCAGTATTGTTCTTACGTTTGGAATATCAGCACCAGGGAACAAACGTTTCTTCTGAAAATTCCTGGGAACCTGGTCCATAAGGGCAGGTGCCAGGACATACCTGTGCATGAAAGAGCACGTGTGAGAGGTTCTGTACATAATCTGAGGGGTTTTCCTACAGGAGATGATGATAAAAAATACTGTTCTGTTAGTTATTGGAAAAAGAAGTAACTGGATTTTAAAGCTGGGCTCAATCCTTGTGTCCCAGCTTTGTTTCCCAGCCCAATAAGCAATGTTTTAGTGTATGTAATGAATGCCTTTCAATCAGCAAACCCCAGAAGAGCCCAAAGTCTTTACAGCCTGAGATTTGTGCCATACTTCTTTCTAGTGATCTGATACTTACCTTCCTGTTGGAAATTATTTGTATTAATACATGCTGTTGCTTTAATTGCTGCTGTGTTTTATGACTGTGGTATTCTTTCCCTTAGGCACAACAGGGATTTACCAGGGAGCCAATGGCCTGACAAATTCTGCAGGATTCAGTGCTGTGCATCAGGTATGGTTCAGCATCCATTACTGGCAACCTCCACACTTATTTTAAACACCTGGAAAATTTGCAGATCAGAGAGATTATTCCAGTGTTCAGATACATTTAAGGAAGGTGTTGTTGTGTATTTTGCTGAAAACCATTCTGCTCTGCTCCCATGGCCTGTCTGTTTGCTGGACCTGTAGGTCTCTTGATTAACTGGAAGATGTGTCTCAGTGCACACAGAGTGCAGCCCATGCAGGAGGAGGATGCCCCAATGGCCTCTGCTGTGCTGCTGTAGCAGTGCCAAGAGTTTCATCATCATTCTGCCATCTTACAACTTCCAGATATGTTGTCCATCCTCTCCAGGGAGAACTGTTTCTGCAGTCCTGTCGTCTGCTGTCTTGGCACTGTGCAGTAAATACAACAGTTTGAAAGAGGCTTTGGCAGGTCCTGATGAACATTGAGCCATGTGAGCTGTCTGTGCACTCCCTCCTTTGAGAACACACCTGTCTGTGGCTTCATGCCTCAGATACCTTGATAAATGTGTGGGTATAAATAAACAGCACGCACGTATACACAAGGCAGATGTTTTCCAGTAGCAAATGGCTCTTCTTGTTTGGCCCAAACAAGTGAGTTCACTGTCCCAGAAAATTTGTTTTGGTTGGCCAGTAGTTTCAGTTCCTTGTTTGTAAGGTGATTGTTGACTTGTATTTTCAATGGCAACAGTGGGCAATTTCTTTATTGCTTCAGTTTGGCTAAAAACATCAGCATTTGCTGATAAGAGTGCATGTGATTGAAGCATGGAGGTTACCTAAAAAGGGAAAAAATAATTGGGCTGTTTTCATTATTTTGTGATATTCTGCAAGAGAAAACAATGAAATTATCTCATTTCTTTTGCAGTCTAATTGTTCTTGTGACAACTTGAGTCTTTGTTCTTGAAAGCTCCCTGGTGACTGAGAGTTAATGAAATAGCTGTGTCACAGATAAAGATGTAAGCTGTTAAAGGAGGAAAGTGCTTTTAGTCTTTCTACAGACCGTTTATTATTTATTTAATACCAGAGGCTAATTATGATTTCTGAGGAAATAAAAACCTTTTGCTGAAAGACAATGCTCAGAGCATGAACACAGTTTTCTATCTGGAAAAGCAAATCAGTAGACAAGGGCAGGAATTGCAAATAAAATGAAAAAAAAAGAAATTAACTCTTTTATGCTTTAACTCTCCAGAGATAAATTTTATAATCTATTCCAGTGTCCTGCTTCTCACAGAAAAAAAAAAAAAGCTACGAAGGTAATGGGTGTGGAGTTTTTTTGGAAGCCTTAAAATCAAGACAAAAGGGTTTTGTGATACCTCAGCTTCCTAAGGTCACTCATACCTTGTATTTTTTGTTCATTTTTCTGTGGGTAGGGAAGATGATTCAGGCATTTAGTTATTGCTGAGATAGTTGGACAGACTGTTGTGAGCATTGCTGCAAAACAGTTGCTACTTTCTCTTCATTTCTTTAGTTTAACAGCTGATCAGAAAATGTTGCTGATCAGGGGAAAATGCAGCTTGTTTTGCTCCTTCCCTCACTCAGTTATTCATTCTGTTCTTGCAGTTTCTTTGATATTTTGTTGTTTACAGAGATTATTATTATACAGAGATTATGTATTCCAGCATGGAATTCAAAAAGCCACCCTACTTCCCTCTTATATAAAATTGCTAAACTCTGTAACACAAAATGTGTCAGCACTGATAACTAAAACCCTCTGAAAAAAAGCAGAACTTGCCAGATTTCTGACCTCCTCTTGATTGGTCGATCACAATAAAATAGGAGTACATTTGGGAGAAGCAGAAATGTAATTTTTGAAGTGAATGAAATACGGTCCTTTAGTGAAATATTCCTGAGCTGTGACTCTCTGAGTCCGTAAGTAACCCTGCTGTCGTGGTGCCTGACTCGTTTGAAAGATAAAAACACACGTGTGCCAGTTGGATGTTTCTTTTTTCCTCAAAGGAATATTCATCCTATCCAAGCTTTCCTCAGAGCCAGTACTCCCAGTATTACAGCTCGTCCTACAACTCTCCCTACGTGTCTGCAAACAGCATCAGCCCCTCGGCCATCCCGACCTCCACCTACTCCCTGCAGGAATCCTCCCACAACATCACCAGTCAGAGCACAGAGTCCCTCTCTGGTAAGAGCATCCCTTGTGTCTCCAGGCTGGCAGTCTCAGCCACCTGGAGGCATAAACACTATAACCTTGTCGGTGGAGTTTTTTAAAATAGGTGTATTTACGTGGGTAACTCAGATTTCCTGGCACTTAACAGTTCTGCTTGCACAGGGGTTTGGGAAGAGATTCGAACATCCAGGCTCTCTAAAACCATCCTGTGTTGTTTTCATGAGTGTGCAGGGTTTGATCTCCTCTAAAGGTGGTACAGAAAGGTAAAACAATTACCTACAAACCCCGGATCAGTACTGAGGGCTAACGTGGACAGCAGTGAATTCAAACCAAACAGCCATGCTCTGAAAAAGCCCCAGTTTCCTGAGTGTCTGATGACTTTTTAGCCCATATGCCTGTCAAGGTTCATATTCACCTCTTGCAACAACAAGTAATTTGTGCATTCATAAATAAGTACATTAAGAGAAAATCCCTCTTTAAAAAAATCTGCACAAACCATTTGTCTTAGGTTGAAAGTTCAAGGTGGATTCCAAGCAGAAAACAAAGCTTCAAGATTTGTGGCCTCTCTTTGAATGCTTAATTTTTAAAGTTTTAAAGCTTAAATGTTGTATGGAATTACTGATGGATTATGATCCTCCAGTGTACTGTTTGAGTGCAGTCTTCAGATATCACTTCCCTACCAGTTTCCATTGCTGTGCAATAACATTTATATAAAACACCACTCAACTTGTGGATGATCACCCGACACACGCATGGCAGGTCTGCTGGCTTATGAAACAAATCTGAACATCTGTGGTTGCTCTAAAAGAAAAATGACCTAATATTGTTTTTTAAAAAGAAGTGATCACAGACTGCTCTAAAAGCAGTTGGAGGATTTTCCGTTCCTTAGATCTTGTCTCAGCCCTTTTGAGAAAGGAGGATTTCAAAAAGGCTTGTTAGGCACAATCCCAGCTTCTCTGAAGAAGAGGATGGTTATTCTAGGAAGCTGCAGAGGCCACAACTTAGCAAGGTGAAAAGAAAAATATGTTTGAATAGGATTTGTAGTGTAAGGTAAGTGAAATCCAGACAGCTTTATGAAACTCAGGCCAGTCAAAACAGATACTTCATGCATGGAAAGTTCACCTTTAACTGTCTCTTCTTGGTTATTTCTAAAATACTGTCCTCTGTGAAATGGAGTAGGGCTCAACAAGGTAGTTCTATATTTTTAAATATAAGTTGATGCAAAAGTGTATTTTTAATAGTGAGCATTCGTCAGAATTTAAAAAAAAATATTTTCAGAATTTGAATTGGTCTTGGATTCTTTTTCCATTGCCTTTCTGATTTCTCTCTTTGAAAAGAGGTGGGGAGGGGAAAATTCCAAAAGCTTTTCTTATCAACGAAAATGTGATAAGGTTTTTGAAGTGACACATCCTTTTTAAAATGTTATGCATGTGGTCTTGGTGATTTTTGAAATTGCTTCAACAAATCTTAGGGGTTAAAACTTATTTCTCCAACAAAGTTAGCTACTGACGTGGAAAGAGTAAGATTTTCTCTTGATGTTGTCACAGTGTTTCTGTTGCTCTCCTTTGGAAGATTTCATGCTTTAATTATAATGACACAGTGCAAAAATTTAAGTTTACAATGGAATTTCTTTTTCCCAATAGGGGAATATTCAACAACACCAGCAAAAGATGTAGAAACAGAGAGACATCACAGAGGGTCAGATGGCAAAGTACGAGCCCGGTCAAAAAGAAGCAACGATCCTTCCCCTACTGCTGACAGTGAGATCGAGGTAAGAACTTGAATTTATATTCCCTTAGTAAATCCAGCAAAGATAAACAGTTGCATCCCATAGCAAATCCCAGAGACAGAATAAAATCCTATAACCGAAACCTGCAGACATAGGTAGTCAAAACAATCGCTTCATTTCCATGTTATCAGCATCTCAAACTGTTCTTCCTGTGTACACTTCTTTTCCTTTGGGCTTTTTCTGAGCCTGCTGTTTTGTTCCCCTGACTTGATGTGCAACGAGGGATTTGAGTGGTTGTTGGGAGAGCAGGCTCTCAGGATGAGCAGCACACACATAGTTCCAAAATTCCTGATGTTTCCCTTTGCCTGCTTTCGCAGAGCATCTACAGTCAGCGCTCCAAATGGGCTCGAGATCTTAAAAAGCTCAGCAGTCCAACAGGACATATTTGCTGACTGAACCTATTCCTGCAGTTGCTTAATGTGTAACTATATTTCTTTTTTTCCACCCCATCTGTCATCGCAGCGTGTGTTTGTGTGGGATTTGGATGAGACGATAATTATTTTTCACTCCTTACTCACGGGAACCTTCGCGTCCAGATATGGGAAGGTAAAATTCAATTTTTTTAGCATTACTGCTTGTCCAGCCAAATTGCATCGGGAACTGTGGGGGCAGCTGACGAGGCAGCTTCTCAAACAGGTGCTGCCTCTTTTATTCAGACGTGTTTGTGTAAATGTGTCCTGTGGTATTTCCTCCCAACATGTGAGAATTTAATTTACCTCCCTTTTCACGTTGCAAGTAGCCCCTCGTTTTTCAAAAAGCTCAGCTGCTAGTGCTGGATGGGGATGGTCTTTCAGTGTCTGTCTTCTGCAAGAAAGAGCATCAGGCAGCCAGACAGCCTGAACTTTAGCCTGAATGAGGTAACACATTTTTTGGTAGACCAGTGTTTTCTTATGAATCTCAGACAACTTCGTAAGAGAGATTTTGTGTTTGTCAGTCTGGGTTGCCATGAAGAACGCTGGCTCTGCTTCCCACATAGCTGCTGAAGCTCACATTTTTAAGGGGATTTAGGAACCATATCTAGCTGTGCTTACTTTAGATACTCCCCCTTGAAATGCAGGCAATTCCATTTTTTTTGGTAACTCACTCTGTGGCTGAACAGACTGAACTTGGCTGCTGAAGAGAAAACCTCTGGCTTTTGGATTTAGTACCAGGTGCTTCAGTTTCTTCTAAGGCAGCTTTTTATGATAAACACTCAAGTCACTTTGAATTACAGAATGTCAAACACTTTTAAATGGGTGGGAAAAAAGACAATATCATTACCTAATTAGAAGTGGATGACCTAGTTGGCAGCTGTTTCTACACATGGCTTTGAACAGTCAGCTTCATCAGGAGACTGGAAAATAGCCCTGCTTCTCTCAAGAAGGCAGAAATATGATTTGACATCATTTCATGGCTTTACCAGCTGTACTTTTTTACGATGGTTGTAACGAGCTGAACGTGTAATTAGTGAGATAGATTTATTGTTCGCTGTTAGATGTGCACAGTTGTAAAGGATATAAAATGGTGTTTGTGGTGTGGAAGTCTACTGCAGCACTTGGAATGCTGCTAACACTTCTAACAGCACCCTCTGAAAACCAAGCACGTTGTTTCCAGGCAGGGATTTATTCCGATGGGGCGACTGAAGTGGTTGCTTTTCCCAGGGAATGTGGTGAAGGAGGTGTACCTGTGTAAGCTCAAACCTGCTGCCTGCAGAAACCAGAAAGAATTAGGCAGGATCAGGAAACAATTGTCTGCTTCGGAAAACCTCTGTATAAATCTGTAAAATGACAAAACTTCCGTTGGCCGTTTCTTTTATGCCAATTTAAGGAATGATACAAACAGGAATATTTTCTTTTGAGTGAATGAATGAATCACCTTTTACTATTAAGTTACAACAGGCTCCTTGAGAAACTTCTTCAGAAGGATTTTTTTTGCAGTTCTTCATTTGTTTCTTCACTGTTAATTCCTCAGGGCTTTCCTGTAAGGGAAATGATTGTGTTATAAAAGTATTATAGTCTGGTGGCTTGATCCAAAGACAACCAGAAGCTTTGGTGGGCTTTGGAACAGACCTTAAACCAAGAGGGAAATACAGCACATTCAGACAGGCTGCCCTGGGAAGTGTTAAACAGTAACACAATTCAAAACTATCAGGTAAAAGTGAAACAGAGAGTCAGAGGTTAATAATTTCATAATCTCTTACTTCAGTAGCATAGGAAGTGCTAATCTCAAAGTAAATTAAGTGTCAAGACCTAAATTCTTATTTTTTTTTGTCCATAACTGATCACAAAATAGTCATGTGCCTGTAATTAGGCATGCACATGCTTATAATTAAACCTCACACGTGGAGATCTTGGTTCAGTATGTCTTCCTCCAGGAAACGTCAGTTTGTAGGATCTTGACCATTCCCCTGACCAACATTTATGTCCCAGTGTCATCCTGCAGAGCTGCTGCGCAGGTGCTCAGAGAATTAGTCTATGAAGTTGTTCAAGCTGAAGAATAACACCTCTTTCTGGGGTGATTTTTTTGGGAAGATGGGAGGAGGAACATCAACCACAGCTTCAGAGTTTTGGGTCTAAACTCCTTTGTTCTTTAGTGACAAAATCTCAAATGGTTCTGTGTGTTGCCTCTTCCTTGGTGATGGCAGCAAGAAGGAGCTGTCCAAAAAATAATTAAAAAAAAAAAAAAAAGGAGGGGGCAGAATTCACAATGAGGATTATCAGTTGTAGTCAAGTATTAACTGTTAATGCATCAGTGTATGTTTTCTGACCGGATTTCCTGCAAAAATTCTCTTTACTTTGGTTTCTGAGGGAAACCACTGTGGTTCTTGCCGTAGATGTGGGCTCCTCAGAGCACTGAGGGTTAATCTCAGGTGTTTAGAAAATGCTTTGCCCACAGCATCAGTAGCAGTTAAAACACAAAACTTACTCAAGATTGAAGCATAAATGAAGAGCCCAGCCTGGGCTGCTCTGCCCAGACTCTTTACTCTGGCCCTTGGATTGCACAATCCTCTGACATTGGGTCTGAATGTCTTTGCCAGATGGTCCCTGATGTATAACCTCTGTAGTGGCAGTCAGAGCCTGCACATTCACATCTCCTTTTGCTTCTTCCTTGCC
Source organism: Lepidothrix coronata (assembly GCF_001604755.1). Lineage (NCBI taxonomy): Eukaryota > Metazoa > Chordata > Aves > Passeriformes > Pipridae > Lepidothrix > Lepidothrix coronata. Next base: position 3,051,315 of record NW_016690279.1, read on the forward strand.
CACAGCTGAGTGGGGGCATCTCTGCCCCAACATGGTCCAAGGGATGGGGGCACAAAGCTCTCAAACCTGAAGACACCTCTGCACCCTTGGCTTCTCAGCAGGAAGCCTTCTGACAAGAAAAAGCAAACCCCCCCAAAAGCTCCAGAGGCAGTTAACCCTGGGTATTGTGTTCAGGAGGGTTTATAAGACCTCTTCTGCAGGGCTCTGATCCCACCACGACTGCAGAATATTTACATGTGCTCAGAGACCACAGCAGGTGTAGACCATTATAGATTACCCTGCTGTCCTTCCAGACTTTTTAATCCCTTCAGGTGTGTAGAATAGAGCTCCTCAGGGAGGTGGCTGCAGTCTTTACTATGTCTGCAGGGATCTGCCCCCAAATCACTCACTAAACATAGTGGGAGAAATGGCTCAAAATCCATAACGGGCTGCTGGGCTTTCCCACGAGTTGGGTAAAACTCAAGGGACTTGTTTGAAGCAGGTAGGTGAACACAGAAAGATTCTCTTGGTGGTATTAATTCAGAAAAAATATAAAGAGATTGCATGCTCTCCTGAGCCAAAGTCATGAGTCTTGTCCTCTTTCCCTGAGATATTTGAAAGTTTATTCCATAATCTGTGTTGTCTAAGCCATAAAAAACTTCTGCATCTCTTTCAGTCTGAGAAATTTGAAGTATTAAGTTGGATTCATTCTCACACTTTTTGAGGGATTAGCATCCTTGAAAAGGGGACACAGGGTGGGTTGCATTCCCTAACTGGGAGGTGTGTGTGAAGGTAATACCTTTCCTTAGTATTTTCTGTCGTTCCCAGAACGTGTTCTACTGTGGCTGTGTGTTGGTACACACTTCTTGGGATTGTAGTGTCCAAATGAATTGTGAGTAAAATAAAATCTGGAGTTAAAATTCATCCTTATGTGCAAGAAAGATACTCTGAAATCCTGGAACCAAATCACAAGGATTTTGTCTTGGCCTGAACTTACAGAGCTGAATGCATAGGACAGTGTAAATTCTTGATTTGTGTTGGATCTTCATCAGTACTTTGGCAATGTCTTCTGATATCTGGGAGTTCAGATCTATAAAATTCCCTTTAAGAACCATAGCAATTTCTGAGATGCCCAGTTGAGGACAGGACATAAACATGATTTTCTAGCATTTAAGCAAATGCCATAGCTGCTCTGTGCTGGCTGTCTGTGAACTGGCCTGTCTTGTTATGATTTTATGGATCTAGGAAACCTTATTCCTCAACAGTTTCACTGGCAGCTGTATGTTCTTAAAAAAAGTTTTCCTTTAAATGAATTATAATTTCCAATTAAAAAAAAAAAAAAAGTCATTGAAAAGTTCCTCCTTGGCTCTACTGGAGATCCTTGTAAAACCCTAGGTTTGATTTTTTAATTTCACCTTTTTTCCCCTGCTTTCACTGAATCCCTCAAGTAGCTTGTGCTTTTCCCTGCTTTGTTCTCTCACAGGACCCCAAAGCCAGGACCTGAGTGAAACACCGTGGGGATTTAATCAAATCTGATGGTGATTCATGCTTCTAATGGCCGAGTCTGTCCTTTACTACTTTACAAACTGAGAAGGAATAAAACCCCATTTTATTGCTCGGCTGTTAAAAACTATTTGTAGAAGTTGCTAAGGTTCAAATCAAAAGGGGCCTCCCTTGAGAACTATTAGTTAATTCTAAGTGCCATGGAGTCGCTTTTTTCCTTCTTCTCTCGCTTGAGATGTGGCCTTATATCATGACTGCTGTTCAAACATCTGAGAGTTTTCCATTCCTTTGACAAACATGAGCCAAAGTGCTTAAGGACATCTGTTTATTTTATTTCTTTAATGAGAAAACCTTCCAATTTCTTACTGGCTCAGCTGTGTTTATTTACATTTTGTTAGTCATATGTGTGGGGCACCTTGGGACGTTAAAAACCTGCAGAGGCCTATGCTGAGGGCTGCTCGCAGGCATCCTGGTCAGAAAGGCAGAATAAGCCCTTCCTAAGGAAAACACAGTCCTTGGAACTCCATAAAATAGATTTTCAAAACAAATAGAGCCTAATTCACTCAGTAGATCATGGATTAAGTCAAGATGAATACAATTTGGAAAGGATTTTCTGAGGAAGTTGGAGATTTTTTTACCCACTGGAGGCTAAACCTTGTGTTTAATGCCTTTTTAAGTTAAATTAAAAAAGCATTCAATCACTGCAGGTAATAAAGAAGCCTGTTACTTTAGACATGCTGCTATATCAATTATTTAGCTCATTATTGGAGAGGAGGGAGGGGGTGAATAATTCCAGCCATCTGATTGTTTCAAACATGTATTTCGGGAGCAGGGCTCTGTGTTTGTCATCTGTGCTGGCTGATGAGAAGCAGCAGCAGGAACATCCCCAGCAGATCCCAGCAGGTTGGGGGGTGGGCATGGGAGGTGCTGGGAGCTCCTGGGGATGGAACCTCTTGTTCTGCAGCTTAGGAGAGCAGGGGTGGGGGTTCTGAGCAAAGTGCACATGTGGCATTTGGAACCATTAAAGGATCATTTTGGACATAAAATAACATGTCAGAAACAATGCTGGGTTATTAAACAAGCAGGAGGAAAGGCAACCTGCTTTCTAGTTGGGGGAAAAAGGGTTTTTAAAAAAAAAAAACAAAACAAAGGGAGCTGACTTGTTTTAGGAAGTTGCACGAGCCAAATGTGCCGTTGTGCTGAGGGTTCCACTCCAGGAGGTGTTTCTCCACCAAGCTTTCCAGGAGTTTTGGGGTTTTCACAGAGCTATCAGGGACTTTCATATCAAAATGCAGTGATTTTCCTGTGTGGAGGGGAAGGAAATGAAGATCAGTTTGGTTTAAATTCCACTCCCTCTTCTGAAACTTATGCCGTGTGTAGTACAAAGGAATTATTTTTGGTCATGAACCTTTTGCTGCCATTTATCCTCAAACATCATGGCCCAGCTTTTAACCTGTATTTAAGTACAATACTACCATGGGACTGAAATCCATTTTGGATTTTGTGAGTTCAGACATGGGATAAATCATTGTAATTGTTGCTGCCTGTCCCTAAGTGTGGTTCCTGTAGAGAAGGAGGAGAACCTTTTCAACCTCCATGTGCTCTTGAATGGGAGGGTTTAGTGACCTACTTGCCCATTTGCTTATTGGAATAATTTCCAAGGTGAATTCCCCACCCATATGTGAACAGATACATGACAGTAAAGAGAGTCCTTCAGTAAATATTGGAAGCACTCCTTAAATCACAGTAAGGGTGAATAGGAAAAGGTGTCTGGAGAAAAGGGGTTAAATTACATTTGCTCTCCATCTAGCACGGACTTTTCACATACCTGTGGATACTATTAATTTAAATTCAGTAGATTGTCTAATAAACCTGGATATATCAGTGTTTGGGGAACAATATCTTCATTTTGAGGGGGAAAAAGTCTGGGCCCTGAAAAGCTGAGTGATTCTGTTTGAAAAGGGGTGATCCTTTTTTAAAGAAGCCTGAAGTGTAGTCCCTTAGGTAAATCACTTCTGAAAATGGGTTTTAGCTCCTGAGCTACTTTCATTACTTAAAACAACTTTTCTCACAAATACCCACTCCCTTGCTGGAAAAGCTCTGAGAGGCTCAGTCTGGCTCTGTGTTATTTAAAAGATAAAATTGCAAGCTAAGCTACTTAAGGGTAGTTAGTGAAAGAGCTAAATGTGTTTTCTTCCTCAAAAAGACATGGATACTTGAACTAGAACTGATACACATGGTTAATATCCCATTATTATGGGAAAGTCTTGTTCATGCCTCAGGTTTTGATCAAGGTGTAAAATGTTACAGCAAAAGAATGGTTATTCTCACAGACCCTTTTTTGTTCAAACATGTGGCCCTGGTGTTGGTATCTTTGCTTTTTTGATTATTATTATTATCATTTTTATACTACAACCAAGCTGGTCCACTTTCCAGGAGTTCCCAAGTAATTAAACCCAATTAAAACTATTAAATTCTTTCTTTTGGTGACAACATTATTAACAGCTAACCACAGGGAGGAGATTTAACTTGGAAAGCCCTTGATTGTGCACTAATCTGTCTCTCACCTCTGGCTGACACCTGTGGCAGGTAAACCCTATAGAATAGGAGTCCGATGAATACTTTTAATTAATACTTTCTTCCTTGTAGAAAAGTAATTATTTGCTCACGGCATAAATAGGTATTTGGCAGGGATTTAAAAAGAGTGATTAGTTGAAAATACCAGGGCTTTATTTTGGTGGGTTTTTTTTAAGGGAAGTGATGGTGTCTGAATCCAAGATCCACGCTCAGAATGACTTTGTCCTGACAATTTGAATGTCGAGTTAATTGTCACGTTGCTGAATGGAGGCAGAGCCAGACAACAGGCTGAGTTGTTCTCCATCTCAGAGGAGCCAGTTTTGCCCCTTTGCTAATGGCCTGCAAGTCTGAACAGGGTACCTGCAGGGCAGAGGCTTGGAATGGGCTTTGGATCCAGGATTGGAGGCAGGAGTGACTTGCACTTGAGAGATTGCCAGAGATAAGATGCTTCCCTCTTCCTTCCCAAATTACAGTGTGCAGAAGGGGAGCACTGGCTGTGGACAGGCAGCCAACTGGATTAGTGGTGGCTGCAGGTGTTAACAAGCACATGCCTTTTTAATGCATATTCTAGGGCAAGTATAAGCAGTTTGTGAAGTCTGTGTTGCAGGAGATCAGTGGGAAGAATGTTTTAAGAGGGAGCCTTTTGGGAGGGTGCTGGTGCTGCAACCTGAGGTGTGACTGCAGCAGTGCAGGCTTCTGTGCAGGGTAGCTCCTGGAAAAGGATCTAGAGACCAACACAGTCCATTTTGGAACGTGCTGGCAGCTATTTGTACCCTAATTTGGGTGTGCATGCACATCCTGCATCCCCTTTGCTCTGCTAGAATACAGGCCAGTCAGAGTTTCTCGTGGTGAAACTTTCCCCACTTGCTGTCATGGGGGAATATTTGTTCTCTGCTCACCTCCAGTTTTTATGGAGATCATCTTTAAGCACAGACAAACTGAAGGCTTTTCAGCAAGCTCCTTTTAGACATCTTCTGTCATATTGTTACTTGAAATGAGGGGTCAAAATGAAAACGGAAACAGAAATTAATTTTGGGTGAGGTGTTGTCAGCTCAGAGGACGTACTTGAATTCAAATTGTAATTTTTAAAAAAACTCACTTTCATGTGCACAGAACTAGTTCAAGGATTAGAAACAGTGCATGCAGCTGGCCAGCTTAAAAACAACATTGGGAGCAAATGTGTCAGCTCGTGCCATTGGGATGTGAAAGAAAAAGTCCCTCTTGATGAATTGGATACTTTTTTCATCCTTCACAACATGTACCACAGGCTTGTGTTGCCTGTGTTTTCCTCTAGTAGGACTATGTGCTGAATAGGCAGCAAAATTACCCCAAAACAAGCAGAAATGATGCTGCTCACAAGGTGTGGCCACAGGCAGCAATAGGCAGTAGCCCATCAGGCCTCGGGTGAAAGTCACAGGCAAGAGAGAAACAGCAGAGATGTGTCCAAGGATGCTCTTCAGGGCAAACATTTTTTTATGGAAGATGTTGAAAAAGGACTCACCTTGCTCTTTGCACGTTTTGATCCTTTGTTGTTTATAAAGGAGTAGCGGGGATTGGAGGCTTATTAGCCTCCAATTATTAGCACATCCCTCAAGATGTGCCCTAAGGAGAAAGGGGCAGCTGTGAGACTGTGACTCCTGTTCTGTAGAAGGGAAGGGTGCCTTGAGCAGGGGGGATATGATGAGTCTCTTCAAGAATGAATAGTCCAGAATGAGCACTGGTGCTTATCCCCCCCCACCAGTGGGGAGAAGCTGTTCCAGCTGTGCACTGGAGGGTCAGGAATGCCTGGTCATGTCTGAGCACCAGAGGTTCACACTAAAAGTTTGGAGCTGTTTAATTTTGACCCCGAGGGAAGCCCCAACATTGGTGCATGGCAGCAGTGAGGCAAGTGGGGATACACTGTGCTGCTGCAGGTTTTATTTACAGAAGGAGTTTATTGCCTGTTTTCCATCCCTGCCTCTCATTGTCCCTGTTTGTGGGAGCATGACTCGTGGATTAGCAGAGGGAGAGCCTCGCTCTTCTAGAGTTACTAAACAAGCACTGGGGGGGGAGTTTTTAGATTAATCTGTTTTCACTGTAAAAAGTGGTTCCTGGAGGAGATTTGTTTTCAAGCTGTCTGTGGTCCTTGGGCTTCACATGCATCAGGAAACACTGGCTGGATCTGTTAGCCAGGAAGCTTGTTCCCAGAGCTCCAGGGCATACTTTTCCTACGGAAGGACATGTTAGCAGGGACCACTGGTACAAGTGTTGCAATTTTAGGCTGCTCTGCTGAACTCACACTGCTCCAGCATGGGCAGTAGCATCCCCAGCAGCACAGAGATGTCCTTCAGTGGCACAGGATTCCTGTGCCTGGCAAGAGCTCTCTGTCAACACCCTCGGGCAAATTTCATAATTCTCTTTCAGGTTATTTTACACACTGTACAGAGAATTTGGACAACACATTGATTGAGAGCACCCGTCTCACTTTGGTGCTCTCCTGTCAGTCTGATTTTCCTGTTTATTTGTAGTTGAATTGACAGCTACAGCAACCCTGCCTTTACTCAGTGATGGTACAACCTGTGGCACAGTGGGGTCCAAGTCTGGGACTGGTGCTTCTAGGTGCTGCAGTAATGCAAATAAATAATGGCTTGAGGAACCCTGGCCTGGTGCCTCTAGACACCTCTGTCATACTGGGAGTGCTGATTGGCCTTTTAACTTTATCAGCCTCTTTAAGACTTGGAAGCCTGCCTTGCTGGGGAGGAAATGTCCATACTGTGAGAGCAGTGATGCCAAATCATTTCCCCAGATGACTTCCCCTCTGGGTGGTAAAATGCATTTTTCTGTTTTGTTTTCATTCCATCATATTCTGTATCTCAAGAGAAAGATTCCCCCCTCCCCCCCATCTACAGTTTGGTTTCCATATTGTTTAGTTTAAGAGAAGGTAACTTCATACACTGTGGAAATGTTTCCCACTCCCCATTAGTGATTAATACCAATAAAGCTAAAGACAAAGCTTAGAGGATAAATGACAGGTACCAACCAATGAGATTTCCTGAAAGAGTTTTAAAGGCTTAATGATCCCTGAAATGTATAAAAATAAATTGCTTCATTAAAAACTATTTTACAAAATAATTTCTTCCTAGCAGCGTGTTTTCTTCAGAACAGTTCCCTGGTGTAACTACACCTGGGTAGTAAAATTTGATTCAGTGCTGTTTGCATGGGGCCACAGTGAGATGCCCTGGTTACTCCTGTGTCCCTGTGCCTTGTCAGGGGAGCAGCTTTGGGGCTTAAAATTAGGGACACGTTCAAGGCAAGTCTGTTGAATTTTTTTACTTTTTTTACCCAGAGGAGACAGTGCCCTTCTTTCTGGGGCAGCAACAGACATGTTCAAACGTGAGTGACAGAGCTTTTCTTTAATGGGCCCAGTGCTTGTGAGTCACACACATGGCTAAAACCACAGCCATTCTGCTCTAATTAAAGAGAACTACACCAGGAATGCGTAATAATTAGGTTAGTGTGTAATACACCCTCCATGTCAACAGCCTCTGCCACAAAGGTTGATTGAAATGTGCTCAGCCTCCCAACATTGTGCTCCCTGTTAGAGCTCCTCAGTTAATTCATTACTGTCCTGTCATACAATAACAGGACTCCACAGAAATCTGCAGAAAATTAGAGACTTACACAGAAATCTGCCCTGCTTTAGCATGGCTTGTGACTCCAGTAGAGGAAAACCACCCACTTGAACGTAAAGATGAGAGATCCCCAACCTAATGAAGAAGAATTAACAAAAAAACCCTGTTGTGGAAATGCCTTTTTTTTTTTTCCAAATTGTCTGTTGTTGTTTAGCTGGAACAGGCACAAATGCTTTTGAGCTGTGAGTGTTTATCAAATTGACCACAGACTATTCTTGCTCATGTTTTTGAAGTATTTAACGAATAAGAAAATGTGCTGCTGGTAACCTTGTTTGCATCAGTGTGTTTCTGTGCTCTTGGTGTGGGTTTGGAAGAAGGGTCAGTTGTTTGGGGGCAGGAAAATGGCAGAGTGAGCAAACTGGCAGAGTCAGGAGCATTGGGTGCAGTGCCATTTCTGACACTGGCTGGAAGGACAGATGAACCCATCCTGCATTTTCATGTGCTCTATCTTGTCTTTTTTTACTATTTCTGAGCAATGCAGTTACTTGGGTGTAACTGCCATTACATCTGCAGTGGTGGCTCTGCAGGCTTGCTGTCCTGAGCACCAATAGTCATATTGGACAAGGATTTTATTGTGTTATAATTGGGTTTGCATGGTAGGATGGGGTTGTTGTAGCTCTGCTGATGCTGTTTAATAAGTAGGCAGCTTCAGTGGGGATGAAATGACTGGTTTGAAGGACAGTGCAGGAAAGGGTCACCCTCTGTGCACCCTGTTGCTTGTAACTATCCCCAAACCATTCACTAACGATGGAAACCAATTTTTTTGTCTAGCCTACTGAAGCATTCTTATATACTATTCTTATATAGTTTCAGGTGTTTAAAGGATCTTTATATCATCTGAAGGATATGGGCTGTTATTGGTCAGGGTGAGTTATAGACATCCTTCAAAGAACAGGATTTGTTTATCTAAGGAGAGCAAAAGAAAGAATGTGAAAATCATGTTAATGTTAAGATACACTTGGGAAATCAAATTATTTTAATAAATGTGTCTTCAGAAACAGGAATATGTTTGCTTTAAGATCTCCCACCCCCCGTCCCCAAAAAGAGAAAATCAAAGTGAGTGGAAAAAGCCCTGATTTTCCCCCACCAGGACACCACGACGTCGGTGCGGATTGGTCTCATGATGGAAGAAATGATCTTCAACCTTGCAGATACACATCTGTTCTTTAATGACCTGGAGGTATGGAGCTGCTTATTTTATTTAACATCTCTCTCTCTCTCTAATCATTTGCATGTGATCTACAAACTTGGTTTTTTTGGCCAAGAAGTTTTTATTTTTGACCCTGAAGAAATGGGCCTTGGGTGGCTTGTTGGAAGCATTCTCACTGGGTCCCTTTGACATCTTTGGTCTGTTAAGGAATTTTTTTGCTAAATACACACTAGCAGTGATGGCTTTTGGCAGGTTTACTAAATCTAATAGTGAGGACGTTGCTGCTGCTCCTCCTGAGATTTGCTATTTAATAATTTTATTAAGGTAAATTAGCGTCAATCCTATGGGGCAGGTAGCAATTAGCTGTGAGCCAATGCAGAGGTTTTAAAAATGGTCCTGTTCTTGGGGAAGCTGTGTTGCACACACAGGCAGAGCAGGAGGTCTGCTCAAGCTCAGGCACACTGCAGGATGAAACTGGGGGAGTTGCAACATAAAAGACCGAGAGGAAGAATCCTTACACCTGACTGTGTCTTATACGAAGCAGAAATCCTTTTGAATGTGTTATAAAATTCAAGCAAAGTGATGGTTGCAGAGTTGTGCCACCAGCTGAGGAGCAGCTGTAGAGCAGTGATGGAAATCTGTTCACGTTTGCAGTCAGTAGAGCCTGAATGGGTCAGTACAGAGCGAGGTGGGGTCTGTGCTGGGCACCTTGGAGTCACAATTCTGCTCGGAGGCATTTGGGGGGGAAAAAAAAAATCTGGCACCCCTGGGCAGACTTCTGTGGGTTTTGTTTTTTTTTTTTTCACTTGAAAAAGGAAGAATTTGTTGCTGTGCCAGATGAAAGGAGAGAACTTTTTCTTTGCCTGATGAGTTCAGCAAGAATTTCTGGTTCCTTCACTGCTTAATTGCACTGTGGTCCTCTGTGTTATGGGAGGTACAACCTTTCTGCCACCTGGCTCCTCACAGTCCTGAGGTTTCACTTGCTGAGAATTTTTATTTCCTTTCAAAGACAAGTAGTGGGTAGCACCTGAACTGACATGACAGATTTTTCCTCTTTCAACTTTTTTCAGAGAGGGAGTTTGTGATGAGGGCACAGCAAGTACAAAGTGAAAAAAAATCCTTCTCTTAGGGAGAAAGAAAAGAGAGTTTCTCTTTGGGAGTCCAGGGCACTAATATAAGTATGATAATACTTAATATACAACCATCACCCATCAGATCTCAACATGTGATGCAACAAAGCTCCATGTCCTGCACAGAACCACCCTCCAGAAACCCATTGCCTATCCAGACTTTTGCAAGAATTACCAGTTTTAAAACAACTTTTCTTCACTTACTGCTCTAAAACTTTAAATGAAGCAGCAAATTGTCTGGCCTCAGTCAAGTTGTGCACATTTATCAGTCAGTTACAGCTTTGGGCACTGGTGGTTTGGTTTTAGCTGAGCCTTTTCAATAAGAAATGGAGGGATGACAGAATTCAAGAGAAGTAAATGTTCCTTACAGAATTTCACTTTTTCAAAAAAAGCCATTTCAGTTTGGAAGAATTTGCAGTGACAGAGTCATCCAGAGTTACTCACCCTACTCCCTCAGTCAGGATGATGAATAAAAGTTAGGTTTGGGTGTTCCCAAAGTGATAGTTAAGAATGATACATCACTGAGTCCTAGGCTTAAAAAGAGTGCAGTGAATATTATTTTTAAAAACAAAAAAAGAACTGGTAAAAACCAGCACAGGAGCAGATTCAGTTGAAGACCCCCAAGCATTACCATATACATTAGCACCATCATGTGGTGTAATGCTGGCCTGTACCAGACAAAACAAGCTAAAACTTCCCAGGGCTGAAACCATTTCTGACCATCTTCTGTGCTGGGGCAGAGTGGAAGAGGCTGTGACAGAGGAAGCAGCAGGAGAGCTGCCCATTTGAGACCAGAGCAAGAGTTCTTTTACCAGGCAACAGTAAACACAGTGAACGTTTCTCTGGCACAAATCCAGAGCCAGGGTTGGGATAGCTGGGGGGTCCAGCAGAGTTAACTAACCAGAGATGGCTGGCCTTGGTCCTGATGTGGAACCAGGGGAGGAACCAGAGGAGATGCTGCCCATCCCCTCCAGAGAGTGCTGGTAAATCTCAGGTGGTAAATCACAGGGAAGTTAAAATGCAAACTCTGGGCTTTCCAGGGTTGTGCTCTTTCTCCCAGATGCCTTTTGTTCACAGTATGTTGATGGCTAAAGAATAGCACCTTACCCCCCAATCCCTCTGGAGATATTATTGACTGACACTCTGGGAAACAGGTATTAAGGACAGGAGGACTGACAAGGGGATGAGGAATTAACAGACGAGGGGATTAGTGTGTTTACAATTACTGCCTTCCAGAGTCATCCCTGGAGGTTTTGTGTTGTGGGAACTGTTACACCCCCCACACACCTAATGAGGGGTGAAAGCTCCACTGATCAGTGAATCCCTGAGATGTTTCAAAATCTCTGGCACAGTCCTGATACACAAGTAGAACCCGTGTGTGCTCATTAGTTGTTTTCATGTGTGCATGAGACATACCTTGAGAGTATTCAGGGGGTGTGTGAGGGAGAACAGAAGCAGCTCCTCCATGTATCCTCAGGAACAGCCTGTATTTCACAAGGAGGCAGCAGAGCCTTTCTCCAAGCCAGCAGTGCCATTTCCAAGCTGAATTAGCTCAGGCTCTTTTACACGTGGGTAGGAGGGTCTGGTCCCACCTGGAGGCAGGTTGTGCAGCACCCAGAGATATCCCAGCAGTCAGAACAGTTCAGTGCCCAGAGCTGGGAGGGTTGACTGAGGTCTTGCACGTGTGACTCAGTTACAGGCTGGATATGCCACACTCTGAGATCCCAGAATATCAATTCAGAACATCAGTGGATGTGCAAACTGGGATGTGTCCCCATCACAGACCTCCACTGGAACAATCTGCACCTTCCCTTCAGCAGCCCAGATACCCTGCCTTGACTCCCTGCTCACCAAGGTTTCAAGGAAATTCTGCAAGAATGAAAAATTGGTCTTGTAACCAAGTAGTAAAACATGGTGCACATTCTTGCTGCAGCCAGTTCCCTGAGTTCCCCCCAGGAACAGGAGAGGCTCAGCCAGAGGACTATGAGGTAGTGTCTCACCGAGTGTCATGGTATTTTATTAAGTTAGAAATGTGATAGCTACTGTTGTCACACTTCAGTGTACAGAACAATTCATTCACAAATGAGAAAAACAGATCCCTCCACAAATGCCTTTCCCCTGACTTAATGCCCTGCATTGTACAACCGAGGTGGAGTGGGCTGCATCACTATTATCCCAGTGTGGTTCACAGCAGCTATTGGGAGGGGGGCTTAAAAATTTAGAGGGGTTGGAAAAGAGAGAGAGAGAGAGAGAGGTGCCAGCAGAGATCTGCTGTTCAGCTGCTTGGCTCCAGTTATGTACAGAAAGATACACTCCAGTGATAGGTTGATAAGAGGGCTGATGAGATGAGAACAAGATAGAATTGTGTGTCTTTTTGAGAATTATCTAAAATAAATGGTGCAGAAAATCTTATCATTATGGACAAGAACTATCTGTCATGTTTTGCCACTGATAGCAAGTTTGGTTACTTGTTTGGGGATTTATTCTTTTTTTGAAAGGGGCTGGTTTAAAAGTAATTCATCAAACTCACAATTGTTTAAGGAAGGTAAAACAAATTCTGTGGTTTGCAGAACACTGGAGTGGTGAAGAATTACTGTACCTTGGTTAGGTGCAGTTGTTCTGATTTCAGAGTCCTGTTGTACCAAGTGCAACACAAAAGATGGTGTTCATCAGCTTGCAGGCTTTGTGTTGTGTTCTCACCCCCGAGGGTCTTGGAGAGAGGAGAGTTAAGGTGGTGGGGGAACCTTCTGATTTTTCTCTTTCTAATCTTAATGCTAAGACTAGGAAATAAACCAAAGGAATAACATTTCTTACATTTTTGAGGCAGGGCCTCCACCATTCAAACAGTGAAGAATTTGGGGAGATAAGATCAGAGTACAAACTCCATGCAGGCTGAGCTCCAAGTGTATGTTCTGGTTGAATACCCTGTGCCCAGATTCCTTCATTGCTGACACACAGTATTCCTGAAACGTGTCTGTGGCTGGGGCAGTGAAAGGATGCTGCCTCCAGTGCTTCAGCCCAGCTTCCCTGCACATCAGAGGAGGCTCAGCCCCCTCAGAACAACCTGGGAAAACACTGGCAGGACAGAACAGGCGGCTCTGGAAGTTTCTCTGGGACGGATCTTCTCCCCCTGTAATTATGTGGGCACACACCTCCTGTCTGAGGCAGTATTCTCACGGGGGGAAAGGCTGCCAAATTTCTGCCTTATCGTGCATACAGAGTTGAAAAAACCACAGCTTTCCTGGCTGAAACACAAGCATCTCTCTCCCTCCTGCCTGCATAGGAAGGAGTTCCGCTTGCTGTGTTTTTCAAGAGCCACTGTGCCCTTAGATAACAGCAGATCTCTCACACACATTCTCTGTCTATTCATATTTTGTGCTATGTGATGCTTGTCCCTAGCAGTTAACTGACTAGACTATGCCAGACAGTACTAGCAACGTGTAAGATTTTATCTCCTGAATATTAAAGTAGTTTTGCATTATGTTATTTCACTTTTCTTTTTCTAAACATTTACTCACTGCTGTATTTATTTTCATACTCTTCTCAGGACTGTGACCAGATCCACATAGATGATGTATCCTCAGATGACAACGGTCAGGATCTAAGGTATGGGATCTCTGGGCTGGAAGCTGCAGGTCTGGCAGACCCCAGCTGTTTGCAAGTAGTGGGGGGCTGGTCAGTGATTCTCAAACATACACTCCCATCCCCTCCCTGGCCCCGTGCTGTGCTGTCTGCCTTTATCAAGCCCACAGAAGCACAGAGTCTCCTTCCTCACATTATCGTGCCTGTGCCTTCTGTCAAGGCCTGACTGTCCTGAGCTTTGAACCACTCTGGGAAATATTAGGGTAGGTTGAACACCACCCCAGTTTCTGGTATGGTTTGACCAGACAGCTGTCACAGAGGTGGCCAGAGTGCATCAAAACCAGATTGAAAGGTTTCCCACTGCCCAATCTGCAGTGAATGGGCTTAGCAGTGAGGAGTTGGACTTTGCTGTGCCAGGGAATTTCACTGGTAGAAACTCGTACCAAACCTGCACCAGACATTACTGTTATCTGTGTAAGTTAGGCTATCCTGTTCACAGAAACTACTTCTGTACAATTCCATGTACCTTTCCCAAAGTGTTGCCTCCAGAGTCATGGGACAAGAATGAAATGTGCAGAACTCACATGGAGCCTTGTCATTTGTGGTTTTATGGACGGTTTATTGTGAGAAATGGGTGCAGAAAAAGAACATTTTTTTTAGATCTGTGCTATTAATTGTGCCAAAGATGAACTTCAGTTCTGTACAGCATGTCCTGTGTGTGTCTCTGCTGCCACTTGTCTCCACTTTTCTTTTCAGTTGTTTCCCCTCCCTGCTGGCGCTGTACAGCCTGTAATTGCACTGACCTCTCCCCTTCCCTCCTCCCTCTCCCAGCACGTATAACTTCTCTGCAGATGGCTTCCACAGCTCCACTGCCAGTGCAAACCTGTGCCTGGGCTCGGGAGTCCACGGGGGAGTTGACTGGATGAGGAAATTGGCCTTTCGCTACCGTCGGGTGAAAGAGATGTACAACACCTACAAAAACAACGTGGGGGGTGAGTGGCTGTGGCCTGCCTTTCATCTCCCCAAAAACTTGTGACCCCGTAGGGACATCTGTGGAGGAGGTGTAGGGAGCCTCACAATAAAAATGCTTCACAGGGAGCCGAGGAAGTGTTTCCTCAGTCATCCTTTAATACGGTTCTGTGCAGGGTTTGCAGGAGACACACTAAAATACCTGGTTTGGTGGTGTGAGAGGGACTCAAGTCGCAAGTGTGAGGCTTTATTTTGTGATTTATTTGGCAGGAAAAACAACCTTCTCTGATTTTCCAGAATGTTTAGTAAGCAAGCAAACAGTTAAAAACTAAATATGCTTGTTTTTCCACAGAGCACATGGCTGGTCTCTGTCTGAAGCATTCTTGTATCAAAACTGTTTGTTTGTTTGTAACTCCCCCCCAGAACAATACCACCAGGTATCAGGATGCCCTGGGTTCCTTCCTCTCACCTAGTCCCAGGCAGCTGTTCCAAGAGCCTGCTCTGATTCTCTTTCAGAACATCAGTGCAGGTCTCTGACTAGAAGGAGAAAGAAGCAAAACTCAGAGTATCACCACAGCCTGTTTTTTTGGTTGGAGGACAAGCCTACCCACATGTACTGGTAATGGGACGTGGCTTTTCAGGAGAATCCAAACCATCCTGGCCTCAGGTGTC
The DNA here is from genome assembly GCF_001604755.1 of Lepidothrix coronata. Lineage (NCBI taxonomy): Eukaryota > Metazoa > Chordata > Aves > Passeriformes > Pipridae > Lepidothrix > Lepidothrix coronata. The sequence goes on from NW_016690279.1 coordinate 3,066,548, forward strand.
TCTGCCCAGGTCACTGCCCACATTACACAGTCCTTCCACCCTCTTGTTCACTTCCCATAGAAGCTTTATGCTCACTCCAGGGAAGGTGTTCCAGGGAGGTCCTGCAGCCTTGGTTGGCCGAACCCCTCCCCAGAGAGGGAGGAAGCTGAGCTGCTGCAGCCTGGGAATGTGTGGCAGGGCACAGAGGGAAGCAGCCGGCACCGGGAGCGAGGGATGGGCACTGGGAGAGTCCTGAGCACAGACTTTGGCATTCTGCTTACAAATCCATGCAGTTCCCTTTCTGTGCTTCTGCAAAGACGCTTTCCCTGCCCACAGGTTTAATAGGAGCTCCTAAGAGGGAAACCTGGCTGCAGTTGAGAGCAGAACTGGAGGCGCTGACTGATCTCTGGCTCACACACGCTCTGAAGGCGCTGAACTTGATACATTCCCGGTAAGAGCAGCTCAAAAGAATTGCCTGCAGGTTTGATCCAGGAGCTCCTCTTGCTTCCCTTGTTTTCCCCCTCTAAACAAATCGGGACACATTTGTAGGACTTCGCCGGCCAAGCCCGTGGGAGGCCAGACTGCACACGTTTGCCAGGCTGGAATTGTCAAGGGTTGGGGTGAGCTTGGGATGATGAACTGAGCAAAAGAAAAACAGTCCTTTTCCTTGCCTTTTCATTGGCTCTCTCATCTGTGGCACCATTTTTGTGTGAGCAGATGTACAAAGGAGGAAAGGGAGAAAAGAGCCCTTCTGTCCCTGAACCCCTTCACTCAAAGAACCCAGCTCAGACATTACTACTTGGTGTCTGATTTCCCACCAGATAGACCCTGGCAAGTGTTCAGTAAGGCTGCATCACTGCTGCTGGTTTGGTTTATGTTTTTTCATTCTGCTAAGCTGATCAAAAGGCATTTCTGGTACTCACATTATCTGCCTCTGGCTGCATAATCCCCCATTGGCTTGGGAACTTCCAGTGGCAGGAAAGGTTTGCTTCCTACCATCTTTCAATCCAGAGTGAAAGAGAGAAACACAGATTGCCACTTCTAATAACTTTTGTTTTCCAGGCCCAACTGTGTGAATGTGTTGGTCACCACAACTCAGCTTATACCAGCTCTTGCTAAAGTGCTTCTCTATGGACTGGGCACTGTCTTCCCCATTGAAAACATTTACAGTGCAACAAAAACAGGTAAGAGTAAACTGACTTAGGCTTCACCAAAGACAGGCTGAAATTCTGTCCCTAAGTCAGGCACAGCCACCCAACCTGATCACAGCTAGCAATGTGTGAGGTTTAGTTTCAGCTCCATATTTACAGGTGTCTAATTCACATCCTGACTCCTACACTTTGGCTAGTACAGACTAGAAAAAAAATAATTCCAGGTGTCTCCAGGGAGGAGTGAGCCTGATATACAGATACACACCCACCCTATGGAGCATTGACTGCATGTGGGATGTTCAGCTGCACCCAGCTCGAAGAAGTCTGGTTGTACCTGTTACAGAAACACTGTCTGGATCCTCTTACATCAAAGTCACAAAGTTCATGGAAAACTGGCAGCACTTGGAGGTGCTTGGCTGATAAAGAACATGCGAGTTAACTGTCATGACATGGAGAGAGTCCACCTCAGGAGGAGATTCAGCTACATTCCAATTTCAAAAGAAAACATGGAATGTAGCAGTTAGGTCACAACTCCAGGTCCAGCTCCTGAATGTCAGCTCTGCCTGCAGTATGTGTGCAGATCAAAAAATGTGTCTTGTCTTGTGTTGCTTAGGGAAAGAGAGCTGCTTTGAAAGGATAATGCAGAGGTTCGGAAGGAAAGCCGTGTACATTGTAATAGGAGATGGTGTTGAAGAGGAACAAGGAGCAAAAAAGGTACAGTCTGTGAATGCCACTTATTTGGCTTTACAGGGACAGGAACACAATTTGTTAATGGCAAACATTATTTGCAAGATGTCTTTGTGCATCCTGGGTCCTGTGCTCCTGAAATGTGATAGAGCTGTGTTTGCTTTGGGAGCATTGCATGAGAGCTGGGATGCAGGAACTGACTGGATGCAGGAACTGAGCCCCATCTTCAGCAAACTAGTTGATTTTTAATGGTGTAGCTCACGTGATGTGCAAAATATTATAGGAACTCAGCTTATACAGCTGAACCTTGTGCTGGAGGACCTGGTATCACATTCTGACTGAAGATCCTGCAAAGGCTTTCCAAGCAGATTTGAGCTTTTTGGTTGCAAAAGCCCAGGAACAAAGGGATCCCAGCAAATAAGGTGATGGGCACATGTTCTATCCCCAGGTTGCCTCCAATGCAGCAGAAACCCTGTTTTTCATAGTGTATTTCCCCTGGCCAATGGAAGCAACAACATCTGGAGCCACCGTGGAAAACTGCCTAAAATTGCAGGTGGTTCTGTAGTTCATGAAGGGTTAAGGAGCTGTCAGGGGAGAGTCCAAAATGCACTACTGGGCTGAAGTGATAATGGCCTGCTGCTTGTGACAGCTCAGTGCCACACTTCAAAGGCAGTGGGTCAGTGAGCAGGACTCCATCAAAGGCTGCAGGGGCTCTCTGCCTCCATGGGCAAGTGGAAGGTTCACCAGTCTCCTGTGCCAGGATTCCAAGAGCCTCTTGCTCCTGTCTCTTGGCTAAGAACTCTCCCATTAGTAGAGCACATTCTTTGCTGGGCTGTCTCCTCCTTTGATTGATGACACTCATTAATCAAAGCTTCTACACACCTGAGTTTTATACAGGAAAAAAAAAAACAAACAAGGAAGGGAGGGGACAGGCAGAGGCCTTTCCCTGTTTTGCTGACAGCACTGATAATATCTCCACTTTTGTGGGTCATTTTACTTCACCTGTCTGATGAGTGATAAATCTGTAATTGCTGGACAACAGGAGTGGCTGGGAGGCCAAGTTTTCTTCTGGTTTAAGAAAGAAAAATAGATAATTTAATGGAAGGAGCTTAATAGCAACCAGGGGAGGGAGAAGGAAATAACTTTTCCCCTTAAAGTAAAATTGCAGAGCAGTGGCTTTCAGCTGTCTGGGTTTGCTTGCTCTCTCTAAACACGCTGATAAATAGCTTGAAGGAAACATTTGTTTACTGATACCAACATACCAGAGGGAAGCTTATTTAAACATTAGAGGAGTGTAAATATAGACCCTCTGTAACATAAACATCTGGAACCATTGGAGGTTTTTTTGTACACAGGTAGGTACAATTGGAAAAGGAGCATCTCCATCAGTCATCTATCTAGGAAGTATATGTTCTCTGAAGCTTTGTGGAAGCTGTTTATCCAGAAGCAGCGTGGTTACAGGTGAATTCTTAGTGCTGAAAGACTCTTAGGAGTGTTATTCCCATGCTGAAAGGGACTAAGTGCTCTCAGAACATTCAGAAAGTGAGCCCACATCCTCCATCATTTGTGAGGCAGGAGACTCCTAAATTGTGAATATGTCTTCCTGTCTGCAGAGGAGACACAGCTCAGCAAAGAGACACTTCCCACTCCCTCCCCCTGTCCCTCCCCTCTCAGATGAGCCCCCTTGCCTGTGGCGCCGTGACAGCCTGGGGGCCAAGCACAAAGCTCTGTTCCTGAGGGTGCAAACTAAGAAAGTTGTTTTCATCTCAGTATTATACAAAAACAAAACAAAAAAAAAAATTCCCCTCTTTTGGTTTCACTCTAGCACAACATGCCATTCTGGAGAATCTCTTGTCACGCTGACCTGGAAGCTCTTCGGCACGCCTTGGAACTTGAATATTTGTAGCAGACCCCAACATCTTAGCACTGGGAGGGCTTCACTCAGACTATTGCAGCGGTTCCACCTATTCCTCATCATTTTCTCAGTAAAAAAATAATCCCACAGCAACTGCAGTTTTTCTTTTTTTTGAAGGAGAACCCTTTCAGTGGAAGCCTTTAAGAACTTGCAGCCAAAGAACATTGTCTCAAGTCCTCCTTCCTTTGGACAGAGGAAAAACCTTCTGATCAGTCGCTGGGGATGCTGCAGTTGCTGGCTAAGTTGGAGGCACAGAGTTCTAATGGCCTTTTTGCCATCAACAACAAATGCTACAAGTCTGGGTGTCCCTGTCAGCTTTCTTGGTTTTGAAAGGGAAGAGGACACAGCAAGGAGTCTCTGCACAGTCCGTCACATCACACGGGACCTTCTGAAAATAAGAGTGAAACTGTTGATTTTTTTTTTTTTTTTGCTATTTTTTTAATTTATGAACTAATCTCATTACTCTGGTATTAAGCTCTGTACCTGTGTTTTTAATCTGGCTTTTTGGGGTGGGTGGGTGGGTGGGGAAAGTCTTACTGTTCTAAATTAATAGTTCGTTTCTCCAGAACCAACTCTGGGGAAGAATCATATTGTGTACATGAGTAGTCAGGACACATGGTACTGTTGGTAAGAACTGTAGCTGTGTTTTTGAACCTTGCCCAGATGGTATGAGCACTGTGCACATGTCTACATGGTGCCTTATACTGCTGTCTTGGGGTCGGGGAAAAAGTACCTTGTGATGAGTGAAAGGCATTAAATAAAAACATGTTTACATTTTGGGGGACTAGATGACCTGCCTTTTCTGCCACCACTGCTGGATCTAGAGGTATGTGTGGAATATGTACTCCCCCTTTCAAGGCTGGGCTGTTAATCTTGCTGCCAAAACATTTAAATTCTCTGGGCCTGGATGACTCTCTCATTCACTTTGAAAACTGCTGATTCTTGCTCACTGTGGCACCAGACAACCTCAGAAGGATCAAAGCCACCCTGGAACCAGGTGGTAGAGATGTAGCAAGTGCTACAATGCCCTCATCTAATAAGATCAAACGAGTTACAGATATGACACAAGTGCTACCCAAGCCTGAGGGATACTCCTAATCTCTACAAACATTCAGAGAAAACAGTGCTGGATCTGAGAGGGGATTTTCTGCCAAACTAAAGCAGAAAATCTGATCTTAAATTAATCCAGTCTCAGTCTTTGGCTCAGAAGGCAGCAGCCACATGGCAGCTGTGACACGTCAGCCCCGTGTGTCGACAGCCACACGACCAAACCCCTCTCTCTACCTGCTTTGGGGGATTTGTAAAGAGCACAACTCCATCCAAAATGTGACTTTTCTAGCAGAGGTGTTCCTGTTCTCAGGGCCTGCTGAGCAGCAAATGTGGTGGAATTTTTTTCCTCATGGTTTTCCTGCTGTAAGAAAGACTGTGACAAATAGGAAGGTGTCAGAAAGCAGTGGGGTTTCCAACAGCAATTTATGTCTTGTTCATCTCTTTCCTTTTCCTCCTTGCACAAGGGCTCATTTCAGTGATACCAGCATCCAAATTCCACAGGGAAGGCCAAAACATCATTTCAAGATCTGTGCCATTCTGCAAACACAGTAGCACTGGGAACATTAACTTTGGTTGCTTCACAAATGCCTGGAACAAGGTTAACTACAGGAGTAGGAACTTCACACAATATTCTCAGTAAGATTTTAGTCAGCTCTTTTACAGCTCCCTGTTTCTTCTAACTTCTAATTAAGACACACACACAGAAGTCTTGCCCAATTCCTGCCCTGTGAGAGGGCTACAACAATCCCCATTTCTAACCCACAAATCCACCTAACAATGACGTGTTATCAGTCCAGCCAGTGAAGAAATGCTACTCAACAACTGATGGACCTTTGCTGCTGTTAAAACTGAGAGAAAACATCTCCTGTTGAGTTTTACACATAAATGGCTTCTTATTTACAGAATGTCAGCACTGCTTTGTTTTATCTCAAATTTGGCAGGTGTTCTGAGACAGAAGATGCTAATGTAAGTGAAGTTACCTGTGATCTGGAGACTGTGCAGAAGTGAACATTCCTCCAGATTGAACCAAAACTGGAAATCCAGGAACACAGAGCATTTTTCTAAAACAGTTTAATAAAAAAATTGTGAAGTTTCTTGAAAAATTGGAGAAACCCAAAGCATATCGTGTGTGTCACCTGTCTTAGTCACAAAGAAACACAATTGTCAAAAAAGATATTTAAGTTTAATACAAATTTTATACAAAGAAAATGTGAAAAAATACTTCCATATGCTAAAAGCAATTATGCTTCACAAATAAGGCCAGCTAGGCTAGTTTTGACACAACTGCAATTAATGAATATTCTGTTCTTGCCTTTTTTTTTTTTTCCTTCTAATACTTTTTTCCCTCTAATCTGGGGACTAGCTGGAGACTGTACAAACCGCATTCTTATATAAACAATGGGAGAAATCAACATGACTAAAATGTACAACAGAATGTACTGGAATGATATCATACAGTTAATTTTCTCATATACATACATCACCTTTGCTTTGTTCAATGCTTTCGTTTTACACAACATACAAAATGGGACTACAGTCTCAGTGTAACAGACAGCATCTGCAGGGGGAGCTCCTCTCGTACTGCACTGCTTCATGCTTACAGAAAAACAGAAATTCCATCATATAAATAACACATGCTCTGGCCCAGCATCAAAAGTCCTTTGCCCGTGTTTCCTGATCCGTGTTTTTCTCCACACCTAATTCTTGTTCAAAGTCCTTTGGGAGAATTTTTTTAAAAAAAAAGAAGCACAGGAACAAATTTTACTTTCCTCAGTCTTCGATATCAGTGATCAGAAACCGTTCTACAACCAGCTGCTATTACGCTTTCCAACTTTTCTGATCTTAGACTAAATGAAATTTTTGTTAGTCTGGTCATTATGAAAAAAACAACGTAAATCTTTGTGTTTCAGATCCACAGATTGGAAATGTCATAATTTGCCTGATGCAGTCAACTGAAAAAAGGTATCATCCTTCATCACTTGGTTGTTCAAAGAAACTCTACAAGAGTTTCAAAGTGCAGAAATTTTTTTCAATCCAAATGCAAAGACAGATGTTCAGATTCTTAGTATTATTTGATGCATAACTGCAGTTTCCCAAGACCAGTTTTCAGCATTAGGTTGTGATAAGGCTGTTTTAAACCTTCCCTTTCCAACTTCAGACACTCTTTATAAGTTAAAGTCAATACAAATATAAAAAGGAGATGGTACTCTAATGACATCCACAAATTGTACATTATTTACAAAAGAAGCATAGATTTAATATGGATCTTACCTGTCCTCAGCTTTTCTAAGCCAGCACTAATGCTTTACATTAATGTAGTGTAATTAATGCTTTGTACACATACACAAAGCTAAAGTCTGAACCTTTGAGGTTAATCCAAAGAACTGTGTTTATTTTTCACATTTCTATTAGACTTATTTATTCCAACAATTGTTTGGACTTCTTGTTAGCAGTTAGACTCTTCGTACTTGGACTGGCATTGTGGTCTGAACATACTGAACTCCAGTTCTCATTGCCACTGTCCCAGCAGAAGGACTTACCACTACAGGAATGGTCTGTGGATTAAAACCAAGAGAAACAGATTGTTATGTTAAAGGTCACATAAACATGACCACAGAAATAGAGATTCATCTTCCAGGGGAAATCCAGAACAAGTGCCAATTTTGTGCAGGAACTAATACCTTTATAACCGCAGTATTACCTCGTTCCAGGGGACAAAGTAGTGTTTTAACTTCCCTATAGCCAAGAGTTTTTCTGTGTTCTCGTTACTGCTACAGAATTACAGGGACAGGAGGTGCTATAGGGACTGTACACACTGTCTGTGCTTGGAGAGTGAGGGTCTCAGAATTACATCCAGTTACCTATTTTCTGCAAACTAATACATGGGAAGAGGAAAAAGGGCTAAGAAAATCCTTTGTCATTTGAAAAAGTTTTTGACAAATCAAACTGGAGTACAAAAATACCCTTGTTTATAAGTATATTCTTGTTACACATTACTTAAATCTTTTTCCCCAAAAGGAACTATTTCCCCCATGCATTCAGTCTACACAGAAGAGAACAAAGAACATCCATCTGAACAAAAAAAGTACTTAAGTTAACTTTTGCACAAATCAATAGCAAAAACATCAGCATTACTGGGAACTGTCTTACACACCCTGTAAAAATATTAATATAGAATAAACTTTTCACTTCCATCATACAGATCATGATTTATACATCTCGACAAATGGAGTTTCAGGACATCTCTATAGGTGGTAATTGATTCTACAGATGCAGAGACAAAGGCACAAGAATGTTAAACAATCTGGTCAAGGTCACATCACTCTGGAAGATCTGTAAAAGGATTTATTGAACCTTAAGTCTGTATCTTAACCTTCCTCCAAAAACGTGAGAAAGTCTAGAAATGTCTCTACCATACAAACTGCAAGGATGTTCCAATACAATTCCAGTGATGCACAACTGGTGATCAAACAAACGCATCCATTTCAGTTCACAACATCTTGTGGAAGAGACAGGGAGTGAGACTTTGAGGAACCTGAAAGGGATGCACAGATCTTCCCCCAGTGGTAGTGTGACATTCCAAAGAGAACACGGAAGAAGAAATACAAGTTCAGTGAAGCCCAATGTTTCCCCACACTGATTCAAGAAACCACACGAGTGTCTTAATAGTATTCCACAAAGACAGAGTCTGTGCCTTCCAGAAGCCTACTCGTTCCATCCCCTGGAATGCAAAGATGATGGATTCATATTTTTACATTATTTTAACTGCAGGAAGAATCAAAACCAAACATGGAACCAATTTTCTGAATGAATTCCAGATAACTGCCATTTTGTAATGATTTCAGATGCGTGTACAGGGTGCCATGGAAATGGTACCCAGAAGATACACTGGGAGTTGTTCAGAGGAAGGAATTCCTAGTTGGACACAAAGTGCAAACTGAACCCTAAAGAAGCCATTATGTAAGTCACTGTCAGTACTAGAGGTGGGGAAATTAAGGTTGCCACAGTCGCCTTTTAAATATACACACTTACACACATGAAAATAATTAAGTTTCAGTTCTTAGCGCGATCGGAATATGGAATGTGCGAGACTCCTTAAATGTGTTAAGATCATTCCCTGAGAGGTAAATTTTCCACCTCTGCCAGTTTTACACATATGTACATTTTGCATACATATTAAACATGCACTAAGGTTTAAAATCATTTAAATTGCACGTGCAGTCATTAGAATACAGAGGTGTCTGTAGCTGTGCAAGACTAATGCAAATGTGTACAAAGTTATAAACATGCACAAATAAAGTTGGAAACCTTTCAGACCTTCCAATTCTGCTTTACATAACTTCAGTACACTTTGTGTTACAGAAAACCTATGAAAGTAACTGCCATTTTTCTGATTACACAAAACCACCTTAGGATCTTACAGCCTCACAGCTCTTCACAAAAAAAAAGCCTAACGCCTTTGATGTCTGCTGTTGGATTTTTAAACACATATAAAACCTTGTTAATGGTAATTCAGTCCAAGCAACTCAGGGCCAATGCTGCAAAGGTGCACAGTGCTCTCAGTTGAGACCAAGGGAGTGGAGTTAAAATGCTGTGAGGAATGTGGGATGTGATGATCCCCACTAAGAGCACGATCCCCACTAAGTTTGTGTGGAATATGATGGCTGTGAAACACTCTCTGTCCTCGTGCATGTGGTGTATTCACTGACACACACACGGGTGTGTCCTGCAGCTGGTGGGGGGTGCACAAGGAGAGAGACAGACAGAGGGACTTGGACAGCACATCAGGCCTCCCAGTCACAGTGTGCTTAGGGTACACTGTTGAAATACTGTTAAACTGTTAAAACAGTACATAGTTATTGTTATAAATTATCTGATTGAAGTCAGAAATGAACTGAAGTTACCCACACGTGGGCTCCCCTGCTGAACCCCACCTGAGGCAGCGCTGGGACCAGGGCAGTGCCAGCTCAGGGGCCACACTGACTGATGTGAGCCCTGCAGAGCACAACCAGCTGAAATAATGGGCTCTTATGGTGCATTAAATACAAAAATCAAACTTACTTCTGTCCCATCTCCTTTGACTGACACTAGGGAATTCAGCTGTCCTTAAGCCTTTGATGGGAAAAAAAAAGGTCTGATTCCAATGCAATTTCTCATCATTCTGTAACACTAATGTGCAAGACTCCATGGCAGAGACACTGCTGACAAATGCATATTCTCTTTTATAGGTACTGAGATGTCACAGGAATATCAAGCATAGCTCAGAAATAATTAAATCTCTTTAGGATACCATAGACAAAAAGATATTTAAAAGATATTTAAAATGAATTCTATATATTTACATTGATGTTGTGGTCAAGTATATACATGAAATGAACCAATAATGTGAAATGGCATCTGCCTGTCCTCAGTGCCTTCACTAGACTTAACAGCTTCTGGATCCTTGCAATCATGAATGGAATGAAGGGGTGGAATGTTGCACAGCAAAAGAAGACATTTTGCACTGCAAGTCGAGACTCTACCAGTGAATTCATCTCTTGATAGAAGAGCAGACAGAGACAACCCCCCAGAGATACTGAGCAGTTTTAATGCCAGGCACGGCGCTGCTGCAGACTTTAAATTATGATGTTGTACTTACAATTGTGGGTTGAGTAGCTGGAATATAGGTGGTGGTCTGTGGTACCTGGACCAGTTTTATAGGCTGGTTGCTTGTCACACCTGTTGCTATCTGCAGAGACAGCACGGGCAACCTCAGTAGAAGCCTCAGCTTTTACATAAATTCCACCTAGTTGTTGTTACTACGATAGGAAATTTATGTTGGATGTTTTCTTTGTGTTAAAAATCTGCATCTCAATGAATTCACAGGTTACTTCTTTGTTAATAAAACAAAATTCAAATTGTGAACATGATCCATGTATACAGCATGATGTTTCAGGCAGAACACCTATGTGAAATTCCAGATTTGTATAACTGGAATATTCCCTGGCAAGCTTTAGGTCTCACATTCCCTATTTCCCCGGTAATATAAAGCTTGTGCCACCAGAACAATGCAAACAAACATCAACTGAATGAGCCAGAGTTTAACCAACTTCATCAAAGTATTCAAGTGGAACAGCACATCCTTTTTCCCCCTCTTCAAATCTGTTTCCCCAAGTTACTCCCTTAGGTGACATGTCAAGCCCAGAGATCTAACACCAGACAGTAGCAAAAGTGTCAAGAAATGAACACAGCTCTCTAGATTACTATGCTTCCCAATTCTACAGGACTATCTCAATGAGACATCATGCTGGAATCACAATACTACAAAATTAGTTTGCCTTTAATATTTTAAAATACAACAAGGCTCCTACTGATGTGCAGGATCATGTGTAAGGGTTTGAAGGATCAGCCCCCCCTCCCCACTAAAATTTTTCATTTAATAAATCTTGCAAGGGGAGAAAAAAAAAAATGATGCCGAAATTGCTAATAGTTCAAGCCCTACCTATAAAGCAGAATCTTCTCTATAAACATTTTCTATATATGCAATGTTAAGTCCCTTTTATTAGAGCATTTGCTCATCCTTGCCTACTGAATACTATCAGAGTAGATGCTATGGAGGATTTCGGAACTGCTCCGTTAACCGTAGATCCAGGTGAACTGTTGTATCAGTGTCATGGAACATTGTGGTACCCTAATGACAGTCTGTGGTGATAAAGTAAGTTGATTTGAATGCAGGTCTTGAGCTTGGCCTCTGAACCCCCAGGCAAGAAGGGCTTGGAAGTGCTGCAGTCAGTATTGCTTATCAGAAGGCAACTTGTATCGAAAGATCCAGACCAGAAGCTACACTGATGGGTCCTGGAGAGAGAGAGAGAAAGAGGTCCAGTCCCCTTTGGCTGGAAGGATGAGTCAAGCCAACACAAGGTTCTACTGGGAATAAGTGAAGGGGAAAGGGTGTTCTCAGAGGACAGAAGGAGATTTTTTTTTTTTTTTGACAAGACGAAGAATAAAAACCACAACTCTCTCTGATTCCCCAAACACACTCTTTGAAATATGCAAATGGTCATAAAATCCTGGCTTATCCAGGGAAGCCTTCAGGGGGAGGTTTCAGAGAAATCTTACACATTATTTTTGTTTGAAGTGATGATACTCACTGTAACGCTCTCTTTGCTTTTATCAGCTGAACCTTCCTTTTCCTTAGGGGTGCTGGCTGTTTCTGTGGGTGTAGACTGCACACTTGAACTGGGCTGGGATGATTTATTTAGTGTTTCTGTGCTAATTTCAGTATCTGTTTCTTGCTGTGTCGCAGTAGCTAAAATAAAGGGGAAAAAAAAAAGAGAAAGTAGCCACAACTCCTGTGAACCAGTCCAGTCCCTCCTCACAGGCACATCTGCACATGAAGAAAGGGGTCCCTGTGTACCCACCCACCCACCCCAAACCCCTCAGTGGGACACAGGCAGCCCAGAGCACCGTTACCTGACTGCGTGCACGATTTCATGTGCTCAGGCCAGTGAGCCTGTTGGCAGGGGTAGTCACAGTAGCTGGTATTCCAACAGCAGTAGAAGATGGCCTCTTTCTTGCAGTTGGCACACCACTGCTTCTTCTTGGTTTCATCCACTGCTTGTTGCTTTTCCAGTTCCAGCTGCTTCTTCACCTCAGCAATCAAACGATCTCGTTCCTGCTCCAGGCTCTGACGCATTTCAGCCATTGTCAGTTCTGCTCCAAATCCAGAGAAAGGTGGGTTTGCATTTTGCACCCACAGCAAAGTGCAAACCAGTAATATTCATGAATTTAAACACAACATGAAATTACAACTGATAATCAAAATATCCCCCGAGTCTGGGCACCTCTGTTTCATACCTACTCAACAAATGCAAGACTTCCATCTTCTTTTCTTATTCTGGCACCAAGGTTTTTACCCCTAACCATTACCTTCCATTTGTTTAACACTTCAGTTCTACATGTCCCACAAGGGACCAGAATCCAGCATAAACACAAAAAGGACATATGCAGCTGCTAACATACTTTGTCTTTACAAGTCTAGACTTGTTCTGTTCCGATATTCAGAAAATTATATTTATTCTCCTGTCTCATATGGTCATTATATCTTGGTTTCTTTACAAAAAAATGTGAAAGTTCCAAGAGGGACACCAACAAAGATGTAAAAACTCATGGCTACGTGAATAAAGTGGTAAATTTGAGCCTTACTTCAGGATTGCTCTGAGAGCCACCCACTACTGATGCAGTTATAAATTGATATCTCAGTCACTGTGGGAGACTTGGAATGAAATGCCTTAACAGAATCCTCAAGAAAGTGGGCAAATACAAATAAAGCATTCCAGCTCCAGCCACCTTGACTCGGGGTGAATCTTGGAGTCTTCTGAAAAACTCTCCAGTTGACAAACTTTCCAAACACCAATAAAGTTTTTTACTTAAATCAGTAGCTTCAGACTGGTGGCAAAGTGTTTCAAGAATTTTCCTTTTATTTCTGAGCACACTTAGACATTCAGCTCTGTGAACAGCAGATGAGTTGTTGCCATACCCAAGTGAGTCTGAAGAATGTTATCACTGGACTGCAGCAGTGGAAAAACTGGTCTACCCTGATTTGAAAGAGCAAAATGTTACTAATGAACCAGAGACACGAGTCTGAGTATGGAGTTAATCAACCCTTAATGCACTTCCAGATGTGCTCTGCAAAAAGGAGACTCTAAAAGTGGATGAGGACACTAAGGCTGCTTGGACTGTGTGTAGGTTAAATGAGACTTCATCACACAACTGCAACCTTCTTCCCACTGTCAGTGCGTTGAAAAAGATAATTTAAGAAGAATCACATTTTAAACAGAGTTTCATTTCCTGCCAATATGGCTGAGTGAATGTAGAGATTCCTAGGAGGAATATTCTTTTATCTGTTTAAGGGAGCATTTTGACCTCATTCCACTGACAGTCTGGCACCAAGATTGAATCAGGGTTGTCTGTTCACTCTAAATAAATAAAGCCTGTACACCAACAGCTGATAGGAAAAAAAATGCCAGCTACAGTCTATAAATTGGCTATATTAAGAGAATCTGGTTCCTATGAGAATTAGTACAAAATAACCAATATAAAATATCTCAAGAAGAGGGATTATCCACTGATGCATAAAATAGTCATTCTGCCCATCAACAGCTTAGCCTGAATTTGTCTCAGAGGGCTGAACAGCTGTTCCTGCTCATGCACAGATAAAGTAACTTTGGGTTCAGACTCCAAAAGTGTGCACTAACATCAGCACAGAACAGTACAAATGGTTTTCTGTTCTGTCAACAATTTGTAGCATCATGTGATGAAGGTAATACATAGTTCAAGCATTTCCACTTTCTGTGTAGGACAAAACCTGACACTGTTTTGGACTGTCATTTCCATACCTAGGTTATGCTTCATTTCTGAGAGTTCCTGTTGATGTAGCCATTGAAGTTTTTCTATCTCAATCCTCAAACGCCGAATCTAAACATTAAAAATTTAATAGTCAGTAGTGATAAAGAGGGTGTATAATAATTACACAATAATAATAATTATACAAAAACCCATGCCCAAAAAAATGAGCCTGATCATCACTTACATCAAGGCTCCTTCACATTAACATGAGGACAAGACCATAATAAGCCCCAAACAAAAGTCTGAAGTATTCTGAATATTTGTCTGCTAGATCTGCTTATCATGAAGAGCACAGGATTGTTTGAAAACAAAAAGAACTTCTATTAAACTTGCTCTTGCTTCCTCTGAAACCGCCAAGTTTTAAATTTCTGACTGGAATCTGGTATTTTTTCAGTGTCTTTCTCTACCACCCTAATCATCACTTCTAAAACATCACAGAAATTAGGATCTCTTGCCAGTCTCCATATATAATACTTTGCAGATATAGTTATGTGGCACTTTCATTTATATATATAAATAAAAATACTAATTTGCAACTTTCAGAAGTTAAAATGCAAACTTTTTTTTTAATGTTACACTAACCTCAGCTATTGTACTTCCAGTAGTATTTTTTGAAAGATCATTATATATTTCAGTCATTGTTCCTTTGATGGCATCCATCATCTGAAAGATAAAAGGAAAAAAATAATTCTTTGATATATATTTTTAATAGATTCCCACTTTCACTTCCTTTCAACCACTCTAATGTGAGCTTCTATTGCTATCAACAATGTATTATCTTTATATATATATATATATTTATCTGGGTCTACTTTTAGAGGACTATGTAGAAGGTAAAACACAATATTTTTGAGCAGGACTCTGATTTTTAATCCTAAACTGGTGAACTGCTTGACTTTCTACTTTTCTAAGAAATTGCTACTGATATAATTTATGAATAAAAAATATATAACCATGAACTGGGGAAAGAAATGCAATGTAAAAATACATAGTATTCGCATTGATTTTTTTTTTAATTTAAAGATCTAAGGGACTATATGGAAAGCCAGTGTCTCCTCCCTCACTGTCACTGTCATGACACAAGTACTACACCACCCCTTCTCTTTAACACTTAGTGTCTGTTTTAATGCAGGGACACACATTTATGACAAGTTACCAACTGATGAAGTTATACAGTGTTTTAAAAGAAAAGTACAACTCTGTTTATGTTCTGCTGAACACAGATGACAAAATACTGTTTGCTGTAAATATGATGCTGGGGGAACATCTACACCTTTAGGAGAAAACACAGAAAATGCTCCAAACCACAATGTAACATAAATAAGAAGCAGCAGAACATGGGAAGGAGAGGGTCTGAAGTGCCTGAGCAGCTGAAGCCCCTCTCACACCCTCTGGCTTGGAATGGCAGCATTAAGCCAGGTCTAAATATGTAGTTCTGCACTCTCACCAAAACCTGGCTGTTCCTACCTAGTAGGATGAATTTGCAACATATGACAACCTGAAAATAAAGTTATTTCAGAATTAGTTCGCTTCAAAATCAAATTTCAAGGAAACCTTACTGAGGAACTTACTTTGCTGGTATATTTAGCAATATCTGCAGCCACATCAGCTGAAGCTGTTGCAATGGGCAGGTCTGTGTTTAGTGAGGAAGAAAGTGTACTTGCAGATCCAGAACTGGTAACCATAGAAATAGGCTGAGTGCTTGTGACTAAGGTTATAGTGGACGTGGAAGTGCTCTGGGTGATCTCTTTTTGCTGCACAGCTAAAAAAAAAAAGAGAACATTGAGTGGATCAATCACGTAAGAAATTAGGAAAATAAACGGGAAAACTTCTACCTTCAATATCAAACTGTGTGCACATAACCATTTCAGACTTGCATTACTTATACAGTGGTGCCACCTAATGATTAATTATACAGTGCCCAGCCATGGAACTTGTACATAATTGCAAAGCTTGAAGGTAATAAAGCAAATGTAACTTTGAAACTTATGATTTCAGACTGGCCAGTGCAAAAGTCTTCCTCAGTTCTGTATTCCTCCCATCTTGGGACTTTTCTATCCCACTTCCTTATGAAGCCCCTCCCTAACTTTTCAATCTGGAAAACTCCCTACTAATAGCACACATATAAGTTAGACTTCGACATTTCCATATTATTAAGGTGTGAATGAAAGTATGATTCTATTAAAAATAAGACTTCACCAAGTTTCACATTTCTTTTTCCTCACTGAATATTTTCTGTATCAAATTTGTGCAGTCTGCAAGTAGGAAGATACCACTTCCTCAACCCTGCTTAAATGGCAGACACAGAAGGGACCAGAGAAACGAGCCTCTGATAAACATCTGTATGTGAGCCATTACCTAAACCTCTCTTCTCTATGAAATCACCAGCATGCCAGTGGTTTTAGCAGAGGGGAGAATGTCTATTCATCAGGCACAGCAGTAAACATTTCACTTTATTAACTTGAAATTACAAGGGGAGCTAATTTACATAAAGTTGCTGTTCTGTGAAGTGAAGCAACAGCAGCATGGGCTTGTATTACCCTGTGCCTGCTATTAGTGAAACCTCAGGCAAAGGGATGGTAAGAAAACAGTTGAGAAAACAGTCTGAATTTCCAGGGCTGTTTGTTCAGTAAACTACCATCAAAGTCTTGTTAAACAACAGGGATTTCAAAGACAAACAGAGCCTGGGTAATTTCATTGTTGTCAAATTATACTCTGAAAAACCATTCAGATCAGCTTCTTGTCAGATAAAACTGGAAGCAATTTGTACATACTGAGTGGTAAACATGCAAGTGGAACAGTTAATGGTTTTATCTTACAGTCCAGAATTTAATTCAGTTCACTCTTCCAAATCTCTGATGGCTAAGAATAGCAAAAAATATTTACACAGACACACACACAAGTTTTCTCTCATTAAAATAAAGAGACATGACTCTAAATACACACCAGAAAGAGCAGGTGAGTAAGTTGCTGTATTTTAAAGTAACTTATCAGAGTAGAACCACACTGTGAGATTTTGTTAATATGGAAGAACTCCTGGTTGGGCAGCCTTGGAGCACTGAGATCACTACTGGGGAATTAAGGCACCACAGGCACATTGGGTTAGAAAGTGTGTACCTTTAACTGCTTGTCTTGTCTGGTATCTTGTCCCTTGAGAGGACTGAGGCTGTTGTGACTGAGCCTGCTGGCTCTGCTGCTGTTGCTGCTGCCTCTGTACCTTCTGCATGTGCCATTTCTGAGAAGATGTCTGGAATTTATTGGAAGAATTCCACACCACCCGCTGCACAGCAGGGGCAGTTTCCTTGGGCAGCAAAGGCCTCTGCTTTTTCACAGGGCTCCCTGTGGCTGCAGATGGAGCACTGGCAGTGGAAGCAGCACTCGTGGTTGCTGTCACACCAGCTGGGGGGGTCTGGGCTGCAGAACGGGTGAGGACTGGAGTTTCTGGTAGAGGCTGAGTGCTTGCACTGGAGGAGGGTGGAGTTTTACCTACAACTAAACAAACATAAAATGTTACACCAGCTTTTCACAAACACATCTGATTGGTGGCTCTCCATCTTCTTTTTGGAAGAGCCATTCCAGTCTGGCTTGGAATTAACTTCCTCAAAAGTTGTTGATACACTACAAGTAAAGTCATTTCAGCCTAGTTGAAGGTGGTGGCAGTTCAGATGCATCAGTAACTAAGCAAAGCAAAACAAAAAGTACAAAATCCAGAAAAACCAGCCTGACCTCCTCTGAATTTATGTGAGAGGTTAGCACTTGATAGGATGTTTCTGGGTTACCATTTACACCTGTCGTCCCAATTTCTATCAGGAGAAAAATGCATTCTAAAGTATCAATGACTGAACAGTAAGGGAAGGAATAGGGCACTAAAAACTTTCTCAACAATGGTGAACTGGCACTGACAACCAAATGCAGATGACACCAAGTTGGGTGGGAATGTTGATTTGCTTGAGGGTAGGAAGGCTCTTCAAAGAGATCTTGACAGACTGGACTGAGGGCCTGGGGACAACAGCATGAGGTTCAATAAGGCCAAGTGACGGGTCCTGCCCTTTTTTCACAGTCACAAAGAATGAAAGATTATTCCTGAAAATTGTTTTAGTACAAATTTTTATCTAAATGCAAGAATAAAGGTAACAATTCTGTCTTAGCCCTACAGAACAGGAGAAAAAAAAAAAAAAAAGGAAGGAAAGAATTTCATCCTACCATCTTGTTTGGGAGAAGGTTCTTTAGATTCTTTCTTGTTTTTCCTTCCTTCACGAGCACAATGATCATCTCCTAGATCGATGACAAGTTCACTCTCAGAATCAGAGTCCAGTCCTAGATGCACAGTTGGAGAGTCTGTTTCATCTTTACCTTTCAGCTTTTCTTTTGCAGGATGCTGTAAACCTTTTCCCTTTTCGGAAAATTCTTTTTCAGTGTCTGAAATGGACTTTTCCTTGACCGGTTCTTCTGTTTTCTCCACTTCTGGACTTGTGCTTTTAAGTTCCTCCTTGTCTTCATTCTGTGCTGGGGGCTTAGGTTTTTTTTTCAAGCTCAATGATTCTTTGTCACTTCTTGTACCTTCCTTGTCCTCACCATCTTCTTGATCATTCTTTGATTTCTGATCCTCATCACTGTATTCGCTGTCACTGGTGTCGGATTTTTCAGAATCTTCAGAGTCACTGTGTTCTACTGCAGTATAAACAGCTTCAGATATTTCATTTATTCCTAATTGTGGGAAGGAAAGTACATTCCATGCTGACATCAGACTGACTGAAATTACCAAAAAAAAAATACTCCATATGCTGGAACAAAGTGTGCACATACCATTACCTTAACTCTCAGTCCTTAAGCTACAAACTTAGTGCCCTGTCTCAGTACCACAATGTGTAAGAATCAATCTCCACATACTCCAATTAATATTTGTATTTCATTCAATAGCCCTTCTTTCACTGCTTTTTTCCACCACCTGCAAGCTCTTTTGTTCAACTCAGGACCCAATGCTGGCAAATGCAAAGAGGACTTATTTTTTATCCACAAGAAAACCACCTTAAAAATCACTAATACCATTTACCTGATGACAGTTACTTACTTACATCCTAATTTGTGCAGCTGACAGAATTTGGGTACAATTCTCCAATTTTTCAGTTTACAAAGCAAATAGTAAGAGTATAATCCTGTCATGCTACCTACATCAGAATGGTACAAAAACAGATTAAAAGATGAAAGCTTGCTACCAAAAATCTGAAACATCAGGTCTCTCTGTGTTTTAAACTAGTTCAGTGCACTCTACTTGCCTCAAAAATTTCACTTCTCATCTACTCTTCTTTTAACACATAAAATATTTAAGGTTTTACTAGTCCAAAACTTATTTTAACCTCCATTTCAGAATTTTTTTTCAAGTGTATCCTTCAGATGCCCACTGTGTTCTTGAGGGACACACTTACCAAGTTGTGCTTTGCAGCTCTCTATTGTCTTGTCCAGGTTCAGCTGGAACCTGCTCCGGATCTGTCGTTTGGGGGAGATGAGCTGCACAGGAGTGCTCTGCTGCTGGACTGACTCACTCAGTTCTTTCAGATCCATCTCAGCTTTGCTACGGTCTAGAAAAAGAAACAGAAACTGAGAAAAAAGATTTTACAAAAGGAACAGAGATCACTATCCAGATAAGGCAAATTTCACCAAGGATGACCTGAAATGTATTTCGCTTCTTCTAAAATTATGGGCTAAATAATAATTCTAAAATTACTTTACTAAAAACAACAGATTCTTCCTCTCTGACACAAAATGTGAGCATCAATTACATGGAGATTTTTTCCATCAACGTGAAATTATCAAGAAATCACCATTTAGGTCTGTAAGCTGTCTGACAGCACCCCTGCTAAACTACTGCTGCTATTTACTATTAGTAGCAGTATTTTCAGAGAAAATTAAATAGAAATAAAAATCCTTACAGTCACCATTTAAAATCCAAAAGTTAAGTCGTGAGAATACATATAAAAATCGTTACACTGGATAGATCAATAAATTAATGTGCTGGTTTAAGAGTTAACCAGCAGGGGAAATGAACCCAACTCAAAGGAGAGATTATAAGTCAGAATAACAATTTATTAAAATAATACAGTAAATACAATCATACAAACAAACAATTGGTCTCAACCCACAAAACCCACATGTACAACCCAGTACCCTGGGGCATGAACAAAGTGGTGTTCCTTGGGCCCCACTTGAGACCAAAGTAAAGGGAGAGGGAAAAAAACCCTGCTGGTGGGAGAGCTGTTGCAGTCTGGTCAGAAGTGGTGATTGCAGTGGTTGAGCTGCAGTCTTCCTCTGGATCCCAGGAGTGGTAGCAAATGTTCCAAGACTC
>NW_016690279.1:3088273-3105677 GCF_001604755.1 Lepidothrix coronata
CGTATGTTGCATCTCTCCCCTGGTGACCGGATGCGTCATGGGCCCATCGAGCCAGAAATAATTCTCCTTTGTGCTGCCAATCCAGATCTACCTGAGAGACTTCAATCCTGGCAGCTCGGTCTGCCTGCTCGTTGTTACAATGCTCCATTGTGGCACAGTATTGCCTTATTTTACTTTAAAAAAATATATATATTTACAAGACATAATCTGCTGATGTACAAGTCAGTGACATAAATACGAAGGGCTGAGCCAATGATTCCTCTGACCAGACATCCTTTACAAGTTTGAACTGCAGGATCCCAGAGTCCTCCCAGCACTCTGCTCAAGACACAAAGAGTCTTTGTTTTCTGGACTTTCACTTCTGTTTTAGCAGAGAGAAACCACGTTCACATTACACAGGAAGTGAGACAATAATTAAATCACAGAATCATTAGATTCACAGAAGAATCCAAGTCTGGCACAGCTGACACAAATGAAGAGGGGTTGCCATTTTCATTCCTATCACCAGAGTATATTTAGCAAAGGAAAATCCCCAAAGCTGAAAACATAACTGATACTCTACTTGAAAGCATTCAAGCAGTTCTTTTACGATATTGCTCATGGACCATAACATTTTACTCAAAATGTTATATGCTCCAGCTGATGTCTCCCACCTGTGGCTCAAACAACTGCAGCACTACAGATCTCCTGATGTTTTTTCCAAATGCAATGTCACCCCAGATGAGACAACAAACAGCTGCAGTGCAGCAGGAGAAATTAATTCTATGATTATGTCCACACAGACAGATTAACATGCTGAAAAACAGACTTGTGGGCTTGTATCTGGAATCAGAATGTCTGTAAGGCAGTGAAGACATAATTCAGCATTTGAACTCAAGCCTTCCTGAAATATCTGGCCAACCCTGAGGGGCAGAATCTCATTTCTCTGGGTAATATCACGTGGAGGTAAAAAGCAGCCAGAACTGAATCAGAACACTCACAGGAACAAAGCACAGCTGAGGACACTGAGTTACACCTGTTTGGCTTTCAAAACTATTTTACCAACGTAGAACTTACCTACTCCATCTTTCAAAATTCTGCAATCCCAAACTTTACTTCTAGGGAGTTTCAAGACATCAAGAAACATTGCTAATGGCCTTTATCCATCTATCTCCCTAGAGAGGGATGGTCAGTGAGGAGGTGAAGGCAGCAAGACCGAAGAAGCTTTAGTAAATCCCAAATCCCAAAGATCATAAGAAAACCTTGCCAGCAATTCACTTGAGAAACTGATGGGTGAAGAGTAATTACAACCTTTAGAAACTTACCTACTGTTTAGAAACATTCATTTGCACAGTTCAGCAAAAAAAAACAAACATTCTTCAACTACTTATCAACACAAAGTAACAATAACAGAAATTCCCTTTAATAAAACAAAACCAAACCACCCCCAGCAAATCTGATGAAACAATAATTACAAATGTGCCTCATTTAAAGACCCTTGTTCATTTGAAGCCACATACCAGTCAGTTTGTTCATATTACGTTGCACTGACACCACCACAATTTGTTCAGCTATAAGAGTATTAGGTTTTCAAAGGTCAAGACTAACCAAGATTAAGATTCAGAATGCTTCCTGGAGTGGAGGTTCGTTCTTGCTTAGAAGAAATTGGTGTTGATGCTTGAGGAGAGAAAGGTTTGGGGCTGCCTGACAAGCTCCCTGCTTGCCCTGTTCTCGTTGGTGCTGGAGAAGCTGAAAAAGCAGAAAATTAATAAAGACAGATTTAAAACTAGAATACCTCCTAATCGTGACAATTCTAACTCTTTCTGTATTTACTTCCACTCTCCATTCATTTTGATAATTACAACTATTTTCTGCTACTTAAACTGAAGGGGTTTGGTCATTTTTCAAGATTATTTATTAATTCTCAACCTGACAGAGAAAACTGAGGTTTCTTATCTGCGATACTGGAAGTTAAACACCTTTTTTTCTAAAACTTCTTCATAACCCAAGTCATAATGCAGCCTGTCTTTAAAAAGTACATGGAATAGAACTAGTGCATTACCAAGTCCTGCATCCCACTTTTTTCTTTTTTTACCTGTATTTTTCTCAATAAAGTCCATGGATTCTTCACTGGCACTAAAATGACTGGAAGTTGCTTTTTTCTCTGCATCCTGTTCAACATCAGAGCCAGTGTGAACTGATGAGTTTGTACTCATTGGTGACCGTGGCATATCTGTCAATGAAATCCGACGGCCTGTGCTGCTGCTCAGCATAGACTTGCTCATCAGAATCTTGGGTGATGCTGTCATATCAAAGTTCAGTTTGATTTTCTCTTGTTTGTCTGTCTTTGCAGTTCCAGCAGTTGGGTTTGCAGGGTCTAACAACATTTGGTATTGATTGTTGGGAGTATATGGTGTCCGGAAAGGTGCGTAGTTAAATACTCCAAATTTTCTACGAATGTTATCAACATAAACCTCCATTTCTTGCATTGCACTATTGAAGATGCTTTTAGTCTTTTTCACAGAAAAAGGAATTTCTTTAGACATGAGGTAGCAATTATTTATTGGAACCCAGGCCCTATATATAAAACAGAAAAATAAAATACAATATATTTCACACTGGGGATTGACATTGGCAACTTTTGTGCACATACTAATTTATTTTAGCCTGATCATAAAGATATGCACACCTCAGATCATTTCAAAGAACCTACAGTTCTCCACAGCACACCACAGACACAGGAATTAACCTGCATCCTCACCAGACTATGTATGTACCAATCTTACAAACACGGCTCACACTCTACAGACATCACACAAGGAACTAAAATTGTGTATGTTACATTATTACAGAGTTTGTTAGGGTCAAGGTTCAAAAGACAGGATACAAAAACTCTTAAGTGCACAAAATTACCACAGGAATTTTTTAAGCACAGTCAAAGGCATCCTCTGGTTAAACTCCCACCTGTCATGTTGGCCAAAGAAACGGGCATCGACTTGCCCGTCTTTATCCCTCAGTGCTTTAGCAGGCCAGAATGGAAAGCCTTTGAGTTTAGCCCAGACCAAAGGGTGGGGATTGCTCTAGAGGAAGAGGCAAAACACACAGTCAGAAAATGCAAGTAGTACTACCTTCAAATCTGATAATAAACATGATTTTTTTTTTAATTGTATACGTTACTTAGGTTCAATAAAGATCCAACATGCTCAAGGCACTTGCCAGATACAAGACTCCATTTTACTATATACATAGAAATCCTGAGAGAACAAAATGATAAAATTATATTTAAAAAAAACCCAAACCAAAACATAAAACCTTACACGTCTCAACTAAACTCAATGCAATTGCACTTCTTTATTCGTTTATTTTTGATTAGTCCCCTCCAAACGTGTAAGTTAGGCTAAGGCCAATCTTTGAAATGCTCTTAATTTTCATCTAAGTCTGTGTCCTGGCAGAGCATGAGACATTGAAGAGTCCTTGACTTCAGGTAAGCACTACTTAGCAACAACCAAAACATCAGTGTGTTATCAACGTTATTCTCATACTAAATCCAAAACACAGCACTGTGCCAGCTACTAATGAGAAAATGAACTCTATTACAGCTGAAACCAGGATAGTCCAAGAAAGAACTTGATGGATTATACACTTCTATTAAACAGAATAGAGATCACAGAAGAAAAATCGAGTCTAAATTCTCACACACCTGCAGAAAGAGACACTCACACCAGAAACCCTCCCTGGCACCATGGGCAAGCACAAATGACACAGGAGCAATTATCTTATATTTGAGGACAGATAACTTGAGTACTGAACTGGCTGCTGACACCCTTTACAGTTATTTCTGATGGAACCAACCCTTTTGTGAAAACATCTTGAGACAGTCTGACTGCACAACGAACACGCTGCACAAGCACAAGCTATTTGGTGAACTACAGCAGCTTCCCTCAACTCAGTAACTTCCACAGGTTTAAAACAAAGAGAGGATAACAGCAACAGTGAAATGAGAACTACTGGTTCATTATAGTAGCCAGACTACCATAATCCTCAACTTACACAAGGCTCACAAAACCAATTTTCTCGTTTTTGGCAAGCAGCTAAATAACATTCCGGACAAACTTCGATTTCATTCATCTGAAAACAAAAAGCAAAGTTACTGGAGAGATTAAAGAGAGTCCCAAGTACTATTATGTTAGCCTGTCTAGTTTGCTAGCACCATTTTTCCACAAATTTGTGGGTACAAATCCCCATTTCCCAGGTGGCCAAGAAGGCCAATGGCACCTGGCTTGTATCAGCAGTATTGTGGCCAGCAGGACCAGGGCACTGACCCTGCCCCTGTGCTGGGCACTGCTGAAGCATCTCAAATCCTGTCTTTGTGCAGAATTCATATATCCACTGTCTTCTCTTCCCTCCCCCCCCCTCCCCAGAATTTTTAATTATAAATAGTGAATATCCTAATGGAAGACACATTAGCAATGCCCTTGCCAGACACCATTCTCTGGGCCGTGGATAAGAAAGCCTAAAAAATTATGGTTCTGCAATACACACATAAGAAAACATATATTATTTCACTCAAGAATACATGAGATTGAACACTTTAAAAACACAGAACAGTTAATTGATGCACTCACCTCATGCTCACAGATTTTGATGATGACTTTTGCTGTCTGTGTCAATTTGTGATTTCCTGAGGAAACAATAAAATGCTTTAACCAAGAAAATTGTTATGCTAGCATTATGATAAAATCAACATTTTTCAGATGTAAAAGTTAGTGATAAAACCAAAAGAGAACATCTAAAAATGATGTAAAAACCTATGTATAAACTACACGCTTGCAAAAGCAGGACAGGAGCACTCTTCTTCTCAACGTAACATTGTAATAATCTTTAAATGCTCCTTTTGGAAGCCTTCCCCCCACCAAGGCACTCTTTCAGTGAGGGATGTGCTGTATGATCTTCTCAGTTAGGTCTTAATTAAGTGCTGCACAATGCAAAATGCTACAGCAACTTGGGGGTTGGAACCCAGTGATCTTTAAGGTCTGTTCCTACCCAAACCATTCAATGATTCTATGGACCCAAACCATCCGTGATTTTAACTTATGTGATTTTTTTTTTCCCTAAGGTGGAATGAGCAAGTAACAGCACAGGTTATATTTGGCCCTACAGTTTTATGTATGCCAATTGTTTAAAAAAAAAAATCTGTTATGTTTAGGCATTCTGTTCATTAACAAAGATACTTTCAGCACTTACCAACCAGAAGTCTACAATGGCTCCACAACTTTAACTATTTAAAAGTTTCAAATTTGAGGACATAAGTACACATCAATACTTACCCCCATTGTAAATAATGCAGTTGTGCAAAATCCATTTGGCATCAGCCAAAAATGCTTCAGTGCAACCGTACATTTTCTTTTTAACATTCTGTAAAGAAGAAATTAAGAATGTATCAGGAAACAGAAATGAGTAAAAAGTGACAGCTTCTTCCTCACCACTGTTTCCTATCGGTTAGACAATTAATAAAACTGACTCCTGGAACTGTTCAAGCCAGGCTGGACAATGCAAGTGCCATTATTCACCTCTGGACTGTTTCTTTTTTCTTCTACACCTCAGTGCAGTGGAGATCACAGTATTTGCTGAATGATCAGTAAAATGAGTCTGGAATGACCCAAATGGTCATACACCAAATGGTCCCAGATTAATGAACTAGTGATCCATAAATAGCTTACAAACATGATGATCAAATGCAAACCCTGGTTAAAGGAGTCTCTCCTGGAGATCATTCCTGGAATTAGATGAATTTAACTGGAGGAAGTCAGCAGTGTAAGCTTGTCTTTTTCATACTGTTTTTCCTGAGCATTTGCTACCAGTTCAGACAAAACAGTGAACTTACTGAGTTGGCATATGATTTAGCTGCAACTGAATTGATTTTTATATTAACAAAAAAACCCCATCAAAACTATTTCAAGCAGCTTCTCTCCCCTGCCATTGAACACTTCAGAAATGTTACAGATAGTAAAGATCAAAGTCAAGGAACCTTTCTCCGTTAGCTTCATACAAACCTTCTCTAATGTACAAAGGTCCATTGGATGAAAGATATATTCTGCATAATCTGGGTGTTGATCCAGTGAAACTGGCTTTTGAAATGGCTCTGTCTGTTAGGGGAAATAATAAACCACACTGCTTACTAATAGGAAACAGTTACAGCAATGACAATACTCACTCGTTTTCTAACACTGCTTCCAACTGTGTTATCAGAGAAAATCCTTCAAAGGTAATTATAAAATGTTGTGAGGAAGTAAATTATTAGCAGAACAACAGGAACTAAAAGGTCTCATTTGACTGATTTTTCATATGCTGGACACAATGAATTGCAAAAATTAAAGGTTTCATAAAAGGTACTGTTATGATTTGCAGTCGGGGGTTTTTTGTGTGGAGTATTAGATGAGGCTCAGCAGAGCATTTTTAGAAGAATAAAGACACTAAATTTGCAATTCACAACTCACAAATACTTTTTTCCTGACTCTCATTAGAATCACAACTTTTAAAACAATGAGGGCTTGGTAATGCAAACACAATCAAACTTTTTTCAGAGGGACTCCACACTATATCTGCCAATGTGGAGGGACTGCAGTTCTTGGACCAAACCAATTAAAGGACTTGGTACCAACACAACAGGTTACTACTAAAATGCCTGAAGGGCAAAACATCCCAAAAGCATTCATTAGACATTAGCTTTCTAACCACATTTCCCAAACACTTTGTGAATTCAATATAAACAAACAACTGACACTTTGCTACTGAAAAGCTGCACTTAAAGCTTCTAAGGGCTCCATCTGATAGTATTTACCACTCCAGAGTAACAGGATTTGAAGAGCCAAAATCTGTCAGTACCCAGAGTAAGAAATTGTCACTATTGTTCTGCTTAAATACTTGTCACAGAGAGTAAGAGCTGCAGAGAGCCCACCATTCTGCACATACAGTTTTCCCAACATACTCTATAGTTACTACAACCCTGTAGGCACAGAGACACCCTCTGCTCCTCTACCTTACATACAGGGGAGCAACAGGAGTTAAGATAACTCATCACATCACATTTTGATTAACTGTTATCTTCATACATGTGAGGACCAGGCACAGCCTGCATGGCAAAAAACAAGTGACAAGAATTGTTAAAACTTAGAAGCGAGAATGAGTGACTGGAACAGCTGAAACTTGGAGGCTTGGTGATTTTCAGGAGTCTGAGACAGATGCATGGAGACAGGTACAAGCTGGAGGAAATCCAGTTTTACCTCCATGATTCAGAGGACAGCAGCCTCATGTTGCATGAAAGTTAATGGCACAGGCACTAAAATTTCTTCAGCATTTTAGAAGTATATGATACAACTAACTTTTGTGGCAAGAACCATTTCTACTAACAGAAGCTGTGTTTTTAACAGGTATAATCACTAATATAACAGTGTCTGGGTCTAGGGCTCCTGTCCATACAACTGTATTGGTAAGAGACTGTGTCTCCTCATTCCCCTTGTATCTCTGAGACATCACGGTCCACTTTCAGAGAGAGAAACCACGTTCCACTGGAAAACCACACTGTATTTTCACTGCATCTACTGAAAATACATCCAGAAGTTACACCAAAAACTGCATTTTAAATGCACTCCAAAACAGTCTCTAGAAGCCACGCTAATCTGCCCGTGCAGGGCAGGTGGTAGGCACCACAGAAGCTGTCAAACACAATCTGATAAACTAAACTAGGTTCATCATCCACTAAAGGAAGCAAAACCCAGGATCATGACAAACATTTGACCCAAGTATTTAAAGAAAAAACAACAAAAATTTCCTTACCCCTGGCTGTTTCATTTTCTGTAGTGCAAACTTCAGTAGATATGATAGCTGTTCGATGGTGAGCATTGTCATTGCTTTACTCTGTGTTTCTATGCATTCTGCCACTGTGATTTTCTACAGATTCAGATTAAAAAAAAATTTTTGTCAGCAAATATTTCTAGGTAAATCCTTCTCCACTGAAACATTCTAGTATTCAAATGGAATATAATAGGTGTTTAATACCAAAAGAAGTCCTTTCTCATGATGCAGTGTAAGTACTTCAAATGCTTATTTTACTTGGTTTTTGTTCTTGGTATGTTCATCAAAAAAAAAAAAAAAAGGAGAAGAAAAAAAGGAAAAGACCAAAAATTATCTATCATCTTCAAGATCACGCAAAGTGAATGTGTGAATACATAAAATTCCCAAATACCATGTGGGTTCACAGCAATGTGAACAAGTGAGAAGGTCACCTGGGCTCTAATATAATAAGTGATAAAAAAAAAAAAACAAACATGCAATGAACAAATTTGCTTTCATTATAGATACTTGGATGCTGAGTATCCTCTCCCTAGAAATCTTTGGAGAGGAATGATTAAATTCTTCTTCAGCCCTGCAGAAAAAAAAACTGTAATAAAATACCCACTTGTTTATGGGTATTTTTTATATAGGCCATCCTATGCCTTTCTTGAAATTTGGGGAGGGTTAGAGGGACAAAGTTCATCCTGCTGCCTTCCACAAATTTTGTCAAGTCTTATAAGAAATTTGTTTGATTAAAAGCTACATTTTAAAATTAATTGATGAAGCTGTAAGGTTGAGTGGTGACACAAACCTGCTATCTAATCAAGGCATTTTTTTTCTGCACTGTTGAAAAGCTGATCAGCCCACTAGGAGAAGCACAAGTTAAACTAGTGGAAAACTGCAGAATGTTTTCAGAATTAGTGGTGCCTGATGAAGAGATCACTCTTTGAAATGGTGCTTTTCTAGAGCTGGAAACACAAAGGAAGTTGAAGACTCGTGGCAAGAAGGCAAACACAACCCAGGCACACGGGGAGAACAGGTGGTGAAGCAGAGCCACGGGTGGCTCCTCTCCTGTACAAATTTTTCTGGTCCCTTTACCAAGAGGCGATATGGGAATAAACCAGTAACATTTCAGAACGCAGAAAAAGCCGCTTCAATCTCTCCAAAACAAGCAAGAAACTCATCCTCACATCCAACTGACCTCACACTCGGGGCAAAACCAATCCCCCTCTGGCTCGGCTGTCAGTTTCAGACACTTAGCATGATAAACCCGCGGGCAGAGCTCGCAGCAGAGGACTTGGCCTTCCCGATGACAAACCCAGCAATAGAAATCATTCCGTCCATCCTGCGGTACAACATCAACAGGGTCTGTGGTGAGTGGCTGCTTCATATAGTAAAACGGACCATGTCTTAGTTCTGACTGAAATGTAGGCAAGAAAAACAGGTTTGGTTTCAAAACAAATTTGCATTTTTTTTTTCAAATCGTCATAGTCATCACATATATAAGCAAACAGCAATTAACAGAGTTTGATTAACATGTATGCAAGCACAGTATCTTAGTCATTGCACAAAATCATTCATAAAGAAGTTTACTTCTTATCGAGATGTCGAATGACAGTTTGCACTCAAGACCAGAAACAAATTTTTCGTGGCAAGTGAGGGCATCGAGTGCAAGACATGCAATCCAACAAGAGAGAGCAGACACTTTAAGCTTCAAGAAAGAAGTATTGCTACAGAAGCCATTAGCTCTTCTGAACTCAGAATTCCATGGGGCTGTGCAAGCTAAATACTGAGATATTTAGCGGTGGCTAAACCTGGGACAACTGAAGAAGTTAGTCCTGAAACAAGGAGTAGAACACCATGCAAATCTGGGCTAGGTTGCAGCAGTTCACAGCTTTGCACCATGAAGCAAGCCAGTGCCAATTCTGATTAATAAGGCAAACTGTAGAGAAGGATGACAAAGGAGCAAATTCACATCCTGAGCAGCCACCTCCGCTACAGGAGCAGGAACACTGGGAGAGATTTCATTCATCGTCTAAATGCGTATGAAAATTTGAGACTCACAATCTCCATTGGTTTGCCTGCCCTAGAAAACAGTGTTAAATTTGTAACCTGCATGAACTGCTCTTCCACTTGAGCCCGACAGCTCAAAGATGACACAGCTGATGCCAAAGCACAAGAAGTGAAGAGCCTGGGAGGGCTTAAGTGGGTCCACAGATACCTAAAGTTTGTTATATCAGCTTTGAAGAGCTGCTAACATGTATTGGGAAACTACATTCTATTTATTAGTGACAAGGGAACTTCAATTCTCTGTTTGGTATTAATTACAGGGGTGGTTTGCTGAGGAGGGCACAGGGGAAACAATCTTGAGATTTTAGGCAGTTTGTCTGATGTAAAACTGCTTGCTCATAACATCACTCAGGCATCCAAATACTTGTGGTCTGCAAAACCATTTTGTTTGGTTCTCAGGTCATTTTGCATGGGTCCTACATTTACACATCTGGAAGTTCTGAGATCCCTGTGTCATTCTGCACCTTTGGGGCATGCTGTACAAAATCAGTCACATGGGGCATAAATAATGTCACCAAACACAACCCACATGCTACTTCAAACCATAATATTTCTAAATATCTGAAGTTAGAAAGGATGAGATCTAATTATTTGCATGAATAAAGGACCTTTAAGGTAGAAGTGTTACACCTCAAAAAATACCCAGAAGAGGTATCATCTGCAATTATCTAACATAGTATAATATTTTAGGCAAAGAAAGGATGTTACCCATAAACATTCTGGCATCTAAAATTTCACATTAATTTCTTTCAGTTTTGGTGGTTTTCATTTTCTATTCTACAGATGATAAAGCCTCAAAAGACACTTTGTTCCCACCACAGAAACGGGCAAAATGATACTTCTGTACTTTATATATATATATATATATATTTAATTCTATAATATGACAAGACTTTCAGAAGGAAGGTTCTATGAGACCTTGAGGAATAAGTGGGACAGCATAAGAGTTTAACTCCATTTCAGTGTGTTGCTACCACAATCATTCAAACAGATACAAAGGCATCAGGAAACATGGAGTGAGGAAAGGAAAGTTGTGATTTCCAGTGTAGAAACATGTTCTGTTTGCAGCTTTATGTACCACAGCTGTGAGACCAAAATCTTAATCTTGTACACATGGAGATGCAGCTATGGGGCATTTCCTCCACTGCAGACAAAGGAAATCACCAGAAGAATTTAATACATATTCTGACTTGGAAGTAGATATAAGTAGTATGTGCACACTTTGCAAGATTCAAAGATTCAGCTTTAAGAAAAACATAAAACCTGTGAAACTATCCCACAGAAATCGGCTCAGAACATCCAAACTGAAGAGAAGTCCATTTTGGCTGAAGCATGAGAAGAATTAGTTTTCTGTCCAAGGATGCTTATACCATTTAGACATCTATCTCCTTATTTTGCCTAAGCCAAGTTTAAGAAACAAACCAAAAAAAAGGTTCAGAGACTCAAAAGAGACCCAAAGAACAAAACTAAAGGACTGAAAATGAATGATTCAACTGCATCAAAGGACCTTTTCACTTGTCGTAATCAGAGTAACGTTTTAAGAGTTAAATTTTTAACAGTTGGCAAAGTTCAAGCTCAAATAGGTGGCAGCTTGTTTTAAAGTCTTTATTAAAGTTATTAAGACCTGTAGAATGACACAGAAAACTGAAGAAAAAAACAACAGTATGGTAGTGCTGTTCTGGGGAAAAAAAGATCACTATTTATATTCAGTTTAAATGAATACTGAAGCTAGGAGTAAAACAAGCTGACAACTTCTATTACATTGTAACTGATCAACAAAGTGTCATAAGTCTCTGATTTTTAACCTGTCTTAGCTACATTCTACAATTCCAAAATTCTTTGCCTGTATTTCAGCACTTTAAATGCCTGTTGGCACCATTCTGAAGATCTGCTACTGCATCCACAACAAAATACAAAGCTTCATGCAACTGTAACAGGATCTTGGAATACTCAAATATTAAAAAGCACTTTGTAATGCAGAATATTAAGTTCGAGGTTTCCAGGGATGTTGTGGTACCTCAAAACAGATTTATCAGCCAATCAGAACCACAGCTATCAGCTACATTATACTTGAAACTTAACCTGAGAGCAAAACTAGTACCTGTATGCTTCACTCACATCTGCTCAGCAGTAAAAAGATCTCTAACAACTCCTGCTACCACACAGAGCAGAATTTGCACCTACTTTAAACACAACAGGCCCACTTCAAATTTGACATGCAAGACAATATTAAAAACAACTTGTGAAAGCTGAACAAAACTCAACAGATTATATTTTCTTGCTAACTTGTAATAAACACAGCAAAATAAGCAAGTCTGATTGGTTTTCTTCATTATTTATTCTATCCTGTACATTGCAGGTCTGAGATACCTGGAAAACAGAAAAGGATTTACCGAGGGGAATGTATCACGTTCAACAACTGCAACTGTGTTTTCACATGTATTTCTAAATGCAGGAAGAAAAAGTGGAAATTAATACCCTAGGATTCAATTCCACTGTTTGTAAAATTATCTCTACACTGCACAGTTAGAAGCTCAGACTTCAGTGGGGCAACATCTCCCCAGAAAACTTCCAGGATGTAGAGGAGTAAATCCAGCCTGAAGTGAAGCTCAGCAAAAGCCAAAGTGACCCCAGTGCACTACTGCAAGCACATCTCCACATGCTACTGTCACACCTCCCAGTTATCCTGAAATAAAATACGGTTGACACTGGGTTTTAAGGCCTGATTTATTCACAGGCATTGTTGCAGGACAACTGCAGTGATTAGGAATTTCATTTTCTTTCTTCACCAGTGCAATTGTACCAGGGTAATATCTAATGTGGATGTTGTTATGCCAGGAAAAAGTGCTTTAAATGCTCACAACTTAATCCCGTGTTCATATGATCCTGGCAAAACAAAAAACAGTGACACACAAAAGAACTTTGAAAAATACACAGGTATGTCATTATTACATTAGACATGAAATAATTTCAGTAAGGCTGAAGACTGCTTTCATGTATTCTCCTCTAAGATCATGCAGGTGCTTTACAGCATTTGCTATTCAATACATATAATTCTTGCACATGCATCACACAATGGATCAGAAATTGCCAAAGTCTTCCAGAGTCGAGTTCTTCCAAGAACTACAACAAATGCCATCAATTCAGTATTCACAAGTCACTAAAAATGAGGCTTCAAGCATGAAGGCTGAAAAGTCAGTGTGACCCATTGATACAACTCCCATTGGCAGGAGTGTACGTTGCCCAGAAGTTTTAAGGAAGGGGAGGGAATCTGCAGAGCACCAAGGATGGAGCTGACTTTTGTTAATAATTCACAGTAGGACGGGACTGAAAGCAGATGAGGAACTTCCACTGACATTATGAGATCTTTCTCATCTTAGATATCACACCACTGAGCATTTCATTTTAATGGTTTTAATTAATAACAGCTGTTGTTGGTTTTTTAATTGTTTTTACATTTCTTCATAATAATTCTGTTCAAAATTACATTTATTGGTTATACATCTTATTAGCTTTGTGAAATCAATAAGCAGGACACAGGTGGTCTTTCTCAACAACAATAAAAGAGCATTCAAACCCAAATGATAATGCCAATTCCTACCCCCAGTGCAGTCAAAAATTAATAACCACTTCTTAAAAGTACAAGAATGGAGCTTCCTGAAGAGGAAGTGAGCTCCTGGTCAGCTGTCTCTACATCCTTTACTGTTTCACATTCTAGCATCAAAAAAACATGACTTCTCTTACCTGCTCTTTATTATTACTGTTCAATAGACCAGGTTTCTTTTTCTTTTTTATAGGACTTGTTGATGCATCTTGTGGTGAGTGGCCATTAGAGGAATGTGGAGGGCTGGGAAATTTCCTTTTTTGTGCTGTGCGTTCAGCAGAGCCAGGATCTAGAACAGATACAAACAACACAGTTGAAGAGTGCAGAATGATGAAAAACACTCCAACAAGGTTATGGTTTGGCATCCACACCGTGCAAAGATTTTAAATTCATCTTTTTAAAGTAAGAACATTTGCAACTTTATTCTCTCAGAACAAAATTTAAATTATTTCTAATGAAGCAGCTCAATTATAAAGAACTTACTGATAATTTTCAAAAGAAACAGGTGTGTAAGGAGCTGTAAAGGACAATCATAGAACAGTGACATGATCTTGACAAAACAGAAGTGAAAGTTCATCAGAGTTGGTTTGACTGTTTAGTTTTTCCCCAAGCTTTTAATGCATGCAACAAACAGAACTTCAGTTAAAACCATAAGGATCAGAAGTCATCAACATCACAGGGAAATAACTGAACCACCCCCAAAACACAGAACTGCACAGGAAAACAAAAAATTCAAAACTGTGGGTTTGGCCCCTTTCTGCACAATTTTATGGAAAATATGGAGCTACCTGGTGACTTCTAACTGACCAAAAGCTTGGCAACTTGTGTCAAGATAACGTTTAAGGAAACCATGACTAAATATGAAAAATATATTAGAATATAGATTGAAGATTATATAACTGAAAGAGGGAAAATAAACGTAGTAGCCTTTGCCCATCCTGAGTTTCATGAATCTAGAACAGCTGCACCAGCCTAACAACACAGGTCATTTCAACAATTTTAGGAAAAGTGTCTGCCACTTTTCCAGCTACTTCAGCAGTGCTGCCCAGCAGAAATGTCATGCCAGCTCTCAGGGAAACTTTTATGTTGACATAAGTTACAAATCTTTGGCAAAACATAGTTAAGCTGGTTTAAATAAACAAACAAAAAGTTTTCATGTTTTGAGTTCTGACAGTAGGAGGTGGCTTTTTTTCCTTCCCACACACCCGTCCCCTTTCACACTTGTAGGCAGCATTTAGGACCAGTTATCTCCTGACACATCTAGGCTGGATTCAATCAATACAATGTGTCTGAGGCCATGACTGTCACTGGATGTGTTTTGATTCAAGCAAACCTGCATTTAGCCCAAAATTTGGATTGATTTGACATTACAGAGAACTGCCAGATAAGGTGTGTCACCTGTATGTGTGAAAAGTGGAGTGTCTGCTTCCTCCCCTCCTTGAGCAATTATGACAGTAAAAATTCTAACACAGTACAACTCTGCTGACAGGAGACTCAGTGGGTTTGTCAGTTTAGCTGATTATGCACAGAAGGTGGCAGAAGAACTCCTTGGGCTGGGATATGCTTCACATATCCCAAGGGAGCTTCGCCAACCCAGCTATGCTGGAAGAAACACTGCAGCATCAGTGTCAGATAAACCAAAGCCCACAACTAAACCAAAGTGATCAAACCTAAAACCAAAAAAAGCTCTATTTTTTTTCATGAAAGTAGAACAGAGCTTATTCAGCATGGGAACTGTTTGCACTCAGTGATCTGCAAAACCAGCATCACACCATATCTTTTCTCATCTTCCTGTCACCACATTAAGTCTTTGTTTCTTTATTACAAATTGCAGTTCCCAACAGAGTCTTTCCACACGTTACTAAAGACAGTCATAAGAAAACTTCTCTCACTGTGAAGTGCTGATCATGCCTTACTCTTGTTTTCTCAATGCAGGGAGATGTGAGAATTGTCTCTCTCTACACCAAACAACATCCCCAAAGGACTTGCAAGGATGTCTGAGCCAGAGTTTCTCACCAGCAAATAAAGCCATCACTGTAACTCCCTCAAGAGACTCAGCTTTTATTCCCAGACTGTACCTATGCAGGGACAGCTTAAACCAGGGGGGTAAAAGGACACCATAGTTTTCTGTCCTTTGGCTTCCATTTCTTACTTCCAGGCACAAAACTGCCACCAGTGAAGCACAAGTTTCCTTTCAGCTCCTCAGCCTCAGATTGTGGGGATTACAAAGAAGCTGACTGTGACTCTGCACATTGTGACTCAGCTTTAAGTATGAAAAAGAAAATCAGCTGTAAAGTTCCTGCCCCCCCATGATGTAATGCTTTTCACTTTTAAATGCTGTATTTTCCTAAATTAACTGATTCAGGGTCAGGAAAAGGGTTAAACTGGTATTAGCTAAACCAGAACTGAATTACAATTCACCACAGTCAAATCCAAATTACACCTCAGCAGAGAAGGTAAAATGTAACTGGAAAAATTAAGGACCAGACAGGAAAACAGCAGTGCACAGGCATCTTCTTCCAGATTTAGCTGTGCTACTGGAATAGACCAGTTTCTTTAACTATCACAGCGTGTTGCCAATCTACCAATCTGTGAGGGACCTAATAACATGAACAATCTTTTAATTCAGTTTAAGTAACAAAAGAATGGTAGCACCTACTTAAATTGCTTGAGCTTTATCTTCCAATTCTAATCCAGATAAAAAAATGCTAAAGTTGCATTTTGTGTGAATTTCTTTCAACAGGAGTGCCCCATTCAGCACAAGCTGCTGCTTCTCCCTGCCTGGCTCTTCCAGCTGTGTGGCTGAGCTGTGAACCACAGCAAGAAACTGCTCCCTGTTAAAACAACCTGTCAGGAGAAAAGTTACTTTTTAACTGGAATCATTTCCCGGGTGTAGAGTTACCTGAACAAAGTGAAACTAATCTCAGAGGACTGGTCTCTTTTGTTCTAATTTAAACTCTGCAGCAACCTGGTGACTCCGTTACTTCAGAGCTGGATTCGAGTTTCTGCACATTCCATCGATAAACCAATTGTACCAACAAATTCATTTCCCAAATTAATTTGCCAAATTTACTAAAAAATTAAGTTCGCCAAGCAAGATTAAGTCTTCTTATTTCTTGATTTCTTGTGTGATTTTGCTTTCTTAGCACCATTTTAAAATTCTGCTTCCAGCTTAAGTGAAGAAATAGACACCTGAAATAAATTTTTAAACTCTCATTAAAAGGTACCTAGTTTTACATCACAAGGTTAGTATCAATTGGTGTGTGATGTTACCGAGGTTGACACTAAGTACCTATGAGTGCTCTTGCAAACCATCCATTGGGGAACAAGCAGCTCACCTGAGCTTCACCTGAAACTTAAAATCTTTGTTTTAGTATGCCATCATGTGACTAAAGGATTAGTAACTAATGCTCCCAGGAGACAGACTAAAGCATACTTAAACCCTAAAGCAACTTAATTTCACACTTTATGACTACTTTAGAAGCGCAGTTTTTATGTGATGGCAATGCAAGTTTTTGAGCAGATAACCACGACAATGGTTTAATACGTTTCAGCTTAGAAAAAACTAAAAAAAAAAACAAACAAAAGTATATTATTTATATCAGGGATCTTATCTGGTTGCAGCATATGGAGCACAGACCACGACCAGATCCTTTTATGCTCTAAACATTGCCAAGTGCTGCAATGTAAACACTGCACAGCAGCCACTCCTGACAACTCACTGAGAAGTCTCGTTTTTCTCAACGGAAGCAGGTGCCAGCTCAGAAAATGTCTAAAAGTAGGATGTTGTTTTCCTTGCTTTTCCTGTGATCCTCAAATGTAATTCTTCTTGAAAACAAGCAACATCAACACGCCTTACTGTCAGAACACAGCACAAACTACCCAGTACCAAAGAGTAACTGACAGTGATGTCTCTTA
>NW_016690279.1:3105971-3107025 GCF_001604755.1 Lepidothrix coronata
AGCACAGCAACAAGTCCCAAAGCTGATATTGCCAGAATAAAAGGATGGAAATGTGGCTGACAGGAAGGAGGATGCCAGCGTGGCAGGTCTGACTTGGATCACAATATATTGCCTTGGTGTTGTATCCTCAACACAGTGAATAGCAAGCCAAATAAGAAAAGCCTGAGTAAATCAGAATTACAATACACCACGATTTTAAAATTCAACCTCACAAAAAGTTAGACAATCAAAACAAAAGCCTTCCCCAAAAGTGTGGAAATTGCAGGATAAAAGCTTTTACTGTCAGCAAAAGAATTACCCTTCTTTGAGACAGGGTATACCTCGTGGATGGGAAGGAAATTTTTGCATTTCAAAATAAAATACAGACAATCAAAAAACTGTCTTAACTGCATTAGGTTTCCTATATTTTCATGAAGAGTATTAGTTATTCAAATTCTGTACTTAACTTTCTCCTATTTTAGACACTAATTCTATGAAAAATGAGCTCTTTACTGCTTGTAGAGCAGAACCTCTCTGTTCTGGCAATTTTCAGACAGTGACAAGAGGTAAACTCAGAAACACATTTGTTTAAACAATAACAAAAAAAAATTTAAAAAAGCTTTTCAATATGATTAGTGACAAAGATGGTAAGATCAGCAGTCATTTTGGTTTTCCAGGAGCCAGAAACAGGAATGTATTTTTTCAGCAAAAGCATTATTTTAGTCTCCCAGGAGATATCAGTAAACTGAGACACAGTTACACCAATGAATTTTCTCTAAGTAGGTTTTTGATATCTCAGTGGAAGTGGGTCAAACATGCAAAATTCTGAATAATGTTTCCAACTAGAAACACAGTCAACTGTTCCACATAAGTCAAACACTCAACAGAAGTGTCACTTAAAACAGAGCCAGCCCAAGGCTACTTCTGTTAACATTAATTCCCAGTGCCACATTATGCCTTTTATTATGACACCAAGAGTTCTGCCAACATTTGGTGAACCAAATCAAGGAGTTAAACTTGATGAAATGGAACAAAAGAACGAAAATTTACTGAACATGAAGAATTCATTTGATGG
>NW_016690279.1:3109453-3132847 GCF_001604755.1 Lepidothrix coronata
TCTAGGTGAAAGTCAGTTTTCAAAATCTCTGAATGCCTGTCCTTTAAAATGGTATGGAGAGTACACAGTGAAGAAATCTGTAAGAAAACATACCAATACTAACTCCAGTTCAATTTGACAGAGCAGGTTTCAATTAATAATTGATATGAATTCATGAATTGTGAAGTCTCACAGTTAAATTTATTATCCTGAATGATTCTTAACAGATTTACAATTTTTCAAATCCATTACCTGTAATACTATAGCAAGGTTAATTATCTTCAAAACACCTTAACAAAATCA
This sequence comes from Lepidothrix coronata, assembly GCF_001604755.1. Taxonomy (NCBI): domain Eukaryota; kingdom Metazoa; phylum Chordata; class Aves; order Passeriformes; family Pipridae; genus Lepidothrix; species Lepidothrix coronata. The sequence goes on from NW_016690279.1 coordinate 3,109,736, forward strand.
TGGATAAATCTGTCAGAACTTACACTCAACTCTGAGCCATTTCAATCTTCTGCCAGAACTCTGAAACATGATGCAACTGCAATCAACCACCAGAGCCCTGTTTACATTCCAGAAACACCAACCCATGTAATCAACCCAATCCAGTTGCTTAATGTCATAAATAACCAGAGGTCAGCCATGGTTGTGTAAATTCTGCTCAACTCCTACTACGTTACAGTTTTACACAAGTATGAGGAGACACTGCTACTTGTTTCTTCACTGTAGGGCTCTGGAAGATGAAAAAGAAACACTTTCCAACAACTTGCAAGGTAAGGAGCTGTGAGGTGTGGATGAGCTGGGAATTGCTGCCCCAAGGCACTCCAAGGACCCAGAGCTGACTCCTGATAACAAGGGGCTCTGCACCAGAGACAAAGGCCCTGGGGCTGGTGCCTGTTCACTGGAGGAGTCTCAGATTTGGGTTCAGGTTGCAGTTAAGAATCTCCATCTCTGTGTGATTAAATACTTGGTATCTCTGCAAAGAAAGCTGATACACGATGTGCTGTGATGAAACTGTTGCAAAATGTACAATGCATTCTGGGAAGTCCACTTAACTAGTCATTTTGTATTCATATTCACTATGGCTGAACAGTTAACCACTGAGAGGAGCCCCTGGGACCAAAGCCTTCAACATAAACCCGCTGCTGTGCAAAAGCTGTAGGAGTCAGAATCCTCACCATTAAGCAGTATATGATTTTATGCCAGGCTAAGACCATCTAATGACCAGCTCCCAGCCATGTCCATCATCTGTCCAACTCCCCAGTAATCTGGTTCAGGGAGACAAGTAGGTAGAAAACCACCTCTACACCCAAGTCCTGGTGTAGAACCCGAGTTCTATAGATGTAAAGGCAATGGAAGAGATGTGTGACTGATGATGGGAAGAAGAGGGTTTAAAAGCTCCTTTTGACTGGGCACTAAACAGGGAATGGTTCCACTACCAGGCTGAAATGCACGAAAACCTACATGGAAGTCAAAGCTCAGTGGAGAGTTCATTCTGTCCAAAGAGAAGAGGTACAAGTGAAGACAGAACTGCACCAAACAATTAAGTTTGTTATGCTGCTCTGGAACCACAACCTGGAAATGCTTAGGCATTTATCCAGAAACCTTGCAAGCCCCATCTTGAAATATTTAATAAACAAGGTTAAAAAGCAGTCCATAGTGCTGGAACAGAAATATAGCAAGATGTTAACGTATCATACGCAGAGGACAAAATATAATAATAATCTCATCCACAGCCTTTCTCCTTTATTAAACAGCAATCCTCTGCTGACTCCATTTTATGTTTCTGGACTCTCTGCATCCTCTTTAAGCTGTCATTTCCCATTTCCAGTTCTCAGGTTCCTTACACCTTCCTGTTCTCATCAAGAGAGCAGCGCATTTTAAAACCTTGTCTTTAGCAAAGCTGCACATGCACAGCTTATAAGCAGACCTAAATTATAACTGCTACAGTAACTCTACTCCTCTTCCCTTTCCCCCCTCATCTGTCCCCATCACTTTTTGCAGACAGGCCCTTTTGTGTATTAGTAGGGTTAATGAGTTCATGATTCAGGCAAAACTGGTACTACAAAAAATGATCAGTTTTCTGCCAGATCAGCTGCTTGATACAGCTGATTGTGCAACAGAAGCCCGAGGAGAAGAGAAATGCAGCTGAAGATAAACACAGGGCTACACAGCCCTGACCCCAGCTACACACTCACTCTTGTGTGTCACATTATAAAGTAATAAGTGTAAGCTTTAAGCTCTGGTTTCATGACAGCCTAACCCCATTTAAGTGCTTGCTAACAAAGCTCTGCACTTCCTGCACCCGACTGGTGTATTCCTGCCCTCTCTCTAACCAGTTCTGGCAGCCTACCAAGCTGTTTCAGCACACTAAGCTAGTAGAAAACTGTTCATGTTTTATGGTTCAGTTAGTTTCCTGCCAGCTTAGGTATGGAAGGAAGTGGACAAAACTGCTGCACTGAGCAGTCTGACCAGCTTAGGCTGCTTTGAAACCACCACGTTACTTAGACCAATTCAAAGGCTGTGTTAACACCCGTGTCACAGATTAAACAATGCATGGTTTAGTTTAGCTTAAACTCAACTGGAATTGATTTATAGCAATTAAACTGCTTGTACCAAAACAAGAATGTTCATGAGGAGGTCTGCATCAGGCTAATTGGTTTTAAAGCAATTAAATGTATTTTCCTACAGCTTTCTTTAGACACAGCCTCACATGAGCTGCACAAACTGCAGCAGGGCAAGTCAGGTTACAGACTTGCAGCACATCCGCTTCTCTAGGCCAAGTGTGAAGTTACACAATAACAGGGATTGATCTCCTGCACAGGCTTCTCACACCAACAGAAAACCCAAACAAAGCACAAAGAGCTGTGTGCTGCCCTTCAGGTTTGTCTATAGAGTCAACTTCCTCATCTACATCCTTTCTAAAACACACAAAGCAAAACTCTGCACAAGATAATTGCTACGAGTGGAGACACTGCTGCCACCATCCCACTAGTTCAGAACTTTGTGGGCCAAAGTCTTTCTAAAGAGAAACGAAGGTGAGATTTCATAGGCAGCCAAATGCATCTAATAACCCCATTGCCTCTTATGCCAAAGTCTGTATTATCAAACTCTTTCACAAACAAACTGGTCACTACAACAGTAGAAAAATGCTTCAGTTTTTAAGTTGGTTAGAGAGTCCAGGTGGCTGGGATGTGATAGGTACCCCAGAGGAAGTGAGCAGTGGGAGTGCAGAGCTGGGAGCTTACCCCACTCAGCAGCAACCATTAAAGCAACAAAAACATTAACTTTCTGCTGGCTTAGAAAACTGAAATACAGAGAGAAGTAAACACCAAAAGCAGTCCAGTGATAGAGGCTAACATGCAAGACCAGAAGGACAGAAGGGAGAAAAGGACAAGACAAAGGGACAAAAGGAGGAACTGAATCTTTTGAGGTGCCGGATCATACCTACCATCTCATATAACTGTATCATGAGAACTGAAACCAGAAAATTTACTGTCTGTTCGGGCAAATAAGACCTGAATTCAATTTTATAACCACGATATCTACCCAGGCTACCCCATTAAAAAAAACAAAGGAATGCAGATGATCTGTGCCACACTGTCAAGACAACTCCCTCTGCATATTTGGAGTTAACTCGACTTATGACCCCTGTTTTAGAAATGTGAAGAGTAAGTGGGTTAAGTGCCAGAATTTTAAAAGGATGGTAGTAGCTATTGCTGCTGTTTTACAGAAAAGGTTTCCAAGTAAACTCAGCTGCAAGTACAGAAGGAGATGGACAGTGAATTACAGTGAACTGGAGTAAACAATTCCATGTGAGTGTTCCGACTGAAGGACTTTTCCATCTCCCCCTTCCAAATGACAGTGGGAATATTTACACTCATAGAGATGGTTACAAATTTAGCTTTCTTTATACTGAGAGATAAAACTTCATTTGCCTGTAGTAACTCATTCATAGGAAAAGCACCCGAAACCAGGACAGAAATTGTCAGACACCTGCAATTCCACCAAGTTTAATTCATGTCAGGAATGGATACATGAATGCCCATGAAATACATGCTGCTCAGGGGACCAGTTTCTGTGCAAACAGAAATGCTACTGTGATTATTTATCCTTAGAAAAAATAGGATTCCTTACTGTAGGAAATATTACCTTGTTATTTTTGCTGCTGCTACTGCTAGTACTTTTTTCTCCTGCATACAGAATCTAAAAGTACTTTAAAGGAAGCCATGATAAGTGAGATAATACAAGAGGTTGATGGTTTTTCATAGTTTAATCTTAGTTATTCATAAATCTGAAATAACACTGAAATATGTGTGTGTGTAGGTTTGATGTATAATGAAAATCAAGCAAAAATTGAAACACTTTCTAACATACAACAGTCATTGTAAAAAAATACAATGAATCTTCAGCCTTCACTCAAGAGCAGCTTCATGGCAGATGACACAGTCTCAGTATTCTGGTTTACAAACAGTTGTGTTGTAGAACCAAGATGAAATACTCCTCTTACTCACCTTTGGATCGAGTGGAGATGTCCATCCCCTCCACCACCTCCTGCTCTGCCTTTATTTCCTCTTCAGCCAAGCTGCAGGATTCAAAAAGCTGAATTAGAATACTTAAGAGACTGTATTGTTCTCATGTCTAACTTCCATCCATGAAGGTCAACATAACACTGTCAAACACAACTATATTAAAATTTCTGGTGAAATGAAAAGCCTGATGTTTGCCAAAGTATACATTGATCAAAACATGTTGAGAAACAATCCAGGTACATGTATACAACTGCAAGTTACCAATCACAAAAGTAACATTTTCATACTAAGGACAGTCTTGTAACACGTAGTGAAGATTATGGCACTGTACGTATAAATTGCATGTGTGCGACAGAAAAACAGGAATTCTGTTCCTTGGAGCTCCTAACCTAGGATAAACTATGTGGACAGATGCCTGCCAACATTTAAATGTTCATCAGCACTTATGAACAGATTAGCTGAAGTAACAGACTTAGCAACACAGAACAACTTGCAAAATTAGAAGCTAAAGTGCAATTTTAAACACTATTTCATAAATAATTTTAAGGATTTTGAAACCAGACTACATAACAGAAAACTGAATATTTATAATTTATTTGCAATACAATTCCACTAATTATTAACCATAACAAAGAGTAAACAGTACAGAGCTGTTACCACTCAACCTTAACACAGTCAGTGTTTATTTGCTCCGGGCAGGATTGAATTATTACAAACTACATCTCACATTCTGATGTTCTACTTTTATAGTGGTGCCATATAAAAAGGCAACTCACCGAATTTGACTAGTTAAGTCACTCTGGGGAAAGAAAGTGGAAGGGAGAGGAAAAGTGAATTAGAATGAAGATTGATTAACACACCAGTTTTGGAGATCTGACTATTGCAGACGTGAGGTAAAAGAAAACATACCATGTTGAAGCAAACCCAAATTCAAAATGATACACAAACGAGGTTCTGGTGCCTCAAGCAGGTATCACAGTGTCCACCAGAGCACAACAGCCATGGGGGATGCAGATCCTCTCCTCTACAGTGACAATTTACTGCTCAGCCTACCCATGGAAGTTGCTGCCCTTTTTGCACTGATAGGGCAGGTTATCCATTTCTGCTGCTATGGAGTGGACTGAGGTTCCATTCAGCCATCCCAGCTCCAGGGACACAGGCCAAGAGGAGAGCCAGAGACCTTGGCTTTAGCCACTGTGTATAAGTGTGCCTGGATCAGCTCATCAGAGCTCAGAAACAACAGTGAGGACTTGGTTATATTTACATCAGAGAAACTCTTCAGCCTGACAAACAGTTTATATTAGTAGGAGTTTTGTTAGGGCTATAAGTTAAAAGATATTCCTAAACAAAGTAAAACTTAATAGCAGAAGGACTTTTTAATCTGGTATTTGACAAAACTACTTCTAATTAACTATTAGCTACTGGGGGGTTGGGTTGCAACTCCTTTCACACTTCTAAAACGACACAGTTATGTCAGCAAAAATTTTAAATACAAATTAACCAAGCTCAATGTATGAAAATGCCAAAGCTCAGAAGATCCATGAATTCCAGAAATCATTACACTCTACTTGTCATTTGTATAGGGAAATAATTTACAAAGTCACAAAACACTGAAGGGAGGTTCTATTCTACCAGCATCCACCTCCCATCTCATGGACTACTCTGATCATTGCAGGAGCAAGGAAAGGCACCCATAGGACCAGAATGAGGGTAAATGTGTAGCACAGTTGACTGTAGCACAATGCTTCTCAGATTTATTTTGCATGGGCAGATTAAATGCATAACATAGCTGAGGTACTACAACGCTCACCCATTTACTATGCATGGGCAGATCAATTATCCTGCACATTTGTTACACCCTTTCCCAGGGGCCTCCAGCAAAGAAGAGCTGGCAGTGGGCTACAGACACCAAAACATTTCATGCACCACTTGCCTCTGCCCAGTCCTCTCCTAAGCAATGGGAAGGGACGGGCTCATGGGATGGGTTCATTGTTCTCTCCCAACGCTGCATTGGTTTTTTTTTCTTCCCCTCCCTCTTTATAAAATCCTATTTCAATATCACCAAATTGTAACAAACTCCCTATTTTTAAAACATCATGTATATATGATCAATAATGCATACAGGCAAACATGTAATCATACACAGGAATTCTGTCAAGAGTGAAGTAATTTGGCAGTGCACATTACCTGCTTCTAAAATACAGATCCAGTTTCAGACCCAGACTAGGACATACAAGTCTTTACAAGACTCAGGTTGAAGACTTATGATCATTTTACACTGGCTACTACTAAAAGGAATGGTTTGCCCAACCCTTAACTTCATGTTTCAAGAAATCCCATCTATTTTAACTGAGTCAGTTCTGTGATGTAGCTTACTGTGCAGCTGGACATGTGGGAAATGGGAGAGTACCACACATGAGGATGGAAGAAAAGGGCAACATCCTTTCAGCAGCAGCTGACATTTCAGCTACATTAAAGCAATCATATTATTCCAGACTCATCCAAATCCATCGAGCGCATCTTGTTCAAATCACAACCTCAGGGGAACATGATACAACAACAAAGATGCAGTAGTTGCTCCAAGTCAGTATTAAAATACACAGAGTTGTGCATGAATCCTGGATGAGAAATGGGAGTGATGGATCAACACAGCAACACCAGAGCAGGAACTGTTCCTGCTCCTCTGATCAAAGTACCAGGGAACTTACAGCCTGACTGAGGATGTTCTGTGCCCTGGGCCCAAACCCAGCCCTTCAGGGGTTACAGGGCAGGACTCCTACATATTAGTTACAGCACAGGAGGGGTTTTCAGCTCTAAATCTGTCTCTCCCCATATAAAGAGCCTAATCTAGGAACCTGAGCCATCACCATTTTGAGTGTTCTGGCAATGGATATATAAAGGCAAGAAAACCATTCCTCATGAACAGTTCCAAGATGAACAAAGTATCTTAACCACATCTCTGATACAATGAATCACAGAATGACAGAACGGTTTGGGTTGGAAGGGACCTTAAAGATCACCCGGTTCCAACTCCCCAGCCATGGTCAGGGATGCAAACATCACATCAAAGGTGCCTCAAGACGGCCTTCCCAAAGATCTGAAGTATAAATCAACACTTGAAGCATTCACCACTTGACACCAAGGGTCCCCATTTTCCTTAGCAATGGAGGAGCACATTCCCTACACACACGTGTGCACCCTGTGCATCACCCACAACTCACACCAAATCCAGCAATTACCTCCTGCACCACGAAAACTGAGCCTCAGAGGAACAGATGCACCTCCATATTCTCTGCTATAATTAATCTTTTAAGGGCACAAATACAAGAAAATCACAGAGATTGTTCTGAAAAAAAAAAATAATCAAAAAGTTGGGGAGGAACAGTGAAATAAGTGTGTTAGACATAGCTGTAAAAGATACTTCCCATTCACAGCTCTTCAAAAGCCATTGTTTTATTTGCTGTAATGTGTAATGACTTGCACAACATGACATTGTTTGAATGGTGGCAGTGATGACTGTAGTGGTCATCTTTGAAACTCAAGTTTGTAAATACATTATAAAGTTTACAGTAACTTTTCTAAACCTGCCAGATCTTTTCACCTTTGCACCTTACAAAGCACAAACTTTCCAATGCAGGTGTTTCATTAGTAAAAGATTTCCAATTAAATAATTCCAGAAAAACAGGTCCTTAATCAGAGGTACCTTACTATTACCCACAAGAAAATAAAAGGAAAATTAAGACCAGCAGCAAAATAATTATGAACAAACATATGGCTCTATGGAAACAGTAACTGTGTGATCAAGTAGACTCTTCTGGAGAGTTTTATTTTGAGAATTCATTTTTGCAGGGCTCAGAGCAGTTATTTCAGCCAGCATGCATTACTGTCATGCAAGTATGAATGTGATGGTCTGAGGCTGCAGACCAGAAATGATACTGGAATACACTCCATTAAGTACCCAGGTGAATACAATAAATTCCTTAAGTCATTCTGAAAGCTACTCTTAATTCCTAATTAAGATGAATGAACACAGAGGAACATGTTTTAAGAACACAACTGAAATTTAAGCTTTGCCAGTTTTCCTGTCAATTGAACAGAACACCAATTAATCATTTAAAACTTCCCTACTCATATTGACAAAACTTACAACAACAACAACAAAATTGTTTTCTACAATGTTAAACTAATTTGTTCCATACAAATTAGTTTAACATGCCTGAATGAGGGTAGAAGGGGTGGAGGTTATTCCTTTGGGGAGAGTTGGGCACAGAAAGAAAAAAAAAATAAGGATTGCAAACATACAAGACTTATTGATACTTACGTAAAAATGGAAAAATAACTTAGCTGCCTAACTTTTAAATATGTTCTCTACTAAACTGAAGAGAGGGTAGAGTTTTTTAGTATAAAATTCAGTTTTTCAAATTTCACACCACTAAACAAAATACTGACTTCTCTGTTTAGGAAAATCATTCCTTTACTAACAGTAGTACTTACCTGAAAAAATGTCCATATGCAAGAATATTTAAAGCTGCTCTAACCTATATTAACTACAAAGAGCAATTAAAAGTTGCAGATGAACTACTGCACCTTGACATTTAACCAAGAAAAACTGACAGATATGGAAAACCACTCGAAACAGCTAATGCCCATATACACAATCCAGATCTACATCAGGGAATAACACATTAATTTCAAATCAAGAACTATGTATTTATGGAATTAATTTCCTTTTCATGAACAGAAAACAAAACAAAACAAAAAAACCTGATGTAAGACCATAAGCACTAAAACTGAATTTCACCCTTAAGATAATTCCTGCCTCTCCTACATCACATCTGTGAGCAGCAATTCTAACTAATGATTTCAAAAAAAAAAAAAAAAAAAAACTTGCATTCAATAAAAATTTGAGAGAAAAAAAAAAAGAATATATATTAGCATGCCATTGCTGAATAAATAGCAGCTTTGTATAAGCACTCACCTATAACAGTCTCTTACTCATCGGTAGCTATGCTATTTATGCAGGGTTCTTAAAATGGCGTCTGCCAGCACTGCACTGCCTCACTCCTGGACTGGAGCTAAAATGGGAGCACTTTGTTCAATACCAGTAGCTCCTGTTTACACAGCAGGGCAATATTCAAAGCGAGCATCTAAATATCAGAAATGGTAAAGAACGACAAAAGGACACCTGACATCCGAGCGTTTAACTAAAAAAAGGCACAGGAGAGGGAGATTTGTGAAGTCACAGGTTACTAAGGAAATCACTCGATTTTTAGCTTCACTCTCCAGTTTGAGCACCTCGTGTTTTACGTTTCCTTCTGTAGAATTCCCTGCAAAACGCTCCATTTGTTATTTGTAAGCAAATAACATTTTGTATTAAGCAATTAACATAGGCAAAAGGCTTGTTCACATATCTGTGCACAGCAATGTTTAAGCTATTTACCTCTGATAACAAGCAGATAAATCTATTTCTCATTTAAAGAACATACAGGTTCTTTTTAAAACCTTACTCTAATTCAGTGTCCATTCAAAATAGCTGCACAAAAGAGAAAAATCAGGGGAGGGAGGGAGGGAGGGAGGGAGATCCTTGGTGTCACACAGTCATCTTTAAGACTATAAACCAAACAGCTGAGGCCCAAGCAAGGCAACCAAATAGCTACAAGATTTCAGACGCTAAAAATATAATTTGAGAACAATCATGTTTGAAAGTAAAGGGTTATGCTGGCTAAATTAAGAGTGTTAACATCCTGTTAGAGCATGGTTTTAATCTCACAGTGTGAAACACAGATGCTATGGCAACAGGCAGTAAAGGGTTAACATAATGACAGACAACTATCAAATAAATGAAACTCAGTTCCTATGAAGCTGTTGCTAAATTAGACTTTAACCCATGAATACGAGGCGTTTTTATTAATAACTATATTTAAAATACTTTCTGCATACAATTTAAAGGGCCAAGTTTGATGGCCTGCTATGATGGTTTCCAGTCTACAGACCCCTCCAAGTCAGTGTACTCCCACTAAGGGGTTTGCAGACAATAACTAAGTAAATCAAACCTGGTCTAACAGGCTTAAATTCACTCTAATGGGATTCATGTGCCCATGGGAAAAATACTGGGGGGATCCACAAACAACAAAATTTGAAAATTGCCATCTACTACATTCTACATGAGCAAAAGTTATGCTCAAATTTCAAGATATTTAGGAAATCCAAATTAATACCCTGAATCCCATACAGAGAAGAGGAGAGCTTTTACTCAGATTTATAACCCTTTAACCAATTATGCTGGAGTGGTACCGTTAATATGGAAAACTGACCATGACCTATCACTTTTCAGCTACTGGATCCACACTGCCAGTAGCTGAAAAGTGATCCAGTACAATACACTTGAAAACAAAGCAAAAAGAAAAAAAAAAAAAGAAGAAATAAAAACACCCCACAAAACAACAAGAAAACAAAAACTCAAGCAAAAGTGATATCACAAAATGGAAGACGGCTCAGGAAGATGAGCCAATTGAAGTTTATGGACACTGATCCAAAGGGCTAAATTTGTAATGTAATCTACCTACTTAAGAATTTTGAGCATGAAGTTCCTTTTATTTCATGCTTTCTCAGCAGCCACGTAGGTCTTCTGCTATGTTTCAGTACTCCTACCTAATGTGAGGGGGGGTGAATGTCACATTTGGAGTGGTTTATACTCTGCATTTTCTTCATTCCCAGTATATTAAGTAGTGTCATTTGTTTAAAGAAATTACTCAGCTTTTCCCCAGCACTATTTAGCTTCCAACTAAAACAGTTTGCTTGCAAAGAATGTAGCCTGCAAAAGGCATGTAGCTTTTAAAAAGCTACTGCTTTCACCATGATTTATAATCCAGATCACTCCTTTGTTTTCCCCCACTGCATTCTTTGTCCAGTTAATTACAAAAGTAACTGGATGTTGGCACTAAATAATAATGGCTAATCATATTCATCCTGGGCAATTCAAATTACTCTTTAGTAGCCAGAAAACTTACAGTGCAATTATATGATTAACTGCTAGTTATATTAGAATAATGGCCATTTGCTACAAGCTGAATAAACCTCAGCTACATTGCTTCATACATGTCCTGTCTAATTGTGATATTAACAAGATCCAGTCCAGTCAAATCTTGGGGAGAAAGCAGACGTGCTTTTTCCCCTGTGTCTGTCACTTGAACAAAACCCCACATTCCATTTCTGTCCCGAACAGCAAAAAAATCAGCAGAGTGCTGCTTATTATGCAACCTAGGAGAGTGAGCGACAACACCATACCTTGACAAAGCACCAAAAAACACATGAAATTCTTCAGCTTGGCTGAATTTGCTTTACTTAGATGGAACAAAGATGGCAGAAATTTCCAGAAGGCCTTTCTCAGCCCTGCCACTGCAATTGTCAATCTGTAACCTGCCTGCTGCAGCAATTGGCTCCGGCGCTGGCGGAGCGGCGCGATTGGGCTGAGCTGAAACACAGCGCTGCTGCCCCTACCTTGCCTCAGACATCTTGCTGCAATGCAGACATTTGTTTTTTTGTGAACTATAAAAGAATTGCATCCGAGTGATTAAAAATAGTGAACTTTTAACAGGCCGGCGACGCTCCGGTCCGTTACCCGCGCGAGGGCAGCCCAGACAAATGTGCTTCACTGTCAGCGGCGTGTCTGGAGGTGCAGATTTGAAACAGATCCTGGTTTAACAAAACCTGGGGGAGCCATTTTAACACAGGCTTTCTGATTGCAGATCACTCGCTCCTGCTTCCTCATATTAAACGAATATTACGTTGTTCGCTCTTCGAGACTGAAAGTAAACTGCTAGATGTGTATGAACTGCTGTCAGGAAAATTACGCCCAAACGTAATTTTTGGTCATTTGGCAAGGGAAGAACAAAAACCAGAATAACTTCTTAGCTGTGTCAGCACTTTTGAGTATGCTGAAAAATGCACTAAAATTGCACACAAAAATGCTATCACATGAAATCCATTGGTACCCCAGCAGTGTTTCAGGTTGCAAACTGAACAAGACATTTTTATAATCTAATCCTGGGGGATGGGGGAAGGGGGTAGCGGGAGGAGGGGGGGGGAAGCTGTTAATCAAAGTAAGACAGTCAAAGTAAAATACTCATACTGGTAAACAAGTAATTTGCTATGGTATAGAATGTTATCAAATCCATGGCAAGGGTCTAGGAAAGTCAGCATGTACTGTGGCTCAGTGCAGTCATCTGCAAAGCTAGCCTAGCTCTCAGCTCTTCCCTAAAATCATGGATGTGTGTGTGGACTGCTAAAACAAGTGCAAAAATCACATTAAAAGCACAAAAGCGCATCCTTCCTCTGCTTTTGTAACAGCCCTGGTGATCACTGAAAAACAGCTTGCTCAAACAAGCATGCAAGCGTTACAATTAAATTCTTCATAAAGGGCACAAAATGTTCTAAATTAGCTATAAATCGACCAAGTTTGTCTGAGATTACACTTCGTATAGTATCAGAAACATATGCTCATTAAGCATTATTTACTTTACTTCATAAGGTCACTTCATTGCTGAGCACTAGCACTTTCATCACACTGAAAAGCCCAAGGAACGGCAAAAATGCGCTTTACCCTGCAAACATGGTAATTAATGATCTATGACCAAACAGCAAGTACAGTATTTTTCACTGGCCTGAGGTAAACAGGAAGTAAAAGCTTCAAAATTTAGAGACAAATTATTAAAAAACCAGTGCATTCAAACTGAAGAGCTTACATGTACAAGTCCCTTAAAATGGATGCTAAGCAAATCTGATTTTTTTATATGACTAACCACTAACGTTACTTCATCTACTGCACTAACTGACCCAGTAAAAACAAAATGTTTGGAAAACTATTAAAAATGTTCAGAGAGTAGCATGCTGCTTACTTACCAACTGTTCAAGCACTCATCTCATTTTTCCAGTTAAGAAGATACAACAGGCTGGCAGATTTGAGAATTGATCAAAAAGGCATTTCTTGAAACAATTACGTAGCATTAAACCAAAAGTTTAAAAAAAAAAAAAAGGAAAAAAAAAACCAAGAAAGAACAACATGTACTACTGTCATGAACCACACATGATTTTACATCTTCTGGACTCCACAACACAGAACTGTGGCTGACACAATATAAAACAAAAAGGCACAGATAAAAGGTACATTAGTTTATTTGAACTATGTAAAACAAGAAGGCTAACAGTTCAAAAGCATTTTCCATAAAGCATCAGATTTGTAAACAGATGCACTGCTGCATTTTACTGAGCAGCACCCCATTCCCAAAATCTGCAGCATAAAAACTCCCTTTTAAAGGAACAAAATATTAACCATACATTGTCCTTCTGAAAGAGAAACGCGTTGCATTAATTACTCCTGCAAGAGAAAAGGTTCAATAATCATTTTAAGTTAAGATAAGCTGCATAAAAAACATGATGCAACAGCACACCACCACCTAGGCCCAATATCTACAATCTGCCATTAGCACTTTTTGCTGATGTCTAGGTTTTCAAAAATCCCATATTTTCTCAGAGATAACTTATCTTAGCTGTTCCATTCACTGTTTAGAAAGGTAAACTTGCCTGTTCTTCTGTCTGCCATTATCCCTGCTTGACTCCCTGTAGGGCAGTTAAATGCATCTGCTCCCTAGCTTCCATTTTCTCTCCAGCAGGCATGTGACACAACAGACAATAGTGCTGGCAAACTGCTCAGAGACAGAAAGCTCCTTTGGAATACCAGGATCTTGATAAACTCTAAAAACACCATCCTCCTGTGAAGAACTAGGTATGCCAAGGCTTTGCCAGACTGTAAAACAAAGCTGTGGCTAATGGCTACTAACCATGTGACCCAAGAAAGCAAAAATTTTAAACAGTTCCAACTCAATATAAGTGCCTGTGGTGTGAGTTTTGCACGAGAAATCACAGAGAACCACGCTCTCAACCCACAACTCATAGGCCTTAGAGAAAAAGCAAGGTAAAAAGCAAGGCTTACCTCTGTGGATGCATTGTTAACACAGTGTTATGTCAATACTTATAAAACATGGAGGACAGGCTCTCAGTACTCGGGCAGGGAGGGCTTGGCACTCCGGCTTGATCATCTGTCTGCCGCATGAGAGCCGCGCCCGGATTGGCCGCCGCGGCGAATCCGAATGTAAAGCGGCGGGGGATTGGCCGAGACACTTCCTGAGCGATTATCTTTGTGCGGCTCCCGGAGCAGGAGCCATCCCGGGCGCGGGGCAAGGCCGGCGCGCTAGGCCCGGCCCGGCCCGGCACAGCCGCCGAGCCCCCGGGCCGCCCTCCCCGCCGCCGCCACACCGCCTGCCCGGCACGGCCGAGCGGGCCCACACTGCCTGCCCCAGCAGATGTGCCTCAAACACGCCGTTACTTGAAGGCGTTCTAAACCTGGAGGAGGGAAAGAGTTCGCCCCGGCTCGCCAAAAGGGGAAAAAAAAAAAAAAAAAAAAAAAGCCGCCCTTTTGTTCGGCGCTGAGTTCGCTTTGCTGGTGCCCTCACGTCAGAGCAACACTTACCCGAAAGTGAACATGCTCAGCGGGGACTGAAATTAATGGGCTCGGAATTCAGAGAAGAGTTCTCCTGTTCCAGAATTTAAATATATTGACATGTGCCGCTGCGACCGCGTACCTACACTGTGATTTCTCTAGATAAGCTGAGCCTTGGTGGGGGAAAACGAGCCTCAGACAGGAAAAATTCACGTCTCGTTTCCCCCCCCCAGAAAAGCTGCTGTGGAATAGAAATCGCTTTGTCACGGAGGAGCTGCTGCCACTCGGCGCGTGCCCTTCCCCGTGTTTAAAACGCTGCGGAGCCAAAACCAAAAATATCGATGTCAGCCCAGACACCGAGACCCTCCGGCCCCCACCTCTCGGCCTGCTCCAGGCTGTTACACAAAAACTGACTTCCTTAGGAGCGGCTGCAACCGCAGTTTCCTGTCCGTTAACCCTCTAGGACTTGGTGGCTTTTTAAGGTTCCACGCAGGCCCTAAAAACAGAGATTTCTCTGCGTGGCAGCTTATCTGTCTACCCCCACAAAAACACGGCGTTTCAGGTGTTTTTGCCCTGCCTTTTTACCTTCTACTAAAACGCTGCAAATGAAACAGAGTGAGAAAACGGCGTGTAAGCCACCGGTTTGATCTTGGGCCAATTCCCAAGCTTTTCATTAAAAAGTGTGATTCTGTTCTCTTCCCTGATGCAGTGAAAGTGAGAGGATTTATCACTATGCCAGGAAGGTAGAAACTCTTAACTCCAGATGAAGATTTTAAAGGTTAAATCTTTAGAAAGGGCCTTCACATTATTCTTCAGTATTTTGCATCTATATTATATAGCTCAATATTATCATTCTATAGCCATGAACAGATTACAGTGGAAACCACAGATGAAAAGGTGATTGTGAAGCATATTGAGTATAATCAAAGGGTTATTCATTAAACAAAAACCAAAAAACAAATGAAGTTGTAGAGGGAGAAGCTTAATATTGGAACAATAATTATTAAATAATGAGCTAAAATAACCAAAGCAAAATAAACATTCTTCCAACACAGCATGCAGGATTGTGCAAAACCGACTATAGAAAACTCTCTTACATAAATCTACGACAAGACTGCAGACAGAATGTGCACTTTGCTCTACCTTTAATCCAGTGCTAATGATCCCAGAAACAATCACTGCAAATAAAACTAATGCCCTCCCTTACCTCCATACAGCACCTTTCATGATATAACTACTTTACCACACAAACCTCTCTGCTTGAGAGCCGACATGACTCACAACTGTGCCACTCAGTAAAATTAATCATCCTGCTCTGCATTGTCCCATAGTGCATTCAGATTATTTCTTGAGATAGCATTGTCACAGGGAAACTGCCAAACCAGCCTATCCCTGTGCTTACAGCTTTTGTGTTTCTGCATTTTAGGCTGCAACAGCGGATTAACAGCCCAGAGTATAAATTATCATCTCATAAGTAATTCTGGAGTCCCTGCTGGAACCATTTTCTCTTTTTAGATTTGGCAACGCTTTTCAGGGCAGGGAGCAGGAAGCCTCGTGGATTACACTGGCCGTTTGTTCTGATTTAGGAATGTAGCAGAAACTAGGGAGAGTGCTGCTATAAAGGGAGTCATACAGCCCACTACAGCAGCAGGAACACACTGCAAATTCATGACATTCAGTGCATACTTGCATCAGTTTTAATAGTTCAAACCATTCAAGACAGGTTTCTTTCTAATTGCACACCTAAAGGCCCTGTGCTGCTCGGAGTTATCACCCCCAACACACAAACATCCACATTTGATTCCTCCTGGCAGTAATTGTGAGGATTGTCAGTCATTAACATTTATGCTCATTGTTTGACTGCTCTATTCTAACATTATTCTATTAAAAAAAAAAAAATCCTAATCCCTATGAAGTTCAGGACGAGAACAAAACTAAATACACAGAATTTGTCAATGCTTTGTTGCTAACCCAGCCCCGACTCGGGGAATGCTGTAATGCTGATGGTGCCTGGGAACGCTGCCAAGCTGACACACTTGGGCCTATCAAGCAGAATGAGCACACAGCAGAGAGGGAGAGGCAGCAGCAGCCTTAGGAAAGGCCTGAGGTCCCCAGTCCTCTCGATTCGAGGAAATGGTGGCCCAAGTACAAAAGAAAAATTTACAAACCTTCAGTCATTAGCAAGAACAAAACGCCAGAAAGCACATCGGGCATATAGAGCACGTGTATTCAGCCACTCGGCTGCTCTGCTAAAATAGACAAAAGAATTCTGTCAGCAGTCAAAGGGGAAGCTTGAAATTCTGTTTATTCTCTTGTCCACACACTTATTTTGCAGCAGGAGGCACAACCGGAAAATACAGATTTTTGTGTTAAGTCACCACGATTGCATGTCCTGCTGCAGCCTGACCAATTCTTTTACGTAGGAGTAGTGAAGGGAAAGAAAGGTAGAGAGAACAGAAAAGAGAGAGAGGTGAAGCTAAAAGCTTTATTAAAGCAGAAGAGAGGGTATAGGTTAGATTAGCTTCTATTTATTCTTTTCAGTGCTTTGGAGATGTTAAGGGAAAACAGGGCTGTGAGGCAGGGGAAAAAAAGGCTAAAAAGAGAAACCAAAGGAAAGACAGAAAGCACAAATTCAGTCAGAAGGAAATTAAAACACAGCAATGTGAGAAGTACTACCCACTATATTTAGAGTTCTTTGGAAAGAACTCTGCCTGCTGTGCAGCATTTCCAGAAAGCACACACACTCTTCAAGCACCACAGTGTCAGAGGGGACTGTACTACAGAATATATACTGAAAGCCTCCAAAATTAAACAAATGCCAGTAAGGAAGAGGTCTGGCTCTATGACAGAAATGAGGGGTTGATATGTACCCCTCCCTGCAGGGGGTGAATCATCACTGAGAGAGGGAACAGAAGGTGATGGACAAAAGACAGAGCATTTTGAATAGATACACAAGAGGAAATGGGAAACGTCATACTTTCCGAGGATAAAAATAAATAAATAAAAACAGGGGAAAGAAGCTGCGTTAAGTGTTTGTAGCTTGCTCATGAATTTCCAAGTAATTGGCTGATAACCCTAATTTCTAGAGTAAGAACATGAAATACTGTGATTCTGTGTCTTCCAAGAGCTTTTTTCTATTTTCCCCCTTTTATCCTGAATCAGATAAAGTATCAGTAACTGCTTAAAGACCAGAAAACTGCTGTCTGGCACAGAATGCAACAATAAATTTCTAAAAAGACAGCTCCCGAATTTTTAAGAGTCGCCTGGATGCTAAAATTAGTGACCTGTCAAAGAAGGTTGGTAATTTTGTAAATTATCAGAAACTACTGGAAAAGGTGTCTGTGCACAGCAGGCAGCTGATTTGCCCATGAGCTTAAAAGGCTTCATAGCCACATGCATGCACTGGTCCTTCTGAACAACAGCCTTGAGTACTTTTGGTTGACATTACTTGTTCTGGATTGCAATGGTCACTCACTGTCTGCAGATTAAAAGCTGATTTGGTTTGTGCTGTAACAAACTGAATATCTGGTACCTTATGAAAGTTTCTCTTGACAGCCATTTTTAGCGTGCTGTGCGACTGCCTCGTGTAGGTTTCCTTCTAAAGGAAATCTCCATTCATGTTCAATCATCTGCCAAAAATACCTGGGGAAAAAAAAAAAGGAAAGCATCTTTGAGCCCTTTAACAGCTGCAGCTTTTTAAAAGAGGTGCTACAGCCAGTGTTATCCTAAGGCATGAGCCCACATATTTCATCGCTTTCCCCCCCACTTTGAACCAGCCTCTCCAGGATTAAACAGCTGGGCTGTTGAATATCCTGTATAAAACAGGATTTTCGTTATTATATATCTAAATTATACGTTCTGTATTACAGGCCTAGCAGATCTAATTTCTTTCATGTTTCATGTGCAGGCAAATACTTTCCCAGTTCCCCAGAAAGCAGCTGTGAGGCACATGCAGACATTCTGCACGTCAGGCCTAAAGGGTACCCACCACCCAGGTGAACAGCACCTGTGTAGCAAGTGGATATATCACCCCTACTCTGTGAGAACACGAGTCCAGCTCACTGCTCATGGAAGCCCTGTGGCCATGAGAATGTAAAGATCCTGCACCAGACCAGGGTACAGAATCCTGAGAGAAGTCTGTGCTTCACCAAGGGATTCTAATGCCCAAGTGGGAGACATCTCATATATAGCACTTACTGTGGCATAGGATCCTTCCCAGGGAAACAAAAGAAAGTCACTGCTGTTAGAGAGGAATTATTTAGGACTAGGCCCGGATAATGCTAAACTCTAATCCTACTACTACGATTTCTTTTTCTCTTCCAATATTTTCTCATTCAGGAATTGGTTAACAGTAATCAGGTACATGACTTTTTTTTCTTGTTTTGGTTTGTTGTCACTGTTTGTTTTTTAATAAAATCTGATGATCTCCCAAAAGGCTTCCTCAGCTAAAGGTCATGCTAAATATGTGAAATGATGGAGTTACAAAAATAATGTTACGCATGCATGTAAAAATAAAGTTATTACAGTAATTTTTCCTCTCCTAGGCTTCTATCTTATCACAATCCACTGCAAATTCAGACTGTCACTCTCACTTTTAATGTCTTTCATGCCCCTCCACACCCTAAATTTGCAGTTTGGCTTCAGCTTTAAGGCCCTGCGTATTCACACCTTTCTCGCCCTTATGTGCTACTCCAACTGCTATTTCACCTCATTTTTGTGGTTTGCCTCTCACCTCTTTCTTTTTCCACCACAAGTGTGCAGTGCAATCACTTTCAAAAAGACTTCACCCATAGTTTCACCAACTTGTTGGTTTTTTTTTTAGTTTTCAGTCAGTTGTACTGGCTTAAGCATCTCACCCTTCCTTCCAGCCACAGCTCTCAGCTCAGTCCACTTCTACCAGAACTATCTGTATGGTGACATGGAGAACAGGATCAGGGAATCAAAGATTTACTGTGATAACTTTAACCAGGAAAGGCTCCAGTTCACACTTGTTCCCAATCCTGCTGCAGTAACAGTTGTAGTGGCGCGACTGAGAGCAGGCACGAGCAGCTCCAGGTGATTTAAACAATCACTACCACCACAAGAAGTTTCTGTGAAATTATGTGGTCAAACACTGCACCCACATTTTCATCACATTTGCGTTATTAACTAGCTTTTCCCCCTGTCCAAATGGCAGTGTAGATCTGTCCTTGTCTCTTCAACCTTCTGAAAGGACAGGAAAAAAAAAAAGTCTTTGGAAGAGAATCAGGTCCCTGAAAAGAAGCAACAGTTTTCCAGCTGTGGCCTTGCCTTCCAAAGCCAGGTGACAGCCTGGCCTGTAATCAGCACACTTCACTCACATTAGGTAACATTTGCATAAACTGTTGAATTCATTTTAGCACCTTTACAGATTGTTATTTTCCATGCACTGTTTCACTTAGAGCCGATGTTTACTTAGTTCCCCTTATCAGGTGACAGTGAGGCCACTCCTGAGTTAATGCCACCATAAAGTTGTTTCCAACAGTTGTTTTACTTTGCTTACTGTAAAGAAATCAACACTCACATCAAAAAAAACGTAATTCTGAAAGAGCAGAACAAATCATGCTGTATCTATCCTACTTGCCACTAACGAAATCAAATCCAAGTGTTAAGTAAGTACACAAATTATTCTTTTGGACTGGTCACATAGTTATTACATGAACTTCAATACTTCTTTTAAAGCCACAATATCCTAATTTGAGATTAGAGTGGACAGATGTCACAGACAGGGGAATCAAAAGTGAAGCTCTGTGCAACATTTCAACCACACTAAGAGCAACAGAACAAAAGTACAGGCAAATAAATAGGTTTTCAGGTAATTAGTTCTTTGCATTCCTGTGAGCAAAATGAACCTTTGAGCACTTGCCCTGTTCTTCTTTTCTGTGTGAGAGTCTATGTTAAAACCAAGCCAAAACCATAAAACACAAACCCCACAGTATATCTGCAGCAAACACTTGGGTTTATTTACGCATGTATGCATTTGTATATGAAAATTTGATGGACAGAGAGCATAGAATACCACCAAATTTCAAATTACACCCAAAAAATTATCTTGATTTTTTTTCTGATGGAAAAAAACAAAGGGACTGTACAACAATCAAATGCTGTGCAGTGATCTCAAGAACTGAGCAGCCCTAAGGCAGGGCTCTCAGCAGAAACTTGAAATGCAGATGTCTGTATAATTTAACATATAAAAACCTGGTCCTGTTTAACTCATGTACAATAATTAAAATTCTCTTTAACATTGCTTCTATTTGCAAACATTTGTAAAGCAAATGCTGTAACAGGCAATTTTAAAGTAGCAATTCTTTGAAAGGTAAGGTTATCATTCCTGCTTCTTCCTAGTTTGTTTTTTTTAATTGAAAAAACTTATCTATATCCACTTTTATGTTATTTTGTTCTTCATGTTAAAAGGTGATGAAAGTTTACATAATTGTCAAACATTTAAATATTTCAGCTTTGTATAGTTTTTATAAGCACTTGAAAACAATGTAAATTATTTAAAAGAACAACAGGTTCTAGTGCAGAACAACCAGCTTTGCTCTGTAACAAATTTCAAACCTGCAAGTTGGTCCATGTTTGTTGTCAAAGGGCAGTTTCTACAGTTTGAGCCCTGCACTAAAGATCTCTGTAGCTTTGTCTATTGTGTATCTGAACTATTCCTCACTTACTTCTGCATGTAATCTATTGAACTAATCTTGACTTGGATGTTTCTATTTGATAGATATTTAAAAATAAACCTCTTTGCACCCACATAGTAAGGACATTTATACTTACATCATAAGGACATTTTCCCCAGACATTTAGTAAAGAATTTAAAAATTATCTATTTCTGCTCCCTTGAATATCTTCCAATAAAATACCCTTATTGCATCGAATGACCAAAAGCTGCTTTCCCTACTCTGCACGGAAAGAAACTGTAATAATCCCACAACTGCGGTGGTTTTCTCCTCGCCAGGAGTCGGGAAATTGGGTAGGATTGTAGCACCCCGCAGCGGTCATTTGTGGGATGTGACACTGCCCCCAAAAAGCCACTTTTTAGCGAGGTCACCATGGAACATCTGTCCTAGGATTTGGTGGGGAAGAGGAGCTTGCTAGGGCATGATCCTCCTCCATCCACATCAAACACCTCCCGCGTAAATTTAATTCTGCGAAGAAACCAAACAGGTGCAAAGAGTTTGAAATCCCTGCTGAGTGTCAGTCCAGAGGGGGTTTTGCCATGTTAGTTTAACAAATCTTAGTCAACAGGGCTAAAAAGACACAGGCTGGAAGAAAACCGGTTCTTGTGTGGTTCAGCAGCACCCCAAAAATCCTGAAGCAACTGGGACTCCTACGGGACTGCACAAGGCCCCAGGGACATTCACATAACCCCAAAAATTACACACTAAGAAGAGCTCAACATAGCCATGGCAACACTTTGAGAAAACACTCCGAGGAAAGGCCCTCAAAACGCACCTCTAAATTCATAATAAATTATGACCAGGTTTCTTCAGAGTTCTGTCAACACCCAGTGATGCTCAGAATGAATCATCTTGCACAAAGCACACGTGATTATTTTTTTTTTTAGCTTTGATACGTCAGGCTGAAACTCAGTTTGCTGTAAAGCTCACTAAAATCAGGCACATCTGACTGAGGTTTTGGAGCTACACTTTATTTACATTGAAAGTGAGCACATGTAACCAAAATGTCATTCATTCTGAGCTCAATATATTCCCTTATACCTTATAAAATGCCAGCTCTGCAGGTCCCAAGCCCTTTGTCAGGCAAAGGGTGGGCACCCACTCCCAACTCTTGCCTGGGGCTCCAGGTGTTTTCTACCATCCAAGGCACAACCTGCAGCTTGCACTGGTATCTTGCACACCCAGCTATCTGAGCTGGGGGTATTTCTCAGCATGGGCACAGGGAAAGGCTCTCCTTACATACACACACACTCCTAACAAAAAAGGGGGTTATTAAGCATCCCAAACAAAGGTAATCTGCTAGGAACCAAACCACAGCCTATTTTAATGCAATTCCTGTCTGTGCTGGCAGGCCAAGGCTACATCTCTGAAAAAATACTAGAAATAAATCACAAAAAGCTCCATTCAAATTAAACAAACCATTGTAAACATTAATTAATTGGGTGTGAAGGACCAACAAAGACTGCCCTGAAGTTTCCCTCCTCACGAAAAGCGAAGCAGAAGAGCCAGCTTCTTCTTCCATTCCTGTCAGCGCTACATTGATTGGTTTTGCTTGGGAAAAACACACGAGGGAAATTTTACACTGAAAGAAGTCGAGAAGAATGAGGAGGAGGGGAAGGAAAAGCTCCTGGAACGCACCGGCGAGGGCACCTGCAGTACCGCGCTGGGCCGGGAGGCGGCAGCACCGCAGCGCCGGCCGGGGCACCCCGAGGGGGAACCCGGGACGGGGTTTGGGGTCGGGGAGAGCTCCGAGACGGGGTTTGGGGTCTGAGGGAGCTCCGAGACGGGGTTTGGGGTCTGAGGGAGCTCCGAGACGGGGTTTGGGGTCTGAGGGAGCTCCGAGACGGGG
>NW_016690279.1:3132917-3196915 GCF_001604755.1 Lepidothrix coronata
GGTCTGAGGGAACTCTGAGACGGGGTTTGGGGTCGGGGAGAGCTCCGAGACGGGGTTTGGGGTCGGGGAGAGCTCCGAGACGGGGTTTGGGGTCGGGGAGAGCTCCGAGACGGGGTTTGGGCTCTGAGGGAGCTCCGAGACGGGGTTTGGGCAGCGTGTGGGTGCTTTGGGGCAGGGTTGGATGAGCCTGGGCGCCGCTGAGAAGTTCTGAGTTGCGGCTCAAAGCTCTGAGCGCCACCGTGCAGGGGTTTGTTCGCACCCTCCTGGCTGCTCAGGCGTTTGGGATGATGCTTGTAAAGGTCCGCAGGCACGAACCTGTAGTTGTTCGTGGCAGTGCGTGGTCATTCCCCGATGTTCTAGGGCTAATTCCTGAAGTAAGCCTACAAGAGAGATGGAGAGGGACTATTTACAAGAGCACATAGCAACAGGACAAGGGGGGATTGTTTTAAACTGAAAGAGAATAGGTTTAGATTATATATTAGGAAGGAAATCTTTACTGTGAGGGTAGTGAGGCACTGGCACAGGTTGCCCAGAGAAGCTGTGGCTGCTCCATTCCTGGAAGTGTCCAAGGCCAGGTTGGACAGGGCTTGGAGCAACCTGGGATAGTGGAAGGTGTCCCTGCCCATAGCAGGGGGGTGAATCCAGAAGAGCTTTAAGGTTAAATCCAGGCTAAAAATTTCTGCAAGTGCTATAAAGCTGTTCAAGTCAGGCAGAATCAGCTGTACCCTGCAGTGCCATCAGTCACACACTGCTGGGAACTGCTCCAAAGCAGAGTTCTTAGTTTGTCAGCCAGCACTTCTTGATGGAAGTTTAGAAAATCTGTCACCCTAAAGAAACATAAAGGAAGCAAAAAAAACCCCACCCCAATGTTCTGCAGAAAAACATGGAAAAGATGAAGTTAGTATATAAGCATATAGGCCAATCTAGCAGGCACAAGCAAGGTGAATGAGAATGTACAAGTCAGAAATACACCTCCCACTTGTTCCCTTTTAGGGGCACAATAGGATGATACTTGGACTTCTTGTGGGACAGAAAGAGAGACAGATAGGTTAGAGTAAGAAGCCTTTTGTGGTTGATTTTCCTGGAAGTTTGAGTCCCCATTTTGGACATACCTGTGTTTTGCCCATTGTTCACTTAATGCACAAGTGAGATGATCCACCCCTTGTAATATCAGTAGAGGAATCTCCACCTGTTAAAATTAGTGCCTGCTGTGCCACCCGTGTGGTGGTACTCTGCTGTCTCCTCCTTTCCCTGGAACAGGGAACTCCAGGAGGCTCCAGGCAGACTGGATTGCAACCAGACTATCAGGGGTGAAAGACTGCTGCGGTCCAGGCTGCTGCTAAACACTCAGGGGGGTGAAGGTTTGATCCAACCTCAAAGCACTTCAATTCCAATGCTATTGGAACTTGCTTTCACTCACTTCTGCTTTGTAACAGTCATTCTCCCACAGTACCAATGAATGTGAAAATCCTTATTATAAAGATATTCCCTTGTCTCAGGAATTTTAAGGTAAAAGTTTTTACTACTGCATTTTAATACAGTGAAAGCTGCAGCATATTCCTAGTTCCAGCTCCATGACAATCCTTTCCAGTAACTTTCATTGCAGTTTGCTGATACCAGCAAAGTTATCTTGCACTGCTGTGAAAACTTAAATTCCCCTAAAGCTGCTTTACATTGGAGTTGAAGAAGCAACTTTTAATCCACATAGAGCTTTAATCTTTCTTCCATCTGTCTGTCTTCCCATTTCCCCACTCGCAATTCCTGGGGTAGCACTAATTGAGCCTTACTGCAGTTGTTCTCTCAGCTTTATAATTTGGACAGTTCTCCCACTTCCTCTTCCGTAGCCTCGGTCACTTGACAACCACCTACCAAGGATAATAACTTGTTGCCTTGTAGCTTTTAAAGGATAATGCCCCATCACACACAAATATACGTGTTTATACATCAGACTTTGTGTTACATACACAGACTTGGCAGTACACCTCGACGAGATACTCTCCTAATCACCAGAAGAAACTTGGTTTCTCTTGTTTGGAGATGGAAGCAGCTTCCTATTGGATCTATTTGATTTGATGACTTCAGTTTGATTATGTTTGTCTGGTGTCTTCAGCTCCAGCCACAACAAACTAAAAGCCAAGCAGGGTGTCTTTCTGTTTTAACAGGTTAAGATTACAAACAGAATCATCTGAAGGAAGGCCAAGCAAGATACAGGTAACAAGAGTGACAGGGGGAAAGTGGGAGACAGAAATAATGAACGATTATTCTCTGTAGTTATCAAAGTTAACCAGGGTTAAAATTTTGGAAACATTAAATACAGCTGTTAATCTTTGGTTATTAGACAGGTAGGAACATCATCTTACGCTCATCTGCAACATCTTCCATAAAAGATTGGTTTTATTCTTGTTCAATATTATTCTACCATTTGCTATTCTCTCTCAAACCCTCAGATAAACATTCTTGACACCCAGCACTCTCAGTCTTTAACTGATTACAACGTGGGTGACATTTAATGAGCTTTCAGGAACTGTAGGCCATTATTCAACCAAAACCAGATCTGTAGGTGAAAGAGGAATGTAGACCCCCTCAAGCAAAGCTACTGGTACCTTAATTCAGAAACTCCTCTTACAAAAGCACTGTTGTTATTGTTGGGTAATACTATATGAAAGAGCACTGATATATTTACAGTCACTCCAGAGGGTTCATCTCACTGTCCCCCTTCCAAAAGTGTCCACAGCATTGAGTTTGGTGACTAAAAAGCCACCAAAAAACCCAAGTACCCTTCATGCTTTAACCAGGGGGTGAGCTGGTTTACACTGATGGGTTTCCATTGGGAATGAGGGTTGTTCTGCCAGAATGAACAGCACAGAAGTCCCTCCAAGTGCAATTTCAGTGTGACAGGTACAGTCCTCAGCCTGGGATCCTCTCTGTATCTTGTCACCTCATCTGTGTGTCCTTGTGTACTTTCAGAATGCAGGGATTTGTAATAGAAACATTAAGCATGACAGTAATGGATTACATGTAGAAACATATGTGTGAAAGCACCAGAGGAAACAACAAGAAAAGAAGGGAGAAAAGAACAGTGTGACTGGACAGCAACAGCAGGTCATTGAGATCATGGCCAGAGTCCTGAAACATAGACTGGGAAAACACAGGACAACCTAAAATTAAAGACAGGAGACAAAGGGACAGGCTGTCAATCAACAACATTGCTTAATGACTCATGGACCTGGTCCCTGAAGGGTACAAAAGCCACTTCCAAAGTGAGCACATGGTCACCCAGCAAAAGGAACCCAGGAAACCCAATGACTCCAAAACTGGAATCCTTTGTCCCCTGTTGAACCACAAATAATCCTGTTGGACCAGCCAGACACACACCTTAGTCCTTGTGAAAACGTGGGTATGGAAAACAAGTACAAAAGACTGACTGAATGAAATCTGTAGGAGAACAAGTGTGAGTGACTGAAATCAGTTTTGTTTAAAATAAAATCACCTTCCCCTCTTACACAGTCTCACATTCAGCTTTGCTACATTCCTTTTACATCAGCAGCTGCTTGCAGCTGATTGTTTAAGAATTTCAATAAAACCTAATAGCATGTGCTTACAGAAGAATGCCAAAGGAGAGAGCTATTTAGGGAAGTGAGGGCACAGCAAGCTTGAAATGGCTTGTCTTTTTGAGGCAATACTTTTTCCCCCTTTTGCCCAAAGGAAGGGACGTGGCACACTTACAATTTCTGCTGTTACACCAATAACTTATTTCACAGTTCACAAAGAAGAAATAACTGATAAAACAAGTTGGTTTCTCAAAACCAGCCTCGAGTATGAAATGACAGGAAATGTCCTAAACGTTTTTGTGCAGTGACAGACGCACAGCTGTGCTAACAGGAGCAACCCGAACAGAGGGAGAGCCAGGAAAAGGAGTATTTCTGTTTACCTGAATACACCAGGCTTAGAAACCCAATTTCAAATACAAAACACAAATTGCAGCACTTAAAGCCCTGCAGATTTCATGGTTTCTCAGAATGCTACTGAGTGTTTTACAATGAATGGAAAGCAAAAAGCCGGAATTATTTGCAATAGTCGATGTTGTTACTATTATTACCAACAGCAGTAGTTTAAAGCTGTGGGGATTTGGTACCAGTAATCTGTTCTTTCCCTGTGTAGCCAATGGTTATACTCCCAAACACAAAGGATGAACTATTGCAGTATCATTTGTTAAGAAGTTATTTGCTAAAAATATTCCAAAGGGAAAGACTTTCTTTATAGGACAAAAGGTCTGACTGTGATGTAGCAGGATGGGACTTAGAACAGCACATTATTTACAGTGTCAAGTCACAGCACCTACCTTACTGGTTTCCCCAGCTGTAAAATATGGATTCTACTCCCTACAGATACAAGCATTTAGGGAAAAGAAAGAAGATTTCAAGATAAGCTGACAGAGTTATGGATATTCTTGACATGAAATTATTATGTTTTCAGGGATACAACATGGATGGTATCAAAGCCATAACGTGTCACCTACCCATGCCCTTTCCCCTCTTTCACAGTCAAAAGTGGCTTCAGACTTCCAAAAGTAAATCCTGCCCAAAACAGTAAGCTTTTGCTGTTGAATGTGTCTCATGGCTAGAAATGACAGCTGCCACCATCCTCTTACAATGGGAAGTACTTGCCTTCTTGTTTGAGAAGTGTCATTTGCCTCAAAGAAACAAACAGCAATGAGACTCACTTAAGTCTCTAAAATGAAAATAAAGGCTGATTATTGCCTTGGAAACGATCCTCAGAAGGTCCCTTGGCTTGATTGTTGTGTTTCTTGCTCACCAATCTCTCCCCAAATCTTGTTTGCTCTCACTCCAGACTCACAGAATGAGTCTAATTTGAGACCTAAGGGGATTGTACTTTATTTTAGCCATAGTCATGCATTCCACACCAACCAAATGCTTCAGTGCTGGAGGAACTCAAAACAAGCACAGCATGGCCTCAGTGCTAAGTAAGATGTCACAGAGGTGGCCAGGAATGCCTTCAGCCTGATCTGCAATAAAGCAAAGTTGTGTGGCTGTGAGTAAAGATGAGCTACAGAGGCAGCACTGGGGTACAGTGCTGGGTTCTGCAGAACAGGTTTGGGTGCTTCAGGTTAATTCTATGCCAGTGACTGGGGTGAAAGCCTTCTCAAAACCATGACACAGTGTTTGCAGCCCAGTAGACCTGTTTCTTGGCACTCAGATATTCCAAAGAATTCTCTTTCAGAGTCAGCATCAAGCACAATTATCCACTGTGGAATACACAATGAACTCTAACCTCTCCAGTTACAGCCCTTCTAAACCTGTGAGTGCTTGTCTGGCTGTCTCTGCTGCAAGAGAACAGAATAAGGAAAGGGACAGAGGTGCAGGATAGAGCTGTGGGGAGTGCCCAGGAGGAAAGGGAACGCTGGTGTAACAGAGGTGTGGATGGCAACCACTGCTTCAAGAAAAGGCATCCCCTTGGCAGCAGGAACAACTGTCGGGACTTTCCAGCACTGTGACGCCAAAAAACAGACGTCATTTTGCTGCCTCTCCTTGGCAGCCTCCCTCTCCTGCTTTGCAGAGTGCAGTCTCACCACTCCACTGCCAAAAGGTCTGGAGAATTGTGGAACATCACCTAAAACATCCTAGCTATGCACAGCCACAGCCTGTAGTGCAGCACGATTTCCTGCTAAAAGGAGAAAATGCCTACCTTTGAGTCGAAGGGTGTGTGGACAGAGATGGGAGCACTTGGTCCCAGGGGAAGTCCTGCTTTAAATTCTCAGCACAAATTCAGTGTTCTAGCAGTGCTGTTGCTGTAGCTGCAATGGTCCAAGGTCACACAACAAGCCAGGTTTGCAGGGATAAACAGTCGCTTATTACGCCAGCGGTTGCAACTGGAAAACAGGGAAGAGCTATGGACATGTGTGATTTCTTCCACAAGCCCTTGGATTTAAGTACAGTCACTGAAATACAGTATTTATATATATGCTGATTGTGTACTTTTTTACTATCTTCTCACTTTTCTTCCTTGATTTGGGCTTTGATTCTTTTAAAGCTTCCACTGCTTTGTCCCAGATCCTTTTTCTCTCTTACTCATATCCCTGCCAACTATCCCAGGTTAGGGATTCCCCCAATACCTCCTCCTGATGACATTTCCTCAAACTTCATTCTTCTCTTCTTCAGTTTTACTCTTATTCCAATCTAATAAATACCAAACCACCATTCTGGTTCAGTTTTCTCCATCTTTGACTCACTCCTGGTTTCCTTAATTTCTGTGATAATTTTCTCCTGCATGGAGTATTTCTTCCATGAAAAAAATATCTGAATGTGTGATTTTCTTCTTCCCCTTAACTGTACTCCTGCCTAACTTTCCATCTTTATTTTCTCTCTTTCTCTTTTGTCTCAAATGCATCAATTTTTCATCTTCCTCTTCACTTCCTGCTGTGCTCTATCCCAATTCCTGATCTCCTTAATTCTGCCCCTTAGTCTTTCACAATTGTTTGGCTTCTCTCTAAAAACAATATTTTCTTCCCTCTCAAACAATTCATTCCCTTGCCTTTACAGCTATTGCAGCATTTTCCTTGCTCCCTGAGCACACTATTTACAAATCCTGTGCCAGTTCATTTCACACACTCCAATCCTCTCCTTTTGCATTATGGATTTCACACATCAGCTTGTTGTGCAGCCTCTCTTCACACAATTTCCAGTACCCCTGTTTTTATCCATGCACACAGTTAAACATCTTGTCCAGGGTCTTGTTATTTTAAATCTTATTATGACACCATTACTTTGTATGGGATGAACAAATACAATCTTTTGAGCTGAGCTGAGCAAATGCTGAACTAACAAATATAAACAAAAATGCCATTAATAAAAAAATAGATCAGGAAATACTAAAAACCATTGTCACCAATTGATTAATAGTGTCCCTTTCCTTTATATCAAAAAGCATATAGAAGAAACTGAACGAGTTGACATATTCAAACTGGGGTATCAGCACAAAAAGAGACTGAAAAATCTGATTTTAGGTAATTTGGAGCATTATAATATCATAAGACGTGATATTAGAGAGAAATACAAAGCACTGAATAATAAATAAATAAAGTGAAGCAAAGCCTTGGGTACCTATTAACCCTGACAGTGTAAGAACTAGTGGATCTTAAAGGAAGAAAGGGAATGTTTAGAACATTATTTACACAACTCATAATTACCATGTGAAACATATTGCTCTAAGGTACAAAAAAACCAATGAACTTAAATGGATTCTGAAGCAGAGGTGGATTTTCTCTGCACACCAAAAAGATGGGGCTGTTTTCAGGTCACTTCTGTAAATTCCCTCTTTCAGGGAACAAGTGACTGAAGGTGGGACAGACTTTCCCTCCTCAAGACAATCGAGAAAGGCTCTTGTGGTGCTTCCAGGTGATGTTTGGAAGGGGCTTACACTGGCAGAAAGAGGAATCTCAATGGATGCAACACTGGACAGCCACAGTGCTAACCCTACTCTGTTTTTACACGGAACATTTTACTACTCCTTTGAAATGAGCAGCTCTTAACCTGGATGTGACACGCAAAAAGTCTGCAGGTCCGTGTGTCACATCAGTGAGGAACTGGGTAACCCTTGACCACAGGACACAATGTGAAGCTGATTCACAGGGGGCAGGTCAGTCCCAGCAGTAAAGCAAAAGCAAAGCAAATGAGGCTGAATCAAGAGTGGAGGCAGAAGCTCCATCTCCCCACTGAGGCACTCCCTGCATTGCGTGGTTCAAGAATAAGTAACGGGGGGAAAAGTGTCACTGTCACAGCTCTGACATCAAAATAAATGCCCTGAGGGCAGCTCTACTGCACATATATATTATCCCTGACAAATGTGTGTCTTAATCTATTAAGTCTATATAGTCTAAGATCTATTAATCTAAATCTATTCTTAATCTCCATGGAAAAAAGTTAACGTTTTTACAACCTGCCCAGAGGGTCCAGCTAAACACTTTCTTTCCCTGGCAACATTTTTATTTTATGTTTCACTTCAGTGTCTTTTGTTAAAGAATAAAGTTTTTAAGGTCATGACTCCTCAACTGGCCTCCTCTTTTCTATAACCACTTTTCATCTTTTTAAAAAATCATCATAATATCTCTGCAGTTGCCTCTGTTTTAGACTGATCCAAACTTGATATCCTTCTAATTTCTTTAAGCTGTCCATTCTCTGTATTCTTGACATTATCCAGCTGAGGTTAGCCCTGGGCTAGCATAGTGCTTCAGCTGAACAACATTAACAACAAAGAGCATATTTAAAATGTCACAGCTCCAAGGCAGCTTTTAGTGGCACTTCAGCCACTATGCCCTTCCAGTCTGATGGTAAACCATTGAAACAGCAGCATTTGTTTTTTTAACAACAAGTTATGCAGTTAACTAATAGAAATCTTGTGTAATCAGTGTTTCCAAAGTCTGCTTATGAAAATACCCTGTGGTATCTTGTTGCAAATCAAAGTCGGCATGTGGTGATAGATGACACCTCTTACTTCTCCTCTGGTGTAGTGATGGGCTTGGCTGACTTCTTGGCAACTCTGTTCTAGCTGTTAATCATCTAGAGGCTAGGAAGTTTATTTATTTCAGTGTTTTCCAGGAATTTTCATCAAACTAGTTGATGTCAACTGTAATTTCTCAGCTCTTTCTTGCGCCTCTTGCCCCATTTCATGCACAGACTGTGCTTGCCCATTTCTGATCTTATGAAATTTCCGCCCTTCAAGTTCTTCCAGGTAAGCACTAACATTCCTGGGATTGCCTCAGTCTCTTCTCATCACTGCAGATAAGTGAGATGAAGTAATAATAAAGAGACAAAATACCTTATTCAAATCTGTGTAAGCATAAGGAAATGGAAGTTCCTGTATGTGGAGGGAGGAAAAGAGAGAGAGAGAGATATCCACGATCAATTTGCTACAGGACTGATATGAAAAATGAAAAATTAGCCTGAAAAACAGAATTATTGTGAGGCCATGCTGATAAATTAAATTTCTCTGTATCTGTAAAATGTCCCATATGTGCCCGTGAAAATATTTTAACATTTATTGTTCTCTCTCTACAGTCAGAAACTAGATGAGTAACCACCATCGAAGCACAAATTACAGTCATAATTTGTACTTGCTACAAAATGAGTGTTTTATTTTATGAGGATGAAGTTTCTCTCTGAGCAGGGAGAGTTTCCACTTGAGATCCACTCATCAAAGTTATTCAGTGTTTAGTGGTTTGTCGGGTTACTAGTAGCTTACATTACATTTACAGCATTCATACCATCAGTATAATTCACAAAGGCTCTAAGGAGGGGCTGACACAAAGGCATTGCTGCGGTGATCCCCAAAAAAGGACTGACAAGGCAAATGAAAAGTTCAGGGGTTTTTTTCCAGACTTATAAGTATACACTCATAGGGAGGGAACCATATGAATTTTATTATGAATGTATACTTTTATTGCATGAATACTCAACTTTGGATCATACTGGGAAGAGATTTTAATTTATACTGACTCAAAAAGCATCCCTTCCTGAGTGATGCATCATTGCATGCGGAATCCTGGATTCCAGGTATGCAATTAAATGCTCTGCTTTTCTAAGCATCTCGTCAACCTTCTGGATAAATGGCCTGAATTGCATAAGTGCAATGTCTTAAAACCTGTGAGCTAATATATGGTTACTAGGAAGTTTACATGACCACTGGTATGACTTACCTGCCTCACTCACCTAATGTGAATTCTAATTGGTTTGAACATAAGGAGAGGCCTAAAGTTTTCCCTATAAATGCTGCCACGCAGCCAGAGCTTGAAGTTTTATCATATAGGTCTACAGTTGCTCACAGAAATACAAAGTCCAAGGCACAGAGGAGCAAAGAAGCATGGCTGGTAAGTTAAAAAAAAAAAAAAAAAGTCTCTTTGTTTGTATGCAATGGGAAAGTGAATAATGTACCATGTGTTAGCTTTCTCTGTGGGGATCTGTTTTGTAAAGGGCTCTGAATTGTTGGACTACGCTACATTTTGAGATTGTGCATTGGTTGTTTCAGCATTTTTCTTTCCTGGATTTTCCATAATACACAAACAAGCAAAAGAAGATAATACATCCATTACCATAATGGAGTTAAATATTATAAATACTGTAAAACTGCAAACAGAACAGAAGAAGTTATGACAACTGCAAACTCGCTTCTAGCATGGAATTTCATGAATTGGAGTATAGGTCAGGTGGGAATGAATTTTGTACTAGTAGGAATACTTATGCAAAGAACAGACTATGGGCTAGATTTCTTCCTGTAGATCCAGAGTCAGCAATGCCCTTTTAACTGTTTGTTATAATTACTGTGAAAGGCAAAGGCACTTTAAAATACAAACAAAGAAAGCAGAAGTCCAGCAGTGAAGTCTTAGGAGACAAGGTCTTAAATCAATGTCCTTAAGTAGGGTTGGACATGTACTTACTTAGGCCTGACTTATTATAAAAATGGATGGAATCATAGAATAGTTTGAGTTGGAAAGGACCTTTTAAAGGCCATTTATTCCACCCCTCCTGCAATGAGCAGGGACATCTGCAACTAGACCAGGTTGCTGTGCTGGCTTTATGTGACATAGGTTTGAAAAGCTCAGGAAATTAATGGAAAGCAACCACGGCCAGAGCAGATTCTGAGTGCAGAATTGGCACACTTTGCTTTCCCTCCTGCAGCTTAGGAGAGGCACAGTCACCCCGTTCTCACAGTTTTGGGACAACTGATTCCACAAACTCTTAGGACACGAGTGTTTGTCCATATATTATTACTTTAAATAATTCATGTTATTGTCCTGACCTTGTGCCAGCATCCCTCCACAGCGTGATGGTGCTCAGTTAACGACTATCTCAGTGCAGCTGCTGGGTGTGATACCATCTACATGTGTACCTGTTTTAAGAGCAGAACTTAGGCTGGGAGGGAACTGAGTCCATACAATGGGCATAAGGCTATTAATGCCCTCATAAATCTCCATTGAGCAGAGCTTAAATAAATAGTGAAACAAAATTTGATAGGTGAAGCTGAAATATTAGACTGAGGAGAAAAATTCTTTTTTTAACCAAAGAACTATGCAGTAAAGTGGACAGTTAAAATCTTTACCTACAGCAATGGGGGAAAAAAAAATCCAACAAACCAATTGTTTCTGCATTGTAACACTTCCTTTTAAGCAATGATTTGCCAATAGCTTAGCCAGAACATTTTACCAAGGTGATCTCTAAAAGCTTCCTCTTTGAATTTCAGACAGCAGCCTATCCTTCTTAACGACAATTTTCCTGTCACACAAAATGCAAGAAGCAACAGCAGCATTTAACTGGTATTTGCTGATCACGATCAGCACTTGCTTGTGCAATGCCCAGGGTCCAAGAAACACCCAAGTTTAGTTGGAGATACCAAAATTGCACGGGCATGCTCCTCATATTGCCAGGCACAATTTTCATGTAAAAAAACTGTGAGGGTTTTTGTGCAGGTGTGTGTGTGCACAGAGCTGTTTTCACTCCTCCTTCTTTCTCCTTACTCCTCCCACCCCCTGACACACATCCTGCAGACAGACACACTTTCTTTTTTTCCCCAAAATTTTTCTGCATCTGTGGGCCAATCTCCAGTGGACTTGCTTTAACAGAATCCAGAAGGCTGTGCACAAAGAAAAGGGAAAAGCACCTAAAAAGATCCTAAAAATTTGATAGCATGATTTTTTTTAAGGGTTTTGATAGTCTGCAGCACCACTACTGCCACTAAGGATTTGTTTCACAGCCTCACACTCAAAATAATTATCTCAGCTTCTGTCTGTCACTTTTAAGCTTCAGTGTCATTACAATTAAGGTGTGAGTTACACCTGCAAGCATCTTGTTTGGGCATTAGCATTACGAGTGGCTGTGCACAGAATGGGACAACCTGCTGGATTCTTGGAAGAAATGACCAGAGCAGGGTAGTGATGGGAGCCTGAAAAGAGTGTTCTTTGATGATGAGTGTGCAGCAGTAGGTGGAAGTTAAAACTTACAAATAATATCTTTACTCAATTCCCATGGAAGGGATGTGTACATAAGTGGAAGAGGTAGGGAAATAAATTTAAATGTAATGGGCTATAAATAACAGGTGGTGTGTGACTGGGAGCTGTCTGGGGAGCCCAGCAGAGGTTCATCCCAGTCTGTGCACTGCCAGTTTGGTTTATTCCTGTGTCCTGGTCCCGTGGGAGTTTTTGAAGTTCACATATTAGTGCATGTCACTACTATGCCACTGCCAGTCTCCCACCTGAAATGAGCTGGAATGAGAACTTCAGGAAGGCTTCAGGCTGCAGAAGGCTGAAGGCTTCCCTTCAAAATGCCCCTGCTATTTAGGGCTTTGTGAACAAAAGACAAAGACAGGAAGTAAGAAGTATGTCTTGAACAACATGTAAGGCCCAGAAGAGATCTCCACCAAATACTCTTCCATGGGGACTTGACCAAGTCCACGTCAGGGGGCTCTAGTCCTGGGGAGTGCTGATGTGAGTCAGTCCACAGCACTGTTCCAGGGGGCCAGGTCTCTCCCTAGTGTGGGTTACAAAGACAGCAGAGCTGTAGAAAACCACTTGCCTTGCTGGATCTCGGATAGCAGGAGTGAGCTTTGCTGAGCAAGTTCCTTGCCTAATTTTTCAACGAGGGAATGCGACAAGAGACAGAATAGCCCAGACTCCTCAGGGTACTGAATCACAGAATCATGGAATCATTCAGGTTGGGAAAGATCTGGAAGATCATTGGGTCCACTGAGGCGGTCCCAGTGAGTCACAGTTGTGTGGTTATAGTGTGGTGCTTTGGGGATATGTTAAGGAAGATCAGAAAGAAATAAAGGAGCAGATTGACTATTCTAGGGACTAATTTCCCATCCTGAGCAAAGGCACAGTTAATAATAGGTGACATTTAATAGAATTCAAGTGTCACTGCAGATTCATAAAGAGTTGGTGTGAAAGACAACAGCAATCCAAAGAAGGAGAGAAAGTAATACTGAAGGGACTCTTAGTCCTCTATATTCATTTCTTTAACACTTACTGGAGTGAGGGAAGAAATCTGGGTATTACTGTTACAGGATGTTATGAATTATATGACTGAACTGGTTTGCAGAAGATGATTCTGATACAACTCATTCTGGGTACATGAAACAAAATACAAAGGTGGCTTGCAGCTTCCATTTTCTGAGGTCCAAAACAATCTTCCCTTGCTATCCACAGAGTTTCAAGCACCTGCCTGTGCAATCCTTACATTCACAGCCACTATACAAGCTCTGCAAGCATTACTTGGTGTACAGGAAGCTGCCTGGGTCAGATGCATTCTGCTTGACGAGTGTTCTGACTACTGTTAATATTTCTCATTAATTTAGCCCTCGTTCTCAACCTTTGCCCATAATCTTTAATCCAAAGGTCTGGTATGCATCATTCACCTGTTTTACAAACAAAGCACAACATAGGCCTGCAAGGCAGTTTAGCCAGAGCTGGGAATAAACACCAGGAGCTGACACAACAGCCACAACTTGTTCTTCCTGACGTACTGTCTGCCAGCATAAACGGACTGCTGGGGTTTTTCTTTCAACATAACGAACCTTTCTATCAAAGAAAAACAATTTGCTGAGTATCCAAGGAAAGGTTGAAACCCTAAATAATAATAATAATAATAATAACAATAATAATAATAATTATTATTATTATTATTAACAGAAAGCGACTAAATGTTGAATTTCTTCTAGCTTTAAATACATTAAGAAACTCTTAACAAGTGGCCAGACTGTTAGGCATAAATACTGTCCAAGCTTCAGATATCAAGGTGCGAGGAAACAAGATCAGGCTGTGAGGGCTGAGAGAGTGAAAAATGAATGGAAAATGAATCCTTGAGCCCAATGGTCAGACCAGGGCTGGGGGCAAAGGCTCCACCCCCACAGGAAATATTGAAATATTGCAAACAAACCTTAAAGAAGTGAAAGGCACCAGGCATTCCTTGAGCCAGCAGAAGTAGAGGAGGCCACTGAGAAGCTGCTCACAGAGGACGTGCTGCTCAGACATGGGCCAAGGTGAGCGAGGGGAAAACCCTTTCTGTGGTGCTGCTTGTTCTTTCCTTACACTCACACATTTGGACACTGAAAGGTCGCTGCTGCTCTAGGGAGCTTTGAAAGAAGAGAAAGAAGAGGAGGAGAAAATTGTTCCATCCAGAGTTAGGAGGAGGATTTTCACAGGAACTGCGTTTTTTTCCCCGCAATTCTCCCAGTGAGAGCTGGGAAAACAGGTATATTAACGGATATAACAAGGTTGCATTCTGCAAATAGGAAGGAGGGGAAAGTCTGCAGCCATTTGAAGTTGTCAGACACGTGCAAATGAAGCAGAACTTCAAGAAGGTATCATTGCAAAGGCTGAGGAAGGCTACAATGAGAAGGCTGAAGAGTGTAGTTAAGACAGACAGGATGCAGAAGTTTAGGGGATTTTTTGCTTTGTGGTTGGATTGTTGCAGTGGTGGGGTATTTTTTGCTCACATGCTAATATTTCTACATATGCAAACTGACCAGTTTATTATAAACGGCCCCATGTTGCTTTTCCAACTCCTGCCTTTCTAAAGGCAAATTTCTCTGAGCCCTCAGCTGGTTCTACAATAGATGTGCTTCATTGCTAAGTTTATGAAGATTTATTTTTTTTTTAAGTAGGTGTGTTCCTGGAAAAATTGAAGTATGTGCTACTTGTGTCAATATTGTAAAAAAAGTGTTCTTCCCCATTTGAACTGTGACTACATTGCTAAGACAACTAATGGAATTATTTCAAGGCTTGTCTAAGCTTGATAAACTTATGATCCCGCTGTAAAAAATTCCTTACACTAATAAATCTGGTTGAACACAGGATAATGATTTTTTTTACTCAATAATGGCACAGGATAACTATGTTTCACTACTAAGGACCACACTCTTACTCTTTCCTATTCTCCCTCTTTGCAGGGGGAGAGGAAATGAAGAATAATAAAAATAATGAAGAGCAAGAAAAAATATTTTTTAAAAAGCGCACAATGCCTTTAGGGGGAAAAAAAATCAATCTTTTTTTTTCTGTACTTCTGCACTTCAATGAAACCATCAGTCTGCTAGAGAACCCTCCATGGGCTCTCATGATGCCAGAGCCAAACCAATCTCAGATGTTTATTCTTTGGCCTCTGAAGCCATAGTTCACATGCAAGAGCTTTCTACAACACTATTAGTGATGTTCTTTCTCCAGTTCTGCCAAACAGTGACAGCCCAGTGTCCACCAACACATTCTTATTAGGTGCTTCTAACAGTAGCAACTGTGTGAGACTCAAAGGGAGCTGGAGATCATGTCATGGCTGAAAACACAACAAGTGTTTCTCAGCTCAGTCAGGTTTCCCTGTTTCTCATTCAGAGTCAGCAAGGCTGTGCCTCTGTCAGTATAACACCATGTCAGAATGAATGACATCTTGAGAGACTTCAGCCAGAATTTTATCCAAGTAACTCACAAATATTCAATTCTCTCTGGTTTCTCTGCTCTTAGACGCCTTTCTGATTTTTCTTTAGTACCAGATAATCTCTAGCAACC
The DNA here is from genome assembly GCF_001604755.1 of Lepidothrix coronata. Classification (NCBI taxonomy): domain Eukaryota; kingdom Metazoa; phylum Chordata; class Aves; order Passeriformes; family Pipridae; genus Lepidothrix; species Lepidothrix coronata. Next base: position 3,148,480 of record NW_016690279.1, read on the forward strand.
TAAGCAAAATGGACTCTCTTCCAAACAAACAAAAAAAAAGCTCACATATAAATTATTTCTGGACTTGGTGGAAACCTCACACGGGCACCAATTACCTGTAGAAAGTAATAAGCAATTCTTCAGAGTGTGTTTGTGCTTCTCCCTCTTTGGATGGACCCTCAAGTTTTCTTGCTCTTCTCACTTCTCCACAGCTGCAACGCAGCCAAGCACCAACTGGCACCTGAAAGAAAATGCAAGAGAACACCACACAAGTAAATTTTCTGGTGATGAACTGGTTGTGAGGAGAGGACAGGCCTTCACTGTCACCTTCAGTGGAACAGAACAGCCTGAGCAAAACTTAATATTCATTGCAGAAACAGGTATGGCTCCCAGCTTCCTTCACAGAGAGAGTAATTCTGCCTCAGGACATTCTTTTGGCCTGATACACACAGCAGAGCAGCAAGGTCATCCCTCAGAGACAACGTGCTGGTTCACAGAGTCGTGGAACCGTTTGAGGTGTTTGTTGTGTTACCTCTAACTCAGTGAGCAGTCACAGCTTCCTTCACTTTCCAATATATGGCACAAATTCACCTGAGGGGAGGGTTACATCCCTGCTGAGTTTGGTGATGATTAAATCTCTATTTCAGTAAAGTGGGGGGAAAAAAATGTTGTTGTTTTTTTTCCTTAAAAGGTCCAAAACCCTCAAAGGCAACTAAGACTCTGGCCACGTTTGGGATCTCCAGCACAGCAAGCACAGAGGGCTGGAGTGCAGTTCTACAGTCCAGCAGTTCCAGCTCTGTGAGCATCTCCATTTCCAGCCCCCATAACGCTGTCATTGGACGTTACAGGCTGAGTGTTCAAAGTACTGCAAGTGGCAGCCCCTCAACAGCAAGACTTGGCACTTTTGTTCTGCTTTTTAACCCCTGGTCTTCAGGTATGAACATGTCAAATTTCCCCTGAAAGAATTAAGTTTCTTGTAGCTTCATTCACATTTGCAGCATTTGATCTATGGTTTAATACAGGGGCTGAGCATTGACCACATAGAGTATTAATGACCAAAAAAAAAAAAAAATGGTTTAACAGTTTCCTAGAACCTTCTGGTGCATAAAATCATTTCCATTCACATACTTACTGGACAGCTCCTTGCCCTAAAAGATTAAGTTCTGCTTTTGACAGAGCTTCCCTACTTCTGCACAAGTTTAGAATAGTGTGTCTGGCCTCTGTAGAACCAAGGAAATAATCATATTTACCATCCTGTCACAGATTTGACAGTGTCATTCCTCTGTCTTCCCTCCAACACCACCCACCTTTCTCTCTAGCTGTAGAAAATCATGAGTTTCATGATCTCTTTATAACACCCAGAATATCAAAGGGTAGATATCTGCAAGCATTCTTACAGATGGAGGCCAAGGCTCCTGAAGTTTTGTTTTATTCTGCCTGCTGTGGTTGTACCTCCCTCTGTGTTGGTTCTTCAGGTGACGACGTGTTCCTGCCTAGCCAGGCTGAGTGTGAGGAATACGTGCTAGAAGAATTTGGCATCATTTTTGCAGGCAATAAAGATCACATCAGCGGCTTTGGATGGAACTTTGGGCAGGTAAATGCAGCGCTGGAACACCAGGCGTTGGTGTGGGCTCTGGTTTTTGCATGAACTGGGTCGTTTGCCTTTTCCAGTTCGTCGCACACCTCTCTGAAGAGCAGGAGCCTGGTGTTGAAATCAGAACTTGTTAACACAGTGATTAATGAGGATCTGTGATTGATTCATCAGTGTTCTGCCTTGGAGGTGCAGCCAGCAGAAACCCTTGTGTCTTCATTAAGACACTAAGTAGCATTACAGCAGTAAAATGCTGTAGGAGAGGCAAAGCTCAGATTCTGAGCTCTGTGAGTTCTGACTTTCAGAGTTTGTTGTGGCCACGTTTTTATAGAGTAATTCCTGGCTGAGCTACAGCACTTCATCTGGTGATTAAAAAAAACAAACAACCCAACATTCAGTGCTTATGTGGCTCTCTGCACCCTGACTTTTAGTAATCTGTGCTTCCAAACCACTAATTTATTTCTGTAACACAGTTTCAAGGGGATATCCTCGACATTTGCCTTTCCATAATGGATCGAAGCTTGTACTACCGTCAGGACCCTGTCACTGATGTGTCTCACCGACATGACCCCAGATACCTGGGCCGTGTCCTCAGTGCAATGGTAAGGAACGTGTTCCAAAAGTCCAAACCACCAACTGCCCTTTTGAAGTAGTCAGTGAAAGTAAACATAAAGACATTTCTCAGAGAATTTTAGGCCACTGTCTGTATGCACCAGACAGTGTGGGTGGTGAAATATGGGCCAGAGGCACACCGAGGCGATGATCTGATGTGAGCCTGCTGGATTTATCTCATCTGGGGTAGTTCTGTTACGTATGACTTTGATGTCCAGTGGTCAAACCTAAAATACAAGACATAGGGTGGTGTGTTGAGGGACCCTGAAGGGCTTTAGCCCAGCTGCACATTTAAAGTGGAATTACAGTGGTCCTAGGCCAGCTCAGCCATGGACTTGTGAGGCTGCTTTGAAAATCTCTGAGGAAGGTTTCCTGGCCTCTCTGGGTGACCAGTCCAGAGCTGCACTACTCTCTTAGTGAGGAATTTTTCTCTTATGTCAAACATGATTCTCCCAAGCCACAAGCTTCTGCTATTGCCTCTGTTATATAACAGAGAAAGATTAGTAAGAACACACATTCAGTGTGTTCCGTTCAAGTATCTGCAAGCTGTTTTTACATTCCCCCTATCCTCTTAACCAGACTGAACCAGCCTAGTGCTCTCAACTTCTCCCTGTAGATTTTGTGTTCCAGGTCCCCTGACCACCTTGGTAACCCTCCCTCCTAGGCCCTTTTCAGTGTCTCAACATCCCATTGAACTCAGGGACCTGAAACTAGAGACAGGATTCCTGGCACAGCCTCACCAGGGGTAATTAAAGGGTGTTAACAGCTTCCCTCACCCTCCTGGTGACACTTTTCCCAATGCAGCCCAGCATGAGCTTTCCCTTTATGATGAGGGAGCACTGGCATTTTGCTGTAACTCCCAGGCCCCTTTCAGACAGGCTGTAAAGTCTTAATTTACCTCACCATAAATACAGTGAATATCTTTTCAGGTCAACGCCAATGATGACCAAGGGGTGGTGCTGGGAAACTGGAGTGGAACTTATGAGGGTGGGAAAAATCCGACCAGCTGGACTGGAAGTGGTGAAATCCTGCAAAGCTGGAAGAAATCAGGATTCAAACCTGTTAGATACGGACAGTGTTGGGTTTTTGCAGCAGTACTGACCACAGGTAAGTTTTATGTCACGCACTTAACTGACATGGCACAGATTCCATTGAAATAAGGACCAGTAACACTTCCTGCAGGGAATTATTTCAAAGCATTACTGTGTTATATGAAATTTCCAGAAATACTGACTTCTGACTGAGGTTTCCTGTTCACTCTTCAGTGCTCAGGTGTCTGGGGATTCCCACTCGGACGATCACAAACTTCAGCTCTGCCCACGATGCAGATGGAAACCTGCGTGTGGATGAGTTCTATGATGCAGAGGGAAATCACTTGGAGAGGGGAGCTGACAGCATATGGTAAGGCTCAATATTTAATAGTAAGGCTTATCCAATGCCTATAGTGTCTTCAGGTTCAGAGTAGAGATTCTAATGATCAGTGTTCTATCTTCTTCTTAAAAATTGCCTTAAAAACAACTACACATATGCACAGGATCAACTAAAAAAAAATACTACAAAATAGTACTACAAAACTTGGTGTTTTCACTCTTTCTCAGTTAAACAGAGAATTGTGACATGAACTGCAACAGCTAATTGAAGCCAGAGCAGGCAAAGTTACAGTTATGATGGCACAGATGACTGCAATATTGCACTGGAAATATCACTGGGGACTTGACTTAATTTGAAACTATTCTTCAAAAACAGTTCATGTTAAACTGTAAAAGCTCAACAGAACCAGCTTTGCTGCCTTTTTTTCCTTCCACTGACGTAATTTAATGTGAAAAATAATGTATCTGATGCTGCTATTAAGCATCAAATGCAGTTCAAACAGGCTTGCATTCAGCAAAGAGCAGAAGTCACCTAGTTAATATAGGCAGGGTCAGAGTGGAAGTGCTGAGCCTCAGATAAGAATGTGTGCAAGTTGAGGCATTTAATCCATTTAACTAAGGTGGCTGATTAAAGGATGTGAAGAGGAATTCATAAACACATGCTAGCAGCTTACTTTGTTCATTTTTGCACGTAGGAATTTCCATGTCTGGAATGAAAGCTGGTTTACACGCAATGACTTGGGCCCCTCATACAGTGGATGGCAAATTCTGGATGCAACTCCCCAAGAAGAAAGTGGAGGTACACAAATTTTATTTCAGGAATAATGTTAAAAAATTACAAAGTCACTTTCAGTGAAAAGAAAAAAAAAATTAAGTAAAAGAATTGTAAAAGCAGTTTCTCATCCTGCTCAGAAATAGCTGCAGAAGAGAATCCTTTATTGCATTAGAAAAGCTTCAGATCACCTGTGGATGCCAAGAAAGAAACCAGGCTTCTAAGAGCAGTTTTTCCACATCAATTCCCATATTTCCAATATAGGTATCAAGAGCTATTGAAAACTAAAGGGGTAATATAACATAAATCAATGTACATTCAGGATAAACACGATACATTGATGGCGTGAGGGTCTGTGTGGATAAAAGGGCTTGAATGGGACAGCAGCACTGGGAATTCAGGAATCACTGATAAACATCTGCCTAGTAATCTGTTTACTGCCAAAGGCTTGGTTATGCCTAAATTATTCTTTCTTGATGCTGTAGGAATTTATCAGTGTGGTCCTGCCTCACGAAACGCCGTCAAAGAAGGAGAAGTAGACCTGGACTACGACTGCCCATTCGTGTTTGCAGAAGTGAATGCAGACTGCATGTACTGGAATTATGACTCAGCAACTGGAAAGAAAACATTAATATTGTCTAAGTCTACTGAAATTGGTGCATCCATCAGCACGAAGGCAGTCGGTAGGGATGACCGTGTAGATGTCACCAGGGATTATAAATATGAAGAAGGTAAATAAAAACACTGGTTCTTCTGTTTACGCAGCTGCTTCATCCCCCAAAGCTTATAAACTTTGGGTTAGGAGCCTCTCAGTGGGCATTTTTGTGTATCTATAAGGTGGGAGCAAAATTTATACTCTGTTTCTTAAGTTCTAACAGAAAAGGGAAGTGAAAGTAAAGAGCAAAAAATACTGCCTTGCCCATTCTGATATGGAGCTGCTTTATGGGGCTTCAATAAGGCAAGTCCAAATATCTCCAGATAAAACATTCACTGCTCCATCTGCCTATTGCTGACATGCACTGCCTGCCTCTGATTAGTGAGAATTAGGCTACAACCCAGTTATTTGTCTGCAGGATGAAAGGCCTGTTACAGAAACCTAAGCTAAAACAGTGCTTTGGCCCATGAAAAACAACTCTTTCAAAAGAGCTTGACAACTTGCCAGACCTTTGGGTCTGATCGTGCTGATGTGGGGTGATGAATGTATCCCTCTTGTCCCTTGTTCATGCACAGTTTTTCTTTCCCTGTTAAACTGTCATTATCTCAATCCCTGAGTCTTCTCCCCTCCCTTCTGTTTTCTCCCCTCCTGTGGAAATGGGGAGTGAGGTGCTGGGTGGATGTTTGGCTGCCAGCCAGAGACAACCCACCACACGGTACCATCAGCCTTCCCTTACTTTAGGGACCTTTTCTGTATCAGCAAATGAGAATTCACATTTCTAAACGTCACAGCCATAAAAAGGGACTGAAAAGGGGAGAGTGAGAAACTTTGGACTCAAGATTTTGTGTTCCAAAAAACCACTATTATAGGGACAGTGACACTTCTGACTGCAGATCCAGGAAATGAGGTAGGGCTGTGGAAAACAGAAGACCTGTTTCTAAGTAGAGACACCATGTTCTTCTAGCTTGTCTCTAGCAGCCATGAGTGTTAAGGATAATTTTCGTGGTTCTCTCTGACAGGCTCTACAAAAGAAAGAGATACTTTTAAAAAAGCCCGTAAGAAGCTGGGACTGGAGGATAAATTTGATCCTACAGCACCGACACCAGAGGAGATCGAGCAGAAGCCTGACATCTCAGGGAAATTCAAGGTGGCTGGCTCTCTGGAAGTTGGCAGAGATCTCAACCTGCTTCTGGTTCTTGCAAATTTACAGCCTTATCCTAAGACTGTTGATGTAAAAATGACTGCCTGGAGCACTCTGTACACCAGAAGACCAGTTCGTGAGATCTGGAAGGACTCCATTTCTGTCACTCTGTCTCCTAAGGAAGGTAATTTTTCAAACAACTTTCAAGCATAATTGTTTTATCAGTGAATGGGCATTGGAAGCTGGTCAATTTGGGGGAAAGAACTCTAAGAAACCACAATCTTAAATCTGTATGTAGAAAAGGCTGACAAAAATATTATATTACACTTACATTAACAAGGCATGTCATGTCCCCAAGTACTTTTCATATTTTGGAAAAAGTATCTTAAGAGTGAAAAGAAGACAGTGAGTAATCATGAAGTTTCATCTAACAAAATCTGCATTTTGAAAAAAAGGTTATGGGTAACAAAATTAAAATAAACTCAAACTAAATGTGTTCTGATCAGTTATGAGGGACTTTACTGAAAGGTAACAGGACATGGCTAACAGCAGAAACAAGGAACACAGTCCTTTAGCACATTAGAATTGAAGTGGCTGAAATAGCCAACTAAGCTCTACAGAAAAGAAAGTTTCTATTGAAGAACTGGTGTGGAGTAAAAGACCTCTCTGCAGTTTTTCTGAACTTGGTGTTTATTGTACAAGCGGCCAAAAACGTGGAATTGCCTGGATTCAGCAACAGAGGAGACCCCTTACCATCCAGCATTCTTTGGTTTGAATTTCACCATGGAAAACACTGTAAAAACACATGATAATAAAAAGCAGAAAAGGCCAGGAAAGATAAAAGCAATATAAAGATGTCATTCAGCTCATCTCAGGATATCATGAGCAAATAGGACTGATGAGGCCTATCCCAGCATGTCCCATAACAAATGGAGAGGCACTGGTAAAACTCCTTAGACTCCAGCTCCTGCATCTTTCAGAGCAATCGGGAAGAAAACAAGCCAAGCAATACAAGAATAATGAATGGAGAAGGGATAACATTGAATAAATCACTACCTCTCTAGAGCAAACTGATAGATTTGCAGGAATTGAGTTTGGCAGTGATGGCTGAAGGCCCTCCTAGTTCCAGATACAGCACAAAAGGGAAATACTGATGTTAGGTATGAGATTCCGTGGGCTTATAGAAGTGTGTATCACTTCCTTTTTTTTTTCTGGTTTTTTTTTTTCCCCTTCCAGAAAAACAATTTCCCATTAGGATAAAATATAATGAATACCAGCAGCAGTTAACTACAGACAAAACAATCCAGGTCACAGCCATATGTCACGTAGAAGATGGGATTCAAGTGCTCGTGCAAAGAAACATCGCCCTGGACAACCCTGCCATCAATGTACAGGTGAATTCCTGTCCCTTTGCTCCAACTGCAGTGGCACAGGAAAGGGAAAATGAGCTCTTAGGAGCACCTTCTTCCCTGAAAGAGATGTTCTGCTCATGTTCTGCCACGGTTCATCACAGCATCTCTTAGTGTCTCCTCTTCTGATGCCTGAGGAGGCTTTGGATGGAAAAGAGCACAGGGGACCTGGCCTGACAAGCATTTTCTTTGCACAGGTGCTGGGTGAAGCAAAAGTGAATAAAGAAGTGGATGTGGAAGTGGTATTTACCAATCCTATTGATACAGAGGTGATGGACTGTGTGCTGCAGGTCGAAGGCAGTGACCTGCTCACAGGAATCCTTGAGTTACGGTGAGTACAAGAAATGCCTCCTTCCTGCCATTAAAGACACATGAGCAAGAATTTAGGCATGGATGACTTGGAACCAAACAGTGGGATGAGACATCCTCTTCTTCTTGCTGCAACCTGGGAGGCCAGACAGTGTAACATCTCATAATGAAGCACACAGGGATGAACCAGCTCTTCATCTAAGCCGGGCTTTGGCTCCATAGTTTGGGAAGTCAAATAATTACTGCCATAATTGGACAGAACTTGTTTTCCTGCCTATCTAGCAGGTCAACAGTTCCAGAAAAAAAAAAAAAAAACAAACAAAACAAATAGGCTTATCCAAGCTGTAAATTTTGCTGAGGCTGTCTATGCTGCTACAGGCCAGACAGCTTGAACCTTCTTGTTCTGATCCAAGGGAAACTATTTGATGATGTTGAGATAGTGTTGAGAAAACTGCAATAAAATAGGTTCTTTTTACTGTAGACCCCAGGTTCCTATTTTTATGCTTTGGTGACTTTGCATCTTGCCCTGCACTTTTTTCTTCAGTATTTCACATCTTAAACAGAAAGGTTAAATTTTCAGACTGTTCCTCATTTTGTACAAACACAAAATTCCACACAAATTTCAACATATCCTCACAAATGCAGTTATTTCTGAAAAAATACCTGGGATATGTGAGCGTGCTGTTTAAATGAATACACAGACAAACAAACAGACAAACAAACAAACAAACACAGCAACCTAACATTGCCATTGGCACATGACCAATTAGGAATGGTCCATCCCATAATTTATCTTCTCCTGAGGGAATTTAGTTACCTTGTGTTGTCTATCCCCTCCAACTTTATCCTCAGGCAAAACAAGGCAATATGAGAGGGTAAGGGAAAAACATAAACAAGAGCTTCCAAGAATTACAAATTACACCAGTGTAAAACACTTGAACTTCCATTCAGAATTTCCTGCTCTGTAAACACTGAGGTTTTCTTGGTGCTCTAATCTATTCTAATTCAGGAGTTGGTATTAACATTCTTCAGTCTCAGATTATTCTGTTTCAAGAATTCAGTGATGTGTGTTACACCCACTGTTCTGCATGGAGTCTTATCTCATAGGATATTATTATGTCCCCCTTTGTTGCCTTATCTGGGTCGCTGCATAATGAATTTATGAAAGACCTTAATGCCTGGATTTGAGGATTTAAACACTCATCAGATAGCCAAGTCCTGTGTGGTCTCTCCATGGCCATCTTTCATTGAACTGACAGGAATTCTTACTTAAGGTGAAAGATGTTAGTCATCAGAAGATGACTAATTTCTGATGAAGTTAGTCCTTGTTCCAGGAAGAACAAGGAAGAAACTCAAGCATGATGCACAAGCTTGTTTTCAGCTTACATTTTTCCCTTTTTTTTAGCATACCACCACTGAAAGCCAGCGAGAAATCCAGCACCAAGTTTAAACTCCTCCCTTCTGAGGCGGGTCCCAAACATCTACTTGTTAATTTCTCCTGTGACAAATTTCCAGATATCAAGACCTTTAAGATGGTAAATGTGACTAATTAATGTGAAGATATTCAAAGAACGGTCTGTGTGTGTATAAATTGAACAAAACGTGATAAGAAATCTTGGATAGATAACAATGAGATAATCAGCAAAACAGATCCTCACTCCCTGTGATAAGGGGGTTGCCAAGATCATATCATTGCAATTTTACACTGTAATTTCAAATAAACTGAGGAATGGTTGATTCTTCATTTGCTGTTGTGAGTGTCCATGTTACTAAAAACAACATTTTACCTTCTATTTGGAGACTGTTTGACTTTTGTCTGGCTTTCTTTGTAAATAATTCCTCCTGGCTTCAGATGTCTCTGCACAAACATTCATAAACTCATTTTTACACATTGAAAGCCTCATACAGTGGAGTTCCAAGGCAGTGTTTCTCCTTATTGCAACTGTGATACCAGAACACAGTGAGGATGAGCTGCCCAATTTATGTCATTTAGCTTTGTTTTCTTTGCTACAGAGTCTGTCCTGACATTTTCCCCTTTTTTTTGTAAATCACAGTGACTAAATGAAGCATAGGAAATGTTCAACAAGAATTTGGGTGGTGTCCAATTTGACAAACACATTGGGATAATTGCCCAGCTCAACATACATATTTTAGCATGGTGATATTTTGCACTTGCTGAAAGTCTTTTTTGGGAATCAAAAGGAGGGTAATCTTAAGTCTAAGGGTATTTTAACTTGAGAAGAGTTAGGAATTCTTCACTATAGATTATGTGCCAGGAAGTCATCTTTTAGAGTTCAAGTTTAGTAAAACTAACTTAAGCCCTCTATGGAAGGACTGGTACAGGCCAAAAGATGGGTTCCAGGAGCAAGTGAACCAGGTGTAGCCCAGTGAGAGACCTGGTTTGTGGCCAATAATTGTACAACATTAAATCAATCTCTGACTGAAAATGATCTGTGTGGATGAAGGAGATGGGAAGTCAAGCCACTGCTCTACTGCACTCTGGACTGTCGGGCCAGGAAGCAGCAAAACCTTCACAAGTGCCCTAAGCCAGCTCTGTGCCCCAACTTCCACCACACAACACAGGGACCCCTCACTGCTGAGGAGCCCAAGCTCAGACTGCCTGTAAAGTTCTCTTGCCCTTGCAGCCTGCAAAGTTGCTCTGGAAGGGCACCTGCAGCCCCCCAGGTTTCCTGCTGCCCATCACACGAGGTCAGTGTGAGCCCACACTGGGCATGGGATGAGCTACAGACAGGCTGTGCAAGGAGCCCACAGTGGTGCCCTCTCTCTTCTCCTGGTGCTCTTCAAGGCTCATCAGAGCCAAGAGGTCTCATGGTGTAAATCACAGAGTCACAGAATGGTTTGGGTTGGAAGGGGCCTCAAAGACAATTCAGTTCCACCCCCCTGCCATGGGAAGGGACACCTTCCACTATCTCAGGTTGCTCAGAGCCCCATCCAACCTGGTCTTGAACACTTCCAGGGGTGGGGCATCCTCAGCTTTCTCTGGGCAACCTGTGCCACTGCATCACCACCCTCACAGTAAAGAATTTCTTCTTAATATCTAATCTAAACCTACTCTCTTTCAGTTTGAAGTCATTCCCCCTTGTCCTGTCACTCCAGGCCCTTGTAAATAGTCTCTCCCCATCTTTCTTGTTACCTTTTAGGTACTGGAAGGATGCAATTAGGCCACCCCAAAGCCTCTGCTTTTTGAGGCTGAACAATCCCAGCTCTCTCAGCCTTTCCTCACAGGAGAGGTTCTCCATCCCTCTAATCACCTCGGTGGCCTCCTCTTGGCTACTGTAAACCACCTTAGAAGTTCAAGCTGCAGCACAATTTCAGATTTAGAATGTGAATGTACACTTAATGACTTCTTTTTACATCTTAGGTGTGAGAAAACACCCAGGCTGTGCTAAAGTCAGATGAATTGCACCAACAGAAATGACAGAAGCCTTTAAATCAAACCTCTGGGGGAGTTAAAAGGAAGGCAACACCCTTTCCCTGCAACACTCCAGGTGCACATAAATTAATGTGTCAGATTAAAAGTGGGACAACTTGGACACAGACTGACAGAAGACATTCTGCAACTTTGTGGAAGTTATACTGCTCCCCCCTTTCTAGAATAAGGTAGCAATAACACAAGGGTAAGGTGCAATTTGGTTACCCTGGGGGTATGAAGAGTAGACAAAATTATTCAGGAGATGACTGAAATCAAAGAATTCGTTTTCCCCCTGAAAGTTAGCAAACTGCACTGCAATTTCAAGACTCTGATATGGGGGAAAAGGAGAAACAAAGTACTTTGAACCATTTTGAGGAGGAACAAAGTATTTTGAAGCATTTTGGATGATGGGCGGGGGGGAACTGAGGTAGGAAAACACCTGTGGCAACATTCAGTCATTAGTCACTCAGGAACCATGACTGCAGCATTCCAAAGGGATTACAACAGCAGCTTTGCTGTGGTGAAGGCACCGACCAGCAGGTGCCAGTTTGGGATGTAGGCCAGTCTGAGAGAGGTTCTGGTGGCTTGGTGAACGCGGCTGTGGGCGTGCCTTGCAGAGGTAAAGGAGGTGGTTGCAGCCAAGACAGAAAAAGTGTTCTGAGATTTAATTACGCATGTGAGTAGCAAGGAAGAAGAAAGGAAACAGCCAAGTGCCAGTGGGAGCAATGTGTAACATCTGAGGCAATCCCTGTAAGTACCGAGCCCTGGACTTAAGAACTGGTCGATGCGGTTTGTCACTAGGGCTGCGTGTGAAGACCGGGCAACATCAGAGGCTTGTGGCTCTTATGGTTTCCAAGGAATATGAATTAAGGAAAAGAGAAAAAAGACCAACTAAAGAAGCTTTGAAGAGCAATCAAACCCATTTGAGGTGATTCTTGGAACAAGTCCTGACTGCTCAAACATCCCGGAAACTTCCCAGAGGAGGAAGCGCCGCTGAACTATAATGTAAGTGGAGGCACTCTGTGCCAGGTACACTGCTGCCTAGTGGGGAAATTTCAGTGTTTTTCTCTTGGGGTAAGGCTAGCATGACTGGTCATATTAGTAAGTACTCTCCTAGTCTTTGGTATGAAAACAAAGTTTCTCAAAAAGGTGCAAGAACACAACTTTCTTGTAAAAATCAGCCTTAGAAACAGCTTAACTTCTGCTTCCTCAGTTTGTTTTTCTTTCTCTGTAACTTGAAATGCAGATTCATTCATTTTTAAGTCTTTACTGAGTGCTAGAACATGATCAGTGGAGCTGCAGAATCTTAAGCAGATAATCCTCCTCAAAACAATGTCACTTTACTACCTGTACTCTTTTAAGTGATGGTACGAAACCAAAAAGAAATATATTCATAGTTGTTAAAATAGACAGCCTTAGAGTTTGTGCTGATAAAAACTACTCATATTTAATATCTCTGGAGTTCTGTTTGAAATAAAACTTCTGTGCAATAGTAGTATGGAGCTAACATAACAGGTAAACAGACATTTGTTTCTGGTGGAGCTCATAATTTCATATAAGTCAGAGGGTATTGGAGATAATGTGAGACTAAAAAAAAAAAAAAGCCTCTAAAACCAACTCACAGCTATTGGACACAAACAGAAGTGATATTAACCAACATGGAAGTTAAGTCATCAGGAAATGCTCCTTTTTCCTTCAGGTGGCTTTTATGTCCCACCACGCTCCCCATTTCCTCACCCTTAAAGATAACTCATTCATGGCACACCTATTATCTTTGTAGGAAGTTCTTTCTGTCTTGGGATTCAGGAGCATGCATTTCCTCTGAGTAAATAATTTTGGTATCTCCTCCCATAATTACACCCACATTGAGTAGGACCTTTGGCATTAGACATCTACATATTATAGGAACCAGTTAATTCGTTTGACAAGCCTACAGGTATTAATAACAACGGCTAAGTACCTCTCCCATCTCTCAATTTTCAGCTGACAGCACAAAAAGATTGCTGGGCTTTCTTCTTTTTATGATTGGTGTGACTTGGACAACCTTGAAGGCCAAAGCAGAAGCTGCATGCAATTCTCATAAGCTGAGGGAATGGCAGGTGAGTTCTGCGAGTCATTTGCTTCCCTTCAGCAGGTACTTTCTTCAGGACTGTTTCCTCAATATCCATGCCCTGTAGGTATCCACTCAGATTTCTTATCTGAAGGAAATTCTATATTGTAATTTGTTCTTGCACTTCATTTTCCAAAGTTTTATTGTTGTTATTGTTAAGACCTGTTTGAGAATAGTTTTTAAGCTAAACAGAATACTAGGGGCAGGGAGGAGAAAAGAAATTCCCATTATTTCAAAAGGCACCATTTTTTAAATGCTGTGTCAGAAATGTGTTATGCTTTGTATTAACAAAATCTGTGTAATCCACCCTAATGGAGTTGTAAGCATGGAGCCTATAGATGGGAATTCAAATATGCATTAAAACCCTACCAAAGGAAAACAACAATGACAGTTTCTCTGCTTTTTAAATTTTAAGATGACTGTTGAACTGGGAAATTGCAAAGCAAGGTTCTCTCTCATTTAATGATGGAACAAACATTTACAAATCAGTTTGTAAAATGTTGCTTTGCATGGAAAGCAGCACTAACTGCAGTTCACTGTTGTTCCAGATACTCATGCTAAAGATTCTCCTTTTCAGCCCATCAGTGCTTACTCACTTAACTTCTTTATGGTCTTAGACCAGAAAAAAAAAATCCTTGAATTTAACTATGGCACTTTTTTTGCATAAGTTAGTTTTTACTTTTACCTCTTCTTCAAAGATTAGATATAAATTGTAGTTTAATTTGCAGCTATATTGTTTCAGATCTGACTTGGTGTTTCATTGCTAAGCTCTTTGGTACGAGATAGACCTGGAAGCTTGTTTGAAGATTCCTGCAATAACAGCCTTAATCCATCCTTCCCATCCTATTCTTTTTGTTGTTATTACTTTTTCCTTTTGATTTCCCTTTAAAATGGTGGTGGTTGTGTTCCCCCCATTCTCTCCCTCCACCCCCAACCTCATTGCTTTTATGACACTGATATTAATAAAAGTGACTTGGAAGAATCTTCACCGAGGTGCTTGCTCTGAACATTTGCCAAAACTTTCTACACAATGCTCCAGGTGTACTTTGTGGAGTCTTCCAGGGCAGACAGAAACACAGAAAGTGCTTCTCAGCACTCCTAAAGACAGTAAAACTGCTCGGGTTTGAGCATGGCAACAAAACATGAGCTATAGGAGGGAAAACAATCATTCAAGGAAGATCATATAAATACCTGCTTGCCAAAAAGGTAGTTTAGCATTTGAGGTGGCAAGAACCACTTGATGGGTTTTAAACCACAGACCATAATAACAGCAAATGTGCAGGAGGACGTGATATTGGAGAACTCCAGGCAAACTGCAAGTCATCAGAATTCCTCTAGGACATGAAGCTAGTGCCGACTAGAACAGGAATTCCAGTGGTTCAGCTGTCACTTTGAACAGAGCTAGATTCAAACAGAGTGATTTCTTTGTCAAAAGCTCCAATATGTCTGGAAATACCTCTTCTTCATCCATCTCTCACTATGCATTTTTCCTTTGCACCTGGGCCAAATGGCATCAGGGTTTAAGCAGGAAAAGTAAGATGTCCTAAGTGCCATTCCCAGGATCCTAAAAATATGTATGTTTAAAATGTAGAGGGGTTACAGGCCACTTTATTTGGTGTTGGTAAATGAAATTACACCAATTTGCCCCTATAAATTTTTTTTCTAAGCCCAGTAGTAAAACAGCATCCAGCAGTGTATAGGAAGTATGTAAGTCCCAGTGTATGACAGCCCTGCAACAAAACCCAAGCAAAACTTTCTGTTATTGACCACTAAACTTAATTTAATGGCTCATGTGCTTTTTAGCTGTACTTCCTCCTGCAGAAGGTAATTGCTCTTAGCAGCCTCATCGTGCCACTAAATGGCTTCTTTCCCTGCTGGCTGCTTCTTCATGACTTCTGTTTTACAGACCTGACCCCCACACACATCAGCTGGCAGCCATCAGTGAACGCAGCCAACCACCACACTGACAGATACGCCAACACCGAGCTGACCGTGAGGCGAGGACAAGGCTTCACCATCACCCTGTACTTCAACAGGCCGAGGCAGAATGGAGAGAGCCTGGCATTTGTCACTGAGATAGGTAACACTCCCTTAGCTCAACCCATGTTCTCATCTCTTCTCCTTGTACTTCTCTCCCTATTCTATTTAAAGATGCAATTTGTCTTTGTGTGTTTTTAATGCTTTTAAATGCTTGCAGTTTCAGTGGTTTTCCTCCATAGTTTCAAGTGGGAGGTTAATACTGAAATCCTACTCTGAGATGGAAACCAATCCACCCTTCTTTCTGGCAGGGCCATACCCCTCGGAATCCCATCGCACCAGGGCTGTGTTTAACCTCTCTGAGGCCGGGCCCAGTGGCTGGAGTGCTGCCCAAGGACCCAGCGAGGCCACAGCCACCAACTTTGTGATATCCAGCCCAGCCAACGCTGTCATCGGGCGATACAACCTCACCCTCCTGGTAACCTCAGGGAACAAGGTCTCCTCCAGATACCTGGGGCAGTTTGTGTTACTCTTCAACCCTTGGTGCACAGGTAGGTGCCAACACCTTTGTTCTTGAACGTAGCTGACCCTGTTGCTTCATATCTGCCCAGAGAGCTGCTCCCTCAAGCTGTCTCTCTCTGGGTCATCAGTGGCTGCAATCTCAGTGCTCAGAGATCTGCTTTTAATACATTAAAAAGTTGCTGCCACCCCCCTCCCTTTTATCCTAGCAAAGTGTGCTATATGGGGTTATATCACAGACTCTTTAGAACTGAGCAGATCACTTTGTCTGCAGACAAAGGCTGACAGGCTTTTGTAAATCCATGTACTTCTCAGAACTCGGAACAAGGATACAGTAACATCCTTGACTTGCACCTAAATCAGAGCAAGACTGCCCTTGTAGATGTTAACTGCAAGGACAACAGCTCAACTAACTTCATAAAAACTGGGAGGGCTAAATGTGAAGATTGGCAATTCACAGAATGGTTTGGGTTGGAAGGGACCTTAAAGACCATCTCACTTCAACCTCCCCACCGTGGGCACAGATGACACCCACCAGGTCAGGCTGTGCCGGGCCCTACCCAACCTGGCCTTGGACACTTCCAGGGATGGGGCAGCCATAGCTGCTCTGGACAGCCTGTGTCAGTGCCTCACCACCCTCACAGTAAAGAATTGCTTCCTAATCTCTAATCTGAGTCTCTCCTTTTTTAGTTTATAACCATTCCTGTCCTATGACTCTCTGCCTGTGTAAAAGGTCACTCTGCCTCCTTTCTAAAAGCCTCCTTGAAGTACTGGAAGGCCACAAGGAGGTCTCCCCAGAGCCTTCTCTTCTCCAGGCTGAACACCCCCAGATGTCTCAGCCCACCTCCATAGCAGATTTTTTGCAAATATGCCCTAAAACATGATATTCTAGAGTTAAGAGAGCTCTTAGCCATCCCAGTGAGTAAACAGTTTATAAAAGAAAAGCAACCACAATCATCCACTATTTTCTTCTGTGACCAAATATTAGTCAAGGGCCACTAAGAAATATGTTAAGAGCCAAGATGAAAAAAAAAATGTTAATTAGCTCAGCAAGTCTTGGAAGTCAGAAATAATTACAGAAGTATGTTCAGGAAACTCAAGACTGTCTCTGCATAGACAGTCCTGAGAGAAAAACCTCCCCAGAACCCCCTGAAAGATCATTTGTGTGTAACTTGTAATTAATGGAAACCACACTGCTGGGACAGCAATATTTGACAGCTCCTGAACTGGAACACCAGAGGTACTCCTGAGACCAGACAAACTCCTCTGAGATGAAAACAGGAAAATTAAGCTGCACCATTACAATTTAAAACTAGTAATGCTGCAGAAGAGCCCTCCAGATTTACCAGATGATGCAATGGCTACTGACAGATAAAAGGGAGTATCCTTGAAGGAGGATGCTGGTGAAGTTCTATAGAGTGGAAAAGCTCCCTGATCCTGAAAAACAGGAACAAATTCAGTTTGATTGTATGTTACCACTATGGTAAGTGTCATAGCAGAAAGGAAATAGAACATTTATTTTCTCAGCTAAGGATAAATGGCAGATCTGGCCTGTAGATATGGTTCCAGATGTGAGATTATTCTTTAAAACAGGAATTAATTCATCAATTGGAATATCAGTAAAGAACCACTTAGAAGAAAACAGTCAGGACTAGAGACAAGAGGAAATGCACTGGGTTGGAGAAAAGCTACTAATGGATCCTTAGGTGTCATCTGAAAAAACACTCTGATCAAGTAGTTCATCACTGACTTTGACATCCTAACACTAAGCAACATTGTCCATGCACAGGTGGGCTGGGACAACACATAGAAACAACTGGCTGACCCTAGAGACTGGGGTAGGTCAGAAGGAATAAGATACAATAACACAAAATAAAAGATTGCACATTTAGGGAGAAATAACAATAATTTCAATGGCAGACTTATCACCTGCAAGTCATGAAGAATGTGGAAACACTTGTTAAACAAAGAACAAGAACCAAAGTGAAGTGGCTCTGAAAAAGGAAAATCAATCTGAAACTGTATAACAGAAAACAGTCAGATTTAAATATTAATGCCATTGTATGAGGTGATGAAATCTCATCTGGAATTTTCTTTCAGTTGATCTTTCCTGAACAGGAATTATTAATTAGAGCATGTTCAAGGACCAGAAAAAAAAAATCTGGTTTAGTAAGCCATAAAAATTTATCCCCTTTGGAAGAAGGGGCAGAGAACTAGCTCACAGGGCTAGAAGGATCCTAGAAAGTTGTCTAGTCCCATACCATCCTCAAGGCAGGTCCTGTTCAGCACTTAGGTCATTCCTGACAGGTTTTGAATTCCTTCCTAATGATCAGCCATTAGGGAAGCTCCAGTACCTCCCCTGGAAATTCCCTCCAATAAAACACCAGCCTTTCTAATAGAAGCACTTCCTATTAACAAACAAATCTTTCTTGCTTCCATTTCAGCATATAACTTCTCATCCTACATATGATAGACACCAAGAATAGATTTCCTTCCCCCTGCCCCATCCTGTTCACAAGAATTTCTGGAATTGACTGGCATGCTTGGCCCATTCCTCACCCCCATTTTTTTCCTACCTTAAATAATTCTGAGTTAATTCATAACTTAGGTTTTCAGGATTGCTCAGCATTCCCAGTGCTCCTCCCACTCTTTCCAACTGGTCCAGAGCTGGAACTGCACACAGGTTTCCAGGCTCATGCCACCCCAAAAGCTTAGCAATCAACAATAAATGACATTATTTTTAAAAAGCATGGACAGCAACCACAAAAATAGATTTATATCACATGATATAATTTTTAAAATAAATTGCAATCTTTTTATTTGCAGGAAGGGAAGGATGGGAAGTTCCTATAGGAAGGTAAAGAAGTTGACTCAATAAAATAGAAAAGCTGATTTTTTTTTTTTTGTATGTATTTCCTGAAATCCTGGAGCTTTCAGAAGATATTTTTAAACAGTATGGAATTAAACACAGAGCTAAGCAGATATTGCTACTTAAAGAAGGATGAAAACAATCTAAACCTCTGTGGGAAGCCAATGCTTTCATAGCAGCTACATACTGTGCTTGGAAAACCAATGAGGAACAACGAAACCCAAGTGAATGGTTGAGCAGGCTTTCCTAATAACTGGAAAACATAAAAATGTTATCTGTGTGTTTCTTTTCAAATGTCTGTTCTACTTCTTAACTACCCTGAGAAGACAGAAAAAAATCTGTGAACCTGGACTTTTCTCACAGAAACACAACGTTTAGGGGACATTTAAATCATACACAAGGGCTACACTAAAAGTAGGGGATAAAAGTTAAGTAATATAATAAGGATCTTTTGGGTCCCTGTCCCCCCAAGACATTTACAATAACAGACATTATCACTGAACTCTACATGTTCAAGGAGCTGTAACGATGTGTTTTGCAAATAGTCGTTTTCCCCTTGCTAAATCAAGACAACAGTGTTTTTGAAAGGTTGCTAGTGTTGCAGCTTTAAGCCTGCCCAACTTGGTTTTCAGGTGATGATGTCTTCATAGCCAATGAAAATGAGAGGCAAGAATATGTTCTGAATGAAAACGGAATAATCTTTGTGGGCAACGCAAGGTACATTGAAGCAAGAGCATGGTATTATGGACAGGTAAGCCATGAGGAATTCATTTTGACTCTCATTCTGTCCCAAATAGCATTTCTCTTATCATTATTTGCCTCTCCAATAGGCCTGTTTATATGAAAACTTGACAACCCTGGGTAGCCTTACTTTGCTCACAGTGTGTCTAACAGTGTCCCTCACTGTCCCTGTCACCTCTGGCCTGGAATATCTCAGAAAGGAGGAACCGCAGTAAAATCTCCTTTACTTCTGTTTGGAAGCCACCTAATTTCTTAAAAATGTATCTTATCTGATCACAGTTTCAAGACCTTCTAAACATCTGCCTCACCATGCTTGACC
The DNA here is from genome assembly GCF_001604755.1 of Lepidothrix coronata. Lineage (NCBI taxonomy): Eukaryota > Metazoa > Chordata > Aves > Passeriformes > Pipridae > Lepidothrix > Lepidothrix coronata. The sequence continues at coordinate 3,168,286 of NW_016690279.1, forward strand.
TGAGCCTGTACTACCGCCAGGACCCAGGCATGGACGTGTCACGACGAGGAGATCCCAAATACGTGGGCAGAGTTATCAGTTCTATGGTAAGAAACGGGCAACTTCACCCAAATCCCACAGAACCTGAGCAGAAAGCATCAGTTACACCAGGGAGACTCAGCCACCTGCATCTTATGCAACACAATTAACTGGATGGGGTGCATTATGCACAGCTCATTGCGTGCATTCTGTCCACTGGCCTGTTTTTAGATCAATGGAAATGATAACGACAACGGAGTTCTCCTGGGAAAGTGGCAAGGAAGCTTCCACTCTCATGAGAACCCATCCAGGTGGGATGGCAGCGTGGTCATCCTCAAGAAGTGGCGCCAGGACAACTACAGGCCCGTTCAGTACGGCCAGTGCTGGGTGTTTGCAGGCGTGATGTGCACAGGTAAGCCCTGGGAACACAGGACTCTGCTGAGATGGAGGCACTTGTGACCTCTGGATTAATCAAAAAACCACAAAGCAATAAACTCCACAAGAGGAACAGTGCTGTAAAGAACCCAAATGCTGAAGGATCACAAAATATTTAGACCCCTAACTTTGTTTCTCAAATGTTTGTATAATCATTGAGCTGCGTGGGTTTTGTTGTATTTGTTGCTCGTTTGTTTTGGTTTCTTTTAAAATATATTTCAGTTCTGAGGTGCTTGGGGATTCCAACCCGTTTGGTTTCCAATTTTAACTCTGCCCATGACGTGGATAGAAACCTGAGTATTGACAAGTACTATGACAGCTCTGGAAGGAGTCTTAATATCAGCAAGGATTCCACATGGTAAATACAGTTTCTTGCATCTCACTAATAACTAGGGAGGGGATTTAGGAGACTGAAAAACATGAACACCAGTGGTACAAAAGCAACTGAGTGGACAAAATGTAATACAACTATCTAAATTAATACTGTAGACATCCATTTGGAAAAAAAAAAAAAAAGAAGAGAAGAAAAAAACCCAAACAACATACTTTGTGGTTGTCTCCCTCCCTGCCCTGAGGTCTAGACCTCAAAAACAGGCATTAAATCTGTCCTTTCAAAGAGGCAGTGAGTTAGTATAATGAGACAGCCTGTATCTCAGTTTGGAGAACCTTTAAGAGCCAAAATTCACTACTCCTTTCAAACTGGAAGCCTGTATGACTCTATATGACCGTGCTTTCTAGACACTGTTCTTTGTCTCCAGGGATTATCACGTCTGGAATGAAAGCTGGTTCGTTCGCCCAGACCTGGGAAGGTCGTACAACGGGTGGCAGGTTTTGGATGCGACCCCGCAAGAACAAAGCAAAGGTAACAGTGTAAATTACCAGTGTTTAACAGTGGCTTCTCCAAACTGAGCACAGCTAATAGAGTTTGACCTTCTTTCTCACATTTCAGGGATTTTTCAGTGTGGCCCTGCCTCCGTCGTAGCCATCAAAGAGGGTGACGTGGACTTGGATTACGACACCTTGTTTGTGTACACGGAGGTGAACGCTGACTGCAACAGGTGGATCGTGTACAACGATGGCACCAAGAAAAGGGTTTACTGTGATACTGAAATCATTGGCAGGTTCATCAGCACCAAAGCCCTGGGCAGCAACGCCCGGGTGGATGTCACCGCTAACTACAAATATCCGGAAGGTAAAGGGATTGTCACGTTATCTCCTTGTTATCAGGACTGCTTCCTGCTGAGTTCTTGGTGCTGGGAGGCAGGATGAGCAACCTGCTTTGTTTGAGCCTCTCTCTGCTTTCCTTCAGAAAATATTTCCACCAGTGTTCTCAGATTACTTCCTAAATACAACGGGTATTACCTTTCTGGCTTTGTGCATTTAACAGTTTCCTTATTAGGGCACAACACAAAGTACACTTTAGTCCCTTACACAGAAGTATAAAATTTAATACATTCAGAAAACAGGGCTATAAAATACGCCTTACTACCCAAGGCAGACCAAAACATCCTGAAACCGGGTCCATTGTGTATCATGAACTGTGCACATGTCTGTAGTATAGGACACTGAGGTCACTAAGTACTAGTTTTCCAACCTATCTGGCAGAGGGAGTGGGGCAACAATCAAACCACTAACCCAAAACCTTAAGCTCCAGTCCTCTGCATTATCTCCCACATGGCAATCACCTACCCAGCCATTCAGTGTTTGCACTGTCAGTGGACTCTGTCTCCACATCGTTGGATTCTGGAATCAAAACTGCTAGGAAAGAGTAAAGGGACTAAGTGTCATTCAACTGTATTTAGGAAAACAAAGCAGCAAAGGGTTAAGAGCTGCAGAGCCATTTGCTTGCAGGAATATATTTTTTTTAATCTTCCCTCAGAAACTTGGTACCCAGATCTTTCCATTTTGGTTTTTTTTTTTTTGGAGGTTTGTTTTGGGTTTTTTGTTTTTAATTTAGGGTTACAGATTTCATTTAATAGTTTGCTTAATGTTTGTGGCTCAAAGTCTTAAAAAAAAAAAAAATATGTATTTCACTTGTTTTAAAATTTGCCATTTGGAATCAGTGGCCATATTTCAGTACTCCACTCTTCAATGTTTTAGTGCAACTATAATTAATATAGAGGCTGTCTGTCACCAGATCAGCAGAGTAAGACTTATCACACTACTGCAAGTTCTGACCAGAGAAAGAGAAATCTTGCTTCTTTAACAAATACATTATATTTCATTTTAGTGATTTATTCACCTTATAACAGTGCATTTATTACTTCCCTGTGAAAAACCTGAACAGAGGATTAATGGAGATACAGGGAACTTTCAGGTGTTGCATACGCAGAGCTGACACCCTGTACCACTCTGAAAGCCTTTACCCAGAGGAGGTGCATTTGCAACAGAAGCAGAATTTTACTTGGTTCTCTCCTTCCCCCAGGCTCTTCCGAGGAAAGACGTGTTTACAAAAAGGCCTTGGCCAAGATATTGGGAACGAGTGTCACAGAAGGACACACAGAATCTGCGGATGGGAGACCCCCAGAGACAGTCAGAAACCCTGGCATTGCTGGGAAGTTCAAGTTGGCTGAGCCTCCAGTTTTTGGCAAAGACATTAATCTAATCTTAGTTCTCAACAACCTCTCCTCTGACCGCAAGACCGTGAGGGTGGACATGAGTGCATCCACCATCCTGTACACCAGGAGAACAGTGGCAGAGATCCTGAAGGCAACCACTTCTGCGGAGCTTGGTCCTAAACGAGGTAACTTTTAATGGTCCCAAGGAGCCAATCTAGCCCTCTTCCTAGCCACAGCAAGGCAACTGGGAGGAAGAAACATCAGTATCATACCTAGATCAGCCTCATAGTGCATCCATTCCTTCCATCTCTTAATAGCATTGTGATTAAATTTTACATGATTTTTTTCCCCCACTGAAAACTTTCACTACTTCAAGAATGAATTGAAGGTCTCATCAAATGTTACATAGAAGGCTACATTTATGTTACAGCTCCAGAAGCAACACTATACATATGTGTGTGTGTGGCAAGATCTATATATCTATCTATATATACGTGTGTGTGGTAATTATTACATGTACATAGGAACATACCTTACTATAAACAAATAAAAGTCTGATGTGTGCTTTCTGGCTCCCAACAGGCAATACTTTAAAAGAAATCAACTAGGACAAAGTTTAAAAGTTACAGTGAAACTCTGCTTTGAAGAGTCACAGCTACTGAAATTGTTATAGAGATCTTTTTCATCTCCAGGGGCTACAAAGATATACATTTTTCCCCATACACAGCAGGAAAGTTGTAGGACTACAGTGAGCAGCTGACCAGGTCACTTGAAAAGGATCTCTGTGAAACTTGACCCAAACTTTCTTCTTGACTGAGGTAAAACAGGGAGGATATAAGGAGGGAATAGATAAAAACAGTTATACCTCTAATTGTAAGAAATACAAAGGGCCAGGAATCCAGTGAAACGCAGAGGAGAAGACTCCCTCAGTTTCAGACCAAAATCCTCTATTCAAAACTGTAAGGGTCAAATGAGTTAAAGTAGAAAACGATCACCACAAGAGGGAAATACACAACCAGTCTCACAAGAAGGAAATATAAACAGACTCCAGCTGTCTTATCTTTTTTCTCTTCAATAATTAAAAAACAAACAAACAAAAAAACAAAAAAAAAAACAAACAAAAAAAACCAAACAAAAAAAACCAACCAAACAAAAAAACCAAAACAAAACAAAGAAAAAAAACCAAAACAAAACAAAAAAAACCTTGCTGTAACTCTCTTTTTTTTAGCTTTCTTTGAAAATGTAATAGTTCCTAAACATATGTCTGTATTCCAGGGAAGCATATCCGGGTAAAGATCCCTTATGCTCATTATGGAAAATATCTGACTACTGACAAAAGGATCCAAGTCACTGCTCTGTGTGAAGTCATGCGCTCGCAGGGGCTGAAGCTGCTGGTGGAGAAGACAATCATTTTAGAGGACACAAACATCATCATTAAGGTAAACAATTCTCTTCCTGATGTCCCAAACGGACACTAAAGGGTCTTTCTGGAGGTCAGATCTTAAGATGAGAATTTGGGGATAAATTAATTCATTTAGGCTGCCGTTTCAGACCTTGCTCCAAAATCCTGCTGCTTAAATTGAGAAGGCAAGGATGGGAGAGGCCAGTTCTGAACCTTGGCCTGAATCTGACCCTGTTCTTCAGAACAGCTCTCTCTTTCCCAGTCACATGCCACAGCTTTATGTTCACAGCACTCGTTCTCATTTCAGGTGTTCTAGTTACTGGCAAGTGCTTGTGTTGCCTTTAAACAACTTTGCCTGCTCCCAGAATAGAGGTTTAAACCCTTGATTCCAGTCATTGCTAGGGCCAGTTCTTATTGTTTCGACACTTCAGTTCTAATCAGTGATGTGCCAAAAAAGAAAAAAAAAAAAAGCCACTGAGCACCCCAAGGATCAGGCAGGTGTCAGGGACGTGTCTGTGCAGTCAGGGCTCTGTTCCACTGAAATTACACACAAAATATTGCAGACAGCTCCACAGCACGGCTTAGCTAAGCCAAGTCCAGCTTCAAACACCAGGAAAGCTAAATACCACAGCTGAGTTCTGACTCCAGAAGAGAGTAAACCAGTGACTGATCAGAAATGTGCCTTTGTCCCGTAGCTTCCCCGGAGGATTGTGGTGAACAGAGCTGCGACTCTGGAGATCTCCTACGCCAACCCCCTCCCCGAGCCCGTGAGCCGCTGCGTCCTCCTGGTGACTCTGATGAACCAGCAGGTCAAGATAAAGTAAGTGAAAGCTGCAGCACTTGCTCGGTCCTTCCAACATGACCAACAGCACGTCTCGTGTCTCAAAAAAAAAAAACAAAACCCCAAACACACTTGAATCATCTATTTCATATTTTCTATTTATGAACACAAAAATGCCACCAGGTGTATATTGGGATATTATTGTTTCTTAATCACACACTGTTTGTTCCACTTAGGAACATCTTCCACAACTGAAAACTATTAACATTCTCCTTCCCTGGGAAAGCAAAGGTGCATGTCGAATTCTTTTGTCTCTCTGAAGTTTGCAGCTTGGCTTCATGTTTCTATTTTTATGCACAATGCCCTAATACCACAGGTATAACTCTGAGCTAACAGGTCAGACGCTGCCATAGCTCCCCTTGCTTCAGCCCAAACAAGAAGTTGCTCTGTCCTCCTTTAAAGCAGGAGAAAAATATGCCATTTCAAAACATAAACCATTTAACATTTTCTATTTTTCTTTTCCTTTGGACTCTGCTGCTTTATGCATTAACTCACTGTTGAGTAGCAGTTCGTATTTCCTAGAGCTTCCTTTCATTATTATAAAAAAAAGTGACTTGCTGTGGCTCTGGAACTCTTTGGACAAGAGAATCCATAAAAATATGGAGAACATTATTCCAGTTGAAGACTAAGCCAATTTAGGCCAAAAAAAAGGTAAAAAACAAAGCAGAATGGCCATTAGAAAAATCATGTTATTGCCAAAATGGATATGAACCGAGCAGGTATTGGACAGATCTTTGACTTCAGAGTTTTCCTATTCTGAGTTTGTGTTGACTGTCCAAATTTGCAGTCAGCCCTAAGGCCTGACATGGCACTTCTCATTTCCATAAGTCTATTCAAGAGTAAATGAAGATGGCACTGTCTCATTTCTTAGTCTACACAAAGCCTCAAACCTTAAGTAATTCTCAAAACCCAAGGCTGGGGCACAAGTAACTGTTGAGTCCCTCGCTCTCATGCACTCCTATTTCTTGAGAATTTCATAAAAAGACAATGTAAACCTGAATTAATTGATTTTTTCCTTTTTTTTTTTTTTCCAGTTTGGCACGACTGGCACCGAGGGAGAGATCAAAAATTTATTTTGAATTCACACCTCGGAGGAGTGGGCCCTTACAGCTGCAAGTAGACTTCTCTTGTGACAAATTTTCACACATTAAGGGATTTGTAACCATTGCAGTAGCACCTTCATAATGTGATGGAATCAAACTCCTATTTCAGCAGTAACATGACAAGACATCCTCCCCTGGATAGGAAAAGTGATGACAGAAAGGAACTTCCCACAAAAATTGGTGACCTCTTACATTGCAATAGAATCAAGTCTCCTACTTTCACAGTGCTTAATTTAGTCTCTAATTGTATTTCTTCCTTTTTTTCCTCCCTCTTGAACTCTTTGTAGAAATAGTTTCACTGTTTTATCAAATCTCATTCTGTTCAGCTCCCAGTTTTGACTTTGCCATCAGGCAAACAACACAGTCTCTTTTTGACCTCATTCTAATTGTCAGCAATAAATAAAAATCATTCATCACTGTATTGTTTTGTAATGAATTTTACATTCCATGGACATTATTACAAGAAGTCACGAGACTGAGGAAAGTTCTTTTTCCCTCATTTCACAAGCCTCCAGCCTAAAAGAATAGAACATTTCCCTCCACTGTTCACCTAATTTCTGTATTTTGTGACACATGTAGCTCTGTGAATGGGGAGGAAAAAAGCCTGTGAAGGGTGGGAAAGCAATGTGTGGGGTCCATGACAGTATTTCTGTGGGCACAGGTCTGGCACAGAGTGGAGAACACATGGACATATTCAAAACAGTAACTTAATTCTTATGTAGCCTGACAGAGCCTGGCATTAATGTGACAGCCCAGCAGCACAAGGTCACCAACACTTTTTGCCCACCAGTGGAAGGTCACTGGAGACAAGGAACACGTTTGTCTTCAAACCTTCCCCACGTGGCTCCTCCATGGGCAGCCCCGGCTCCACCCCTGCAGAGTTTGCTGACAGATCCCTCTTCTGTGGGTTCCCAACCCCAGCATTTCCAGGTGCCAGGTCTCAGCTGGAACACACTTTCAGGCAGCTGTAAGGATTCCCTGTCCTTACCTCTGACAGGTAAGGACTGCCCAGGCACGGGAGCCTCCAGGTCACACTCCAGGGTGTGGGGCAGTCACAGTGTGCAAACACCTCTGCCAAGCCTCAAGATTTACATTTGCTGTACAACTGGCAGAAAGATTAAAGCTGAATTAATAAGGCCAAAATTCTGAACCACAGAGCTGTAAGGAGTTAGGGATATGGACACCTTTTTCTGATAATATTTCAGAGTCTGAGGCATCCAGATATGATCACAAACTCCTACTGAGAAAAAAAAAAAAAAAACAAACAAAAAAAAACCAACCAAACAAACAAAAAACAAGCAAGAAACCATAACAGAACTCCAGATTCCTTTTTTTAAAAAAATACACTTAAACTTCAGGCAATTAATTTGCCTTTTTGGTTCCTGGCAACCTTGATATGAATTGGAAACAACAAATACGAAGTGGAAACCAAAGAGAAAACAGAACAAAAAGGCAGTGCAGAAGCACGAAGGTGAGGAAGATGACGGATCATCCCTTCTCCCCTGACACCCCTTACTCCTCATCACAGTCCATTCAAGGTTCAGAACAGCGTTCAAGCTGCTCTGGGCACAAATTGGCAGGGTATGTTTGTAGGTAAGCTGTGACACAGGACGAGGGAGGAGACAACGCGAGGGAGCCGCAGGAGCTGAGAGCGCCTGTAATTAGAGTGGGAAGGGCTCGCACCAGCAGAGCAGCTCTGCAGCTTCCTCCGGGGCCAGACTCACAGTGCCGTGCCACAGAGCTACAGAGAAGCTTTGTACGTGCATTATGAACCCCGAAAAGAAAAAATTATTATTAAAAGCAGAGGCAGCCATTTAAAACACTTCTCTTCACAGAAGTCTCTGATCACAGCTGACTGGATAACAATGCCCTCTCTGGGGGATGTGCTACTTCACACAGAAGAAATGCAGATTACAGGTAACCACGTCAGGAACAGATAGTGAGAATGCACGTCTGTATTGCAAGAAAGAATGAATTACATGCAGTTATGTGAAAGATCTTCAGGCAGACCTGCCTTAAAAAAAAAAAAAAAAAAATGAATTACATGCAGTTATGTGAAAGATCTTCAGGCAGACCTGCCTTAAAAAAAACAGTGAAAAAACCCCAAACTACTGAGTGACAGTAACACTAATTATTACAAATTTACTCAGATCACTCCAAGTCCCAACAGCCAAGCTGTACAACAGGTATATTTGTCTACGCTTGCCCTCTGTACATAGTCTCCAAAAACCTAAACTGACACAAACCAAACCATCCAAAATTAAGTTTCTTGTGTCTGCTTAAGGTTATATTTCCTTCATTAGATCCGATTTGGGATGTTTTCCCCTCTAAGACACCAGAATACTGATTATCATCTTTCTTCAGTCATTCACCAGTTTTAAATAAGCATAATTGGATTCAAGATTGTGCAATTAAAGCAGTCATCAGTGGATGCTCACGTAGGATATCACTACAAAAACAGTAACTACCAACCACAGGTCACACCCAGCTTGTATAAACTCCAGCCTATGTAGCCAAGTCCAGTCCTGAGCCTTTCATTATTGGTGCTGGTGGAAGAAGATTTAGGATGTTCTTGCACACTTTCGTGTCCATAACCTGAACCACACACAAGTGAGGAAAAGAAGAAGGAAACCTCATGGCAGGTAAGTTCATCCTGATGGCTCCAGACATCACTCCTCCTATCCAGCTGAGTGAGATTTGCTGAGGAAACAAGATAAATTACATCTAGCTGTTCTCTCAGCAGCTTAGCCCTCTTTAGGTTTAATGTATTTATGGGTTATTCTACTGGAACTGATTTTCTTTTTACTATCATGGGTCTTGAACATATTCTTTTTTTTTCTGTAACACAGAAAAGTAGATTAAGAAGATATTTTTTCTATCATATCAATTAACTACTCTATTCAGTGCTTCTGCAGCCACCTAATCAACACTGTTGGCTACTGACTGGGGCATCCTGCTGCCCCATGGAAGTCCCAGGCTCTGATATCAAATGATGTCTGGCCTCAGACAGGTCACTTGGTGGCCTCTGGACTCCCACATTCCCCTCCCTACAGAGGGGCCATGGCAGCTCGTCTGTGTGGTGTTGCACTGACTCTCACTGTCCTCATGACTGGAGAGATCTCTAGTTAGGCAGGTGTGTCATGTAACGCACACACACACAGAATCCACCTACAGTTTAGTTTAAAGATGTTTTTCTGTTACAGCTTCACCTTTCAGTCAAAGGCAAAGGGAACCCTGTGCACATGATCAGCTTTTTCAGCAGTGATCACCAATTCTGCAGGCTTTTGCTTCTGAGCTTGCTCCCAGTGTCTGTCCACTACAGGATAGACACCCAAAGAAATTTTTAGAAGAAGTTTGTCCAATTGCACACTGACAGAATTATTGAAAATGTGTTTTTCTAACAGACACCAAAAGAAGAAAAAAATTATAAGATTTAAATTAAAACTATGAAGATCAAAACAAGGGTAAATTTGAGCCCTCATGGACAAAAGACTGGTATCAGGTTATATTGTGCTCTTACCCCACATACAAACCAACTTTTTGCTGATCTCCTGCACATATTCACTGGAAATGCCTGTACAAGCAGGGACTTTGCAAGGCAAATCAAACTATTAATGCAGGAAATTCTTGGAGCTAACCACTGCTAGCCACTGCCTTTATCTTTCCAACCTCTCCACACATCCCCTCTAACTCTGCTGGACAACTTCTTTGCCTGTGACAGCCTCTGACGTGCCCCCTGCCCCGCAGAGCCTGGACACTGAACTCGCACAGGGTGAAGTGCAGCAAGACTAAACAACTTCTTTTCAAACCCTGAGGCCCTGCAGAAACACGTTCCAAGTCACTCTTAAATTAGAGGACTTGATGTTGGGGATGATGCTTTCTGTGGGTCCCTTTCAATTACAGATATTTGAGTCAGGAACACAAAGCGATGACGCAAGTGAGACACTTTCCAGACATTTTGCATCCCGTGGCACAGACACAGCGCTCCTGTCGGTGGAATTTTTGTCTCCAGGTGACACACATGAAGCAAGACCCTCAGCTGAAAGTGTTTAAACACACTCACAGACTAGAGGAAAGCCACCCTCACTGCAGCCTCAGAAATGCACGTGCACATTCACATTTCTTCCAGAAAGCTGAGGAATGAGGACAGTCCTGACTTTGTGAAGACTTCACAGAATATAACTCTCTGCTGCAAACGCAGCAGAAAACTCAGATCTCACCCCCTCTATTCCTACAGCAGAGCCCTGTGGGTTCCCTCAGATAGGAGCCTCTCTCCAAGTGACTCAAGGCAGTGCTAAACCAAGTCCTGTGTCTTGGTTCAGTGAAATGATGGAAGTGTTACATGTCTGCAAAGGGTTAACGTGCTTGAGTCACAGCAGGAAATTTTCTTCAAGGGAAACTCCTCCGAAATGCACAGGGAGAGGCCACTTCACAAACACATATTTTCATAGAGGGATCTGTATTTTTTCTGCTTTTTTCGTTTGTTACTGCCGTTTTTTAATTCCTCAAGGGACAAAAAAAGTTTGAAAGCTTTTGTAATCTGTGCTTCAGTGCCCCATTTTCAACAGTGACAACCCATCACAATACAAAAGAGCAACAATAGCACTGCCTCAAGATATGCCACTCCTAGTGCCATCATCTGTCCTCTGCTGGTTATCTTTTTCCAACAGAGTGTGAAATAACACCCAGCTTCAGGCAACAGGACTGCAAATTAACTGAGATACAAGATACATGAGAAGATAATGTACAAGTTCCACAATGAAGACACCAACCTTCTAGTCATCATCTGTCAGAAAGTGCTTCCAGAGTCAGGCTTGCACTCGCTCATGAGAGTTTTAATACTTCTTTCTGTACATCTGTAAAGCTCTCTGTGAACCAGAGATCCCCACAGGACCTCACAAGAGCAGGAACATGGGGAACAGAACAGACACTTCAAACTTTAACAAAGTCTTATCTAAATAGAGCAGGTTTTGATTTTTATTTTTTTTTAAATCAAAGATGAATTCTCTGAATGGGTGTTTTTTCTCTTTCAGAAAGTTGCCTGCAGAAAAGATGCTTTAACTGTTCCTCTACACTGGCATTTTTGCCATTTTTAATAACAGTGGATTTTCCTTTCTCCTAGAGCACATAACACCAGCTATATATAAGTATAAAAAAATTACTACATTAGACACGATGAAAAGGTGTACAAGCTTGAAGGAAAACCTTTTTTAATGAACATGTCTTGTGTCTTTCTAGCCCTGAAGATAACAAAAGTCAATTGGCAATCCAAACTAAATAAAGCTGCCCACCACACCTCTGATTACAGCAGCACAGAAGCAATCTTCAGGAGAGGGCAGCCCTTCAACATCTCTCTGAACATCAAAACAACAGTGCAATCTTGGGACAACTTCACCTTTATTGCAAGCACAGGTAATTTCCCCATGGCACTCACCTCATATCTGAGTTATTCCACCTCCAAAATACAGATCTGTGTGGTCCATTCCTGAATCATCAAGCTGTGTCCTGTATCATGTAGGATTCATTGTCCTTTTAGGCTTAGGAGTTCCCATTTTTAAGTTTAATCTGCAGTTTAAGGAAATAGAGAGAGTAAAGGTAATAATTAATAGGAAGGTAGGTGCCATGCTCATTCTAAAACCAAACCTGTACCTCTGCTCCTGAGGACCTACCTGGAACGCTGCAATTTATCTCCATTCTGGTCCCTGAGCATGTTACAGCTCTACCTCTCACAAACCACCATCCCCAATTCATCTCCTCTCCTCCCTTACTTCACCCCTTTTAAAATCCCCTTGATTAACTTCATGTGTTCCCTATTACTAGAACAGCCCACATGACCCAATTCATAAGAACTCCCACCTACATCTTGCCAAAAGTCTCCTCCAAAAAATCCTCCAGGCAGCCACTAAGTCTCCGTGACACGTGTATTAAAATGTGTGGCTCATCCCGCTCACATATTTTTGAACTGTCAAGTTTTCAGAACAACAGACTTGCCCTCTCACTTGCCTGGAATAATTAGGGGTGTGCTCACCTCTGGAGTGAGTTTACATTGAATAAACACTTAATCTGACAACCCACAGCCTTTCCATGTGGGTTTCCCTGACCCCAAGTTTGTCACTCACAGCTGCCACTCAGAATTGCTGTCCCTGTTCTCTCTGGCAGGACCATCTCCAGCAGAATCACAGCAGACCAAGGCCGTATTTACCCTCTCAGAGGAGGGTGCCAGTGGCTGGAGTGCAGCCCAGGAGCCCAGCGAGCCTGGCTGCCTCAACTTCACCATCCTCAGCCCAGCCAGCGCCGTCATCGGGCGATACAAACTCAAACTCCAGGTCCTTTCTGGGAACAAGGTCTTTTCAAAAGTCCTGGGCCAGTTTGTGCTACTCTTCAACCCTTGGTGTCCAGGTATGCTTTGATGCATCACATTCTTCAAATATCTCATTGTCTCAGCCAGGAATTCTGGGGGTCACAGTAAAGTCTGAACCTGACAGTCACAGCTACACAAAGTTGGGGTTTTTTGCTTAACACCAAGGATCAAGTTTTTGCCCCTTCTTCAGTGCTTCAAGCTATCAAAGACCCCAGACTTTTGCTTGTAGGATAAAAGATCAGAGGCAGGAAATATTCCAAACATTTATTCTAGAATTTTTTTCCCTCTGATTCTTGCACTCAGTTGTAAACCAACCAACATCTACCAGTAAGACACACAGTGAGATTAGTGAAGTTCCCCTCAAAGGAATTTCATGCCGATTTTATTCACTCTCTGAATAATTAGAGAGGTGTAGCAGGGAGTCCTAAGCCTGAATGCAGGGGCAGCCTGACCTGCTCCCTAGATCTCCCCTCTGTGTGAGATTTTCAAAATAATTTCAGCCATCGTGTCTCATTCTGCTCTTAGATGATGATGTCTACATGGCTAACGAGAGGGAGCGACAGGAGTATGTCCTGAATGACAGTGGAATCATATTTCAGGGACTGGAAAAAGATATCCAGCAAGAAGCTTGGAACTATGGACAGGTAAGCAGCATCACCTACTCCAGAACTTTCAAAATAAGCACAGTGGGTAAACAGCCTCTTCAGGAGAGAGAATCATTATCTCAGAGCATGAGAGCTCAGTATTCCTTGCTGAGTATTCCTTACTTCAGATTTTCTTACAGATATATGTCTCACTTATCAATACATTACAGGAGCATCAGGATCATTTCTGCTGTCTGGCATGTGCTAAGACAGAAATAAAAGAAACAAAGCACAATTTCATTTTTCTTTTGCTCATTACTCAAACTGGTAAAATTTTTTGACCCTTGTAAAGGGCAAAGAAAGCCACCAGGGATTGCAAAGCTGGTACATCTAAATATTTACATAGTAAATATACATAGTGATGTATTTCAACTAGTAATTATTTACCATAGTTAATACATAGTAAATATTTACATAAATATTTACGTGCTCACTAACAGGCACTAAAAGGATATCCCAGGTCAGGGGGGCACCCTTGCCTGGCCACCTCCATAGAGCAGAGCACTTGGGCATTCTCTGGGCCCAGCACAGCATCCCTGTGACCCTAATCCACAATAATTGCGTTTGTGGGTTTCTTTCAGTTCAGGTGATCTGCTGACCCGAGGTGCAGGCAGCCCATGGGAGCAAAGCTTTCGTAACAGAAGGGTTCCTGTGGGGGCACGGCAGGATGTGGGAGGGTGTGAATCCTGCTCAGCCCGACCTGCAGTGGTCCTGTCTGCTCCACCAGGACACGTAATGGCTTTGTGGATGCCAGTGGCCATGGCCCCACACCATGCTCACAGACACCTTGTCTTTAAAATCCCATGGAGAGCCAGCAGCCTGGTGCTCGTGTTTTCTACTTGGCCCTATATCCTTTAACAATACAGATAATGCCTCTATTATCAACGTTACCCTGTTGTGCCAGGAGAAGGAAAATGGATGGGGAGTTTATCCTGGGGTTTACTTACAAAATTAGCCTTGTTTTGATTTCAGTTTGAAGAGGATATTCTTGATATCTCTCTGGCTATACTGGATCGGAGCCTGAACCACCGAGAAGATCCAGCTGTTGATGTATCCAACCGAAACAACCCTGTCTATGTGAGCAGGGTGATCAGTGCTATGGTAAAATGATCATCACTTACAGCTCTACATGCACTTACTAACAGAACCCCAACACCTGAGTGTGAATGCCTCGATGTTTTACAGGTGTAGATAACTATTCTGCAACACAATAGCTACAAAAGAGGTAAAATACCCCAAAAGTTTAATTTACCTTCTTCCCAAGTGTTTGCTCATAACTGAAGGAATGTTTCCAAGAACTTCTGGGGAACAGTGAATCTCAGATATATTTTCCTAACAGATTTTCAGTCCATTAGATCTTCTCACTAATTTGGAAAGCCTGAAATCACTTGCTAAGTTTTTCAAATACCAAGAGAAGCATGAAATATTGTGGAAAACCAGTGCTGTTATGGCCACATTTAATGTGTGGATTTAGTATTCTTCACTTAAGGGATATTTGTTCAGTGAGGCCTTTCTGCATTTCCTGCAACCAATACTTGCACAGCACCCACACAAGCTCACAAGCACATAAATGCACAAGCAGGCAACTGAAAAGTTTTCCATTTTATAAATAATACATGCCTTCCCACTTTCTTTAGCTGAGATTCCTCCTTTACAGCTGTGATACTTTTCAGCCTTTTAGACAGCAATCACTTTAGGCAACTTCAGCTTCAACATGGAGTAAATAACTCCTCTTGGATGGACAAAATTACTAAAAGTATGAATACTTAAGAAAAAACAAATAAACAAGAACTTTCTGCTTTCTGTACGACCACGTGACACTTAGGGCTCTACAATGGATGTGCACAAATATATCCAACCACATCTAACAAGTTTGAGCAAGCTATAAGTACTATATGCACACTTGCAACAAATGCACATTCAGAGAGAATATTGACTTCTCAAGCCTTCCACATAAATCACCCCAGAACATGAAACAATATTGAATGCACAGTATAACGACACACAAAGAGGTGAAATCCATCAGTGAAACAGAGAAAATGTAAACAGAAAATATAAACTAAAAACAAGGCAGCTTTGAATCGTCAGACTCTACAATCTGATCTGGGTTTGGT
Organism: Lepidothrix coronata; assembly: GCF_001604755.1. Lineage (NCBI taxonomy): Eukaryota > Metazoa > Chordata > Aves > Passeriformes > Pipridae > Lepidothrix > Lepidothrix coronata. Next base: position 3,183,762 of record NW_016690279.1, read on the forward strand.
CCAGTCATTGCACTCGAACAGACAAAATTCTAAGGCTCAAATGCTCTGTCCCACCACCCCCATGAGAACAGTGGCACTCACGGGATCACTTCTGCCTCTTTCTCTCCCTCTCTTCTTCTGTAAATATTTTAATTCTCTCATGAGAAGGACTCTTTCAGGTCAACAGCAACGACGAGAAGGGAGTAGTGGAAGGGAAGTGGAACGGGAAGTACCGCTCCGGGACAAACCCCCTGCAGTGGAGTGGGAGTGTGACCATCCTTCGGAAGTGGCACAGGGGGAGGTACAGACCCGTCCGGTATGGCCAGTGCTGGGTCTTTGCAGGAGTCACCTGCACAGGTATGAAGGGATGAAGAACGAGACCAGAATGATATCAGGAAGGAAGCTCACTAGAATTGCTGTAGTTTTAACTTTCTGACAATGTTGTTGAAGTTGTTCCAACTGTGGCGGAGAGGGAGAAGAACCTCCGCTCCCCACGGGTGAAGGGTCTATTCTAAACAGCCACAGGTTGCAATACTGCACCCCAAACAAAATTCAAAGTGGTTTGCCAGGCTGGGCCGGTGAAAAGGGCAAGGTTTCCTGTTTCACAGCTAGGATTCAAAGAATACCAGTGATCTTTTAAGCCCATCTCCTCACAATCCCATTTTCTACTGCTGTGTCTTACCTACCTACTGCTGACACAAAACCAAGTCACAATTCTAAGGACCTGTAAAAGGAGCTGCAAGTCAGGAAAAGCATTTCTTATTAGCAGTTTCCATTCAGAGCTGCTCTGAGACACAAGAGCTTCTTTGGGGAAAGTACAGAGGAAAAATAATGCAATTGAAAGGTATATCTCAGAAAGTAAGAGGAAAAAGAAGCAAGTAACAGAGGAAGAAATAGAGGGAAAATGGGAGAGAGAACAGGAGGAAGAATCAAAGATTAAAATAAATGGGTGAATCTCACTCTTGTTAAAAGGACATGGCAGCTAAGAATGTCACGTGAGTGGAAGTGTCTTCTAAGCAATTGTGCACAATGAGTATGACTTGTATCATATCTGGAGGAAAATTCCTGGGGGTTTGTTTCCCCTCTGAAAACATACAATATATACACTGACTGTTTTGCCAAGAAAAACAGAAAAATACTTTCTAAATGTGTGTAAAATAGGTTTACAGAAGTTTTATGATATTCTATATTGCAGTACTGAGATGCTTGGGAATACCTACTCGTGTTATTACCAACTTCAACTCTGCCCATGACACCAATATAAATCTGAGTATTGATAAGTACATTGACATTTCTGGAAAGACCCTGCACTTGACTGAAGACAGTGTGTGGTAAATATACATATTTTTTAATTATTTCTTCCATTACATTCCCCACTAAATAAAAGAATCATGCTCCTGAAAAACTACTCCAACCTCATGCTGCCAGTGCTATAAAACCCCACACCAAAGAATCCACAGAGTGTTCAGAAATTCAATAAGTAGTCAACTTCATGATTTTGAAGAGTCAACAAAGGAGATGCTGTTTCACCTCAGAGAAGCTGTTAAAAATTGTTCTTTTGAACAATTGTGAACAATTTTGTGAAACAAGTGCCCACAAATTATCACACTGCACAGATGTATTGTACTGCAGCATCAGTGCCTCAGTCACCAAGCACAACACACCATCTGGACTGAATGGGACAATGGTGACATGAAGTAGAAAGAAAATGTGAGTTAAATACCAACAGATAGCAAAGTGCACAGGAGACCTTTGGCTGTTTGGTCTGGAATGTCCAGAATTGAACTCTTGACTCTGTGATGAATTATTTTCCTTTTAACATTTCTTTTTCATAATGTCTCAACATTTCTGAGAGACCTGAACACAAAAATCTGGCACAAAAGGGGAAAGAGGTACTCATGTAACAAGCCAGCAGCTGCTCTCTCCAGTTTTCATTCACTCAGGATTATTAATCAGGTATTCCATATTCCACCTCCCTTACAGGAATTTCCATGTCTGGAATGAAAGCTGGTTCACTAGAAGAGATCTTGGTTCTTTTTATGATGGATGGCAGGTTCTGGATGCAACACCCCAGGAAAAAAGCAAAGGTAGCACTGTTGTAAACATCAAAAAATCCCCACAGATAGTGTTATTCTGAAAGATTGCCACTGAAATTTCAGGACAATTCTCTTCTATACATTCCCTGTAGACATAGCATTACTTTTGGTGCACAAGAAAAGCAATATCCACATCAATCTCCAGTAGGCAGCTTTTCTGTCAGCCTCTGGATCACTTACCAGCACGTCAGTTCTTCCTTTTTTTCCATTTTGATTCTCTGCCTCCACAACAGCCAGCACATCTGAAGTTCACTTGTCCTGCCCTTGCTTGTCTCAGCTCCTAACACCACACAGTCTGATTCCCCAATACAAAGTTTAACAAATTTAGTTTCTTGGATCTTCTCAGTGCATTGTTGACTCCCATCCCTTAGGTCTGACTGCATTTCTGACCTGGCTCACACCCTCTCCTCTCCTTTCACCAGACAGCTTTGCTGGCAGCCCTGCAGCCTTTGCAGGGTGAAACATTTCACACAGCACACATCATAAGAAGCTTTAGCTCTCCCTGACAACCTCCCACCTTTTGATAGAAAAGGCACGTGAGTCTCTGGGCATTCTGTTACCATAATACACAGACACACAGACAGTGAACTTCACCCAAATGCATCTTTGGAGTGACTGCCAGCGTGAGGATTTATGTCTTTTGCAAGAGGCAGTTGTTTAACTTCTCCCTCTCCAATACAGGCATCTATCAGTGTGGTCCTGCCTCCATCAGAGCCATCAAAGAAGGGGATGTGAACCTGGATTATGACAGCCCATTTGTGTTTGCAGCAGTGAATGCTGACTGTGTTACCTGGATTCGCCACAGCAAGAAAAGAAAGGAGAGGATTTATTCTAACACCAGGAAGATTGGGAAATGTATCAGCACCAAAGCAGTGGGCACCAACTCCCGTGTGGATGTCACTGCTAATTACAAATATCCAGAAGGTAAATTCTTTATTACAGTTGTCTTACCACTGATGGTCAGAAGTGAAAAGAATTTAGGCCTTTGTTGGACTGAGCGCTGACTTAATTTCTTTACTTCTCCTAGAGCAAAGTAGCTGTGTTAGATCTCACTTTCTCCTCTTGAGTATCTTTGCCCTTCTCAGCCTTCCTAAATTTCTGAGATCAATCCTGGCTCCACTGCACTGCATCCAGGACACACGAGATCTCTGACCATGTTATCTTTCCAAGCAGGATCCTCGAAAGAAAGGCGGGTGTACAAAAAAGCACTGAAGCTGCTGGGTGTGAGAAGAACCGGAAAAAAACCCAAAACTAGAAAACCTAAAAGGCGATTTTCAAGGGCCCAAACCCCCAGTATCTCAGGGAAGCTGATCCTCGACGCATCTCCTGTGATTGGCCAGGACATCCTCCTTACCTTGTCACTCAGAAACCTGATCTCAGATTTCAAGACCATAAAAGTTAAATTGAAGGCTTCAGCCATTCTCTACACAAGAAGACCAAAGGCAGAGATTTTAGAGCTGTATAGGTCTATTAAACTGGGATCAGAAGAAGGTAATTTTAATTTTATTACACCTTTTATTGCAGGACAAGACATAGTTTTGGTTTGTGGTCAAATCACATGGAAATAAAGAATGGCTCAAAAAGTGTATGACCTGCAATCAGCTGGAGGTCAAGGCTATTCAGGGGAAGAGAAACATTCATATTTTCCTGTCTTAAGCATTTGCTTTTGGGCACTGTCAGAAAAGATACTGAGCAAGGTGACCTTTTGTCTGACCAAGCAGGGCCACTGTTGGTGCTACATTATGACCTTTTTTGCTGAGAAAGAACAACTAAGAGACAAAAAATGGACACTAGGGAGCTACTCACATATATCCACCCCCAGATCTGTCCAGCTACCAAACTGTACCTGATAATTCAGTGTTTTATGTGAATGTAAGTAGAAGTCACTTATGAGCATCATTCCTGTCTGTGGGTGTCAACACCCACAAATGTGCAGCCCCAGGGTGATGGTGTACATGCTCCTTAAAATACAGGTACCTTACAGATAGTAGGGACTTAGAAAAAGGAAGAGAGGGAAATTTTGTTTCCATTTCCATTCCAGTGAAGGAGTTTTCATTCGGGATCCCCTATTCCCAATACAAAAACTCTCTGCTGGACGACAGGAAGATCCTGGTGACTGCTGTGTGCCAAATCAAAAAGGGAGCCTCGCTTCTGGTTGAGAAGGACATTGTCCTTCAGGATCCTTTTCTCACCATCAAGGTAAAAACAAGTCCTCTCTGTGACCCTTGAGAGACATGTTGAGAAAAAGCAACTAGAATTCCCACTCCTCACAGGAAGGAGTGTGGGAAGTGAAATCAAGGTGACTGGATCTTGTTGCTCTGGTAATGGGCCATATGACACAAGTGAAATGAAGTACACCGAGGAAAAGCAAACCTTTCCATGGCATAGCTGTGGTATTCTTGCCACAAGTCTCAGTGTTACAAGAGTTACAAGGCAAGCTTATCTACAGAGAGACAGGACAGAGAGGGACAGAGAAATCTGGGCTGTGTTTAGTCCTCCGCTTTTGTTAAGGGAGTCTGATCAATCTCTTCCAGTTTATTTAGGAAGACTGATTTTAGGCAGACTGATTTTTTAAATGGGAATGAAAAGAGAAAAGCACAAGAAATAGGTGAGAATAACACTGTGGCTGAGCAAGATGTTTTGTCTCTGGTAGGTCCTTGGTCCAACAGTGGTACACCAGGCTGTTAATGTGGAGGTCACATTTACCAACCCACTGTCTGATGAGGTGACAGACTGTGTACTGAGAGCTGAAGGTAGTGGCCTGCTCAAAGAGCAACTCAGAATCAGGTATGTAAATGCTGCTGGCTGAAAACTCACTCACTTTGGGGGGGAATCTGGAATACTAGTGGGTTTTTAAAAGTATTCTGTCAAGCTCATGACTTTTGTTGGCACCAACCTTGTACAAAATACTATCATGTCAGTACTCTCCATGTACCAGCTGGAGTTTTTTACACCTCTTTCACCAAGTTTTGAATTACAGGATGCTCAGGGGGTGGAGAGATGTCATACTGTCTTAGATTTAGGGATCCGAAGAATACATAGCAGGGAATTTTCAGCTGCTTGACCTTACAAATGCATTCTCTCTTTTAGTGTGGCAAGAATGGCCCCCATGGAGAGTTCAACAGTCCAGTTTGAAATCATTCCCTACAGGAGTGGCACCAGGCAGCTTCAGGTGGACTTGGTTTGCATCCATTTTTCAGACATTAAGGGATTTGTGACGCTTGATGTGGCTCCTGCTCAGTGATATAACCTGTACATCAGTTCAGTTGTGCCTGTTTATGAGGCTGGTGCACTGTCCATACATTATTATGACTGGGAGCACAGAAATGCAGATTACTCAGCCAAAGCAAGGCGATGTAATAGGAGTGGAAACTAATAAAAAGGTACCACACACATTGTACTGTAAAGACAGCGTCGCCTTTTTCAATCCCTAACCTGTTTTATGGACCTTCACACATACAATTACTAGTGGAAATTATTATATAATTTAAATTGAAGGAGAGGATCAAGTGTGATGGTTTTCAGCATTAGAGCCTGTAGCAATAATAGCAGCTGGATTTCCAAGGAACATAATTTAAAATCACTGGTTTCATAAGCTTCACGGAATGTAATTTAATCATCACAGAATCACAGAATGGTTTGGTTGGAAGGGACCTTAAAGCTCATCTCGTTCCAACCCTCCTGCCATGGTCAGAAACTTCTCACTTTACTATCAGGAAAAATTGGCCAAATTGACAAAAAGCACCCTATGACATTTATTTTTGTTTTGTACTGGAACCACCTTCAAGGTTGTTGTTTGCCAATGGCTGCTGCCACTCAGTACAGCCCTTTCTGTCTCTTACAAAACCATTGTATCTACCCTCCTAAATTATGTTAGAGGAATTCCTTTCATGCAGGTATGACAAAGCAGACAAGAAAAAAAAAAAGATTTCTCTGTTTGCAGAGGCAGATACTTTTCACTACTAGAAGTGCTCAGAAAGCACAGGCTGGGAAGAAAAGGTGCAGGACAATACAATCAGAAGGATGTATGAAAATTCACATTTAACAATCCCATATCCTCATTCTGCAAAGCTGCTTAAAGCAGATCATCATTCATGAGGAACACACTGAGCCACCCGTATCTAAATCCCTAAATGTGTCCATTCACTCCTTGCAAAGTTAACAAGCCAAAATAGCAAAGATATGAATGTTCCTAAGAGACAATTTGACTTTTTCCACTTGACACCAAGTACTGTCCAGCAATGCAGACCCAGAAAGAATGTTCCATGAGCACAAACTGACCCTGTGACACAGATTAAACTGTCTCATTTAAATTTCTTTGATTCAAAGCCAACAAAATCTCCAAAACATGTAAACTCCTGTTTTATTACATCAATTACACTGTTTTGCCACCCCCACACACTTACAGGGGATGCGGAAGCTGGTTAAAACAAGTCAGCCCAGAGAGACTGGAATGAAGGTTGAAAAGGACACACACACATACACACAGGAATTCAGATTTCTCCAGGCAAAGGAGAGGGGAATAGGCAGCTTTGCACCTATCAATTAAGTCTTGCAGGATCTTGGAAAGTCAGGATATAGGATCCTCCACCAGCCTCAGAGAAGGCCTTGAGGTAGTGATGGTATTTCACAAAATCTCATTAAATCTTGCAAGAATGCAGACTGTCATTACATTTAATACACAATGCAGCCAAACCATTCCAATTCCTTCCAGTATTCCTTCTTAAACACAATCCAGGCAATTATTTCAGGCAGTGTTTGTCACAGGAGCTTGGAGTGACCTCATCCTAATTATCTGCAAAGGAAGCCTGCTGTTCAAAGGGAAATCAGCTGTAAAGCCTCTGCCAAGTTCCAAGCTTTGCAACACTCGTTGGGTTTTCACAGTGTCAGCATTTTCATCTGCCCTCAGCAACCACACCCAGCTCAGTTTGAGTGTGAAAATGCAGATCTGGCCAGTGCCATGCATGAGAAACACATTCTTCCTGCATGAGACATAAGACAACTGTACAATTAAACTAATGATTATTATAGAGAAAAACATGCAAGCGCCCGAGGAAGGATTTAAATAGCTTTTGTCAAACCTACAATCTTTACACAGCCCTCGGTCAGAAGTCACTGGGAGTCAGTGGAGTAAAATATGGCTAATTGTCAGTATTTTTCTTTATAAATGCACAGTTTAAACGTGAGCATGCCCAAGAGGCTGACCCAGCCAGCCCTCATTCCAGTTTGATCACTCAAAAAAATAATCCAGTGAGCACTGGCTGATATGACACATGCTTCCCATAAATTGATCTTGAAAGACATTGAAATCAGCCTCCAGGGTGGTGAATGTTTCTCCCCACCATCCTGTTCTTCTGATCTAAGTTTCTGGAGCCTTGATTCGGGCAGTCGATGAAATTACTACTGTTTTACAGATTAGAAGAGATCAACCAGAAATAGCCAAAGTTGGTGGTTTCAAATCACTTTGTTCTGCCACCAAAGCTGCACTGCTTTACCACTTGGTCCATGTGCTGAATGTGGAGGGCACTGCTCACTATAAAAGACAAGGGCACAGTGTAAGCATTTCTTGTAGCTCTAAAGAAACAAGAAATTCCCTCCAAAAGGAAAATTCCTGTCTAATTTGTGCACGTGCCACTGTCAGAGCTGGAAATGCAGACACCTTCAAAGGGATGCAACAAATCTTCCTTGCAGTTGCCAGTTTGACCAAGAGATGGTACTGTGGGAATACACAGCCATTACAAGGCAGTGCTGATGGGATAAATACCTGCTTGGATCTAAACCACTCTGATTTAGAGGTTCATAAACACATACTTATATTGCAAAGGTGCATTTAAGAACACCTCTGAAATCCCTTCCAACCTCAACCACTCTGCAATTCTGTGAAAGTGAATCTGTACAATCAAGGCTGTGCTGTAAAAGGACTAAAACACAGGGAGTTTTTATTTAGCCTAAATGATGCATATAAGCAAGAGATTGTAAAGTCTAATATGGACATACTAAGAAAAACACCGAGTTCTATTGTGTAATATTGTGTGATTGTCTTCTCAAATTACTCTTGAATTTGTGGAAGATCATAGGTTTCTGCAAAACTATTGGTGACTCACTCCACAGTGAAAGATGTTCATTTCTGATATCTTATTTCCTATCTTTTGACCCATCATTTATCCATCCAGTGGTGTCCCTTTAATATTACAGCAACTTAAAAAATGTGCTTAGCCCAACTCTGCAGTGCAAAACTTTTAAATAGTCTGCATTATGCTACAAAAATTCCACTTCTTTTAGTTGCTGCCTTTGGCACATTTCCTCATTTTGAAGAGGTTTCACTTTTTTGAATTAGGCACAAGAGCAACGGATGTACTGACTCATATTTTTTTAACTCCTTGAAGAGTTTAGGATCTAAGTAGCTTGGGGTCAATGCTGTAGAGCAGCTCTCCAACACTTACATTTGAAGTGCATTCTGTGCTTTGTTTAGAGCCATATTGAGATTTGCATTCCCTACTCTGGAGTTCCCAGTGCACAGCTTCTTGAAGGAATTGTCCCTGTCTGTCTCTAAATGCTTCACATCCCGCTGTGGAATTTGACCTCATCTGTTGGGTGTCTTCAGTGTGGCCTGAGAGATAAAAGAGCCCTTGACATCTGCACACCAGGCCAGCAAGATAAGCTGGAAAGGTGGCAACATCACGTCCCACCCTGTATAAAGAAATCAAGCAACCAACTTTGCAAGAGGACAGTTTTTACAGACAGCTGGAGGAAGGATCTGTTGCCCAGCAGAGTGAGCAGGAGCTGAAGACTTTCATGGTACAGGGAACCAGCCATGGGCCAAGGTAAGCAAAAATCACTTTGGTTAGTTCCAAGCATTTGCAAGCTGTGTGTCAGGAAAAAAAAAACAACTGTTCTTGCTCCAAGACAGTGTTCATGAGGCTTTAGAAGAGCTGAGCTTACAGGGCAGGAGCCAAGACTGTGCTCTAAAAGCTGAGGGAGTTGGGTTTGCATGGCAGACTGCACAAAAAGGCACAGCAAACAAAAGTTGGTATCAATGTCTAAGAGGAGCTTGAGAAGCAGCAAGAAGCAGCTAAGGCAGACAGGTGAGAGTCTGGAAGCAAAGGCAAGTGAGGTATCCTCGACAGAGGGAATGGAGGGCAGGGGTGGTGGGAGGTAACCCAGACTACAAAACTGAAGCAGAGAGATGATGAAGTGTTTTAGCCACAGAGCAGGGAGAGGGTCCAGGTTCCAAGCAACCTGGAAGAAAGTGACAGCAAAAAAGGCAGCTCAGTAGCCACTTGACAGCAGAACAACCAAGCTCAGAGTGAAGGCTCCCACAGTTACTGGTCAGAAAGTCTCAAAGGCAGGGAGGGAATGTCTGAGTGGAGAAAACACTTGGTCAGCTGTTTGTGTGTCTCAGAATGTGGCTCTGGGCCAGACTGCAGGCAGTTCACAGCCCCAAACTCATTCTGTATCTTCTCACACTACAGGTCTGAGCTTCAAAAAATGCGATTTCAAGGTCCCCATGAACAACAATAACCACCACACAGAAGAAATCAGCACTGAAAGGCTGATTGTGAGGCGGGGGCAGCCATTCACCATCACTGTGAACTTCTCAGCTCCAGTACACAACTACCTGCAGCAGATGAAGAGGACCTTCCTCATTGCACAGACAGGTAACACCACTACCAAACCTATCACAACTCCACACTCCTGAAGAACAGAGCTGGTGGCAAAGCCATCTCCAGAGCTGGACAGAGGTGCCCACATTTAGACACGAGGGAGTGGACTGTTTATCTGAGGCAAAGTAGAGTCTCCTGCTGCTGCAGGGTCACAACCAGATCCCTTTCCAGAAGAGACACTGCAGCACAATAACCAATATACGTTCACTACTCCATGATTTGAAAGTACTCACAAGATCTCTCCTGGCTTTTGGTTTAGGAATGTTCAGACTTAGGTAGCCTTAAGGAATGTTTTCTAGTGAGACCCCTGAGAAGGGCAGCAATGTTTAGCCCCAGCCTGTTTTACCAAAACTTGAGCATTTGGCTGTGACTCTTGCTCTAAGACTGAATTCCAGGAGTAGCAGGTCTGCACCATTCTGGCAGTGAATACACTGGTTTCTACAAATCTATGAAATGCACATCTCACTTTCAAATGTGGAGGCCTGAGTGCAGTAGTAACCTTAGGAAGGTTCACAAGGCATCAAGCTGCTAAAGGGTTTAGACTCTCTCATGAGGAGAGCTGTGGCTCCCAAACAGACAAGGTCCCTGCAGTCTGCACAGGTGAGGAATAAACACAATGTTTGGAATAAACACAACCAGATCTCTTTGGCTACAGGACGACATCCTTCCAAAGGAGATGAAATCCAGACTGAATTTCCCATCTCCAGCCTGGGAGACCAGAAGCAGTGGAGTGCAGCACTGGAAGAACAGGACCTGTGCTCCTGGACCCTCACTGTGAACACCCCTGCCAATGCTCCCATTGGCCAGTACACTCTGCTTCTACGTGCTTCCCAAACTTCCCACGACCTGGGAGAATTCACCCTTCTCTTTAACCCCTGGTGCCAAGGTATGTGGTCAGAAATGGAGAGGCAGGCTGGGATCAGTCGCTTCACAAAAACAGCTTTTGAGCTCTGGCACTTTGCCCTCGTGGAGGCTGAGGCTGACCCAGTGCTCCCTGCCCCTCCTGCCCTGCTCCTCACAGCACCTGAGGAGAGAGGAAGGGGCTAAGAAAGCTCAAAGTTGCCTACCTCAGCACTTCTGTCCCATTGCTGGAGTACTCCACTGCCAGAGCCCTGACCTTCTGCTAAGGAAAAATGCTTGATGAAGTGTTTCCTATAGTAAAGATTTTAAGATGAGTCAAGATTGTAACTAGTCTGATTAAGGCCACTGTATCTTTCTTAGTATTAGAGAAGTTACCAGCCAGGAGAGTAGCAGAGCCAGCAAGTGCAACTGCCTAGGTCTGGAGGAACTTTTTGAACGAGGAACAGAGATTACAATGAAATTCTTTTTTCCTGTCTGATTCACAACCTGTGATATTTTTCAAGGCAGGATACCAGGGACTGCTAAAGTCCCTGGAGTGCAGTGGAGTCTGCTGATGTCAGAGAGATGCAAGTGCATCTGAGAATGCTTTCTTCCTGATGCTTTTTTCCCTCTGATCTAGATGATGAGGTGTTCTTGCCCAACGAGGCACAGCGGCAGGAGTACATTTTAAACCAGGAGGGTGTCATCTACTGGGGGACTGAAAATGCAGCCATAGCACAACCCTGGGACTTCAGTCAGGTAAGCCAGAGTTCCAACATGTCTGTGCCCTCTCACAGCCACCAGCAGAGAAGGGTACATATACCCTGTGTGTACAGGATGCTGATAGCCTTACCCATCTCTGTGCTGTGGCTCTGATGAAAGACCTTGCTCTCTGCACTCACTGTCTTTGTCTAAGCTTATGCAGGAGAACAGGGACCTCTGCATGAAATCACATAACCCCCTATATGTCATTTTAGCTACCTTCTCAGGCTGTCCTATATAAAGATATGCATTGATCTATATCCGAGCTTCGTGTGCCTTCCTTTCCAAAACAGGTATAAAAGCATTTAACAGAACTTAGTAATACTGTCTCTGTATTACAGGTAAAGTGAGGACAAGTAGATCTTTCAATTTGCCCAAGGCCACCTGACACAGCCAGTGATTAGAACAGGACAGGTTCTATAAGACAATCAGCAGAAAGGGAGAAATAACCTGCACAGTTCCAAACCCTCGTAGGGACTCAGGAGAACAAAAACTCAGGACGGATTTCCTGAAATGATGTGTTCTTGTTTCAGTTTGAGCAGGGCATTGTTGACATCTGCTTCACACTGCTGTGCATGGGTGAACACCATCAAGGAGAGAAGGATCCCACCCAGCGCAGGAGCCCTGTCCACGTCTGCCGAGCAGTGGCTGCCATGGTAAGGAGAGCAGGCAGCAGCCCTGGCACTAGCAGGGTGCATCTTCTCAATCCCAGGGTGCATCTTCTCAACCCCAGCTCAGGGCAACCCACTGACCAAAGAGGAAGCCTGCCCAGGGCTGTTCCAAACCCAACCTCCTGCCCACCTCCAGCCTATCCTGATATTCCCGCAGCAGACAAGTAGTGCTGCAGGAGTTTCTTAGCAGTGCCTTTATTCACTTACTGAATAAATCTCAGAGGACATTGCTGTGCTTGTTCTGCTCAGCCACGACCTTCATGCTTTGCACCAAAAAAGTCCTCTTGGTTTCATCTGCCTTGGGAATGGCTTCATCAAACAGGATTGGGTTGACCTAGCAAAGAGAGGCAATTCCTTAATACATCTTTCTCTCCTCCTTCCCTGCAGCTGAACTGCAATGAGCTTAAAGGAATCCTGACAGAGTGTGAGGCCGGGAAATACCGTAATGGGACACCCCCTTCCAAGTGGCTGGGAAGCAGCCCCATCCTCTGGCAGTGGATGGCATCGAAACGCCAGCCTGTCCGCTACGGGCACTGCTGGGTGTTTGCTGCAGTCATGTGTTCAGGTACCTCAAAGTGGTGCTTCAAAGACCTTCGTGTTGAGCAAAGCCTTATTTGGTCTGCAGGACCTCTAGCATATGCCTAAATTCCTGGATTAACACAGATCCCAGTAACACAACCTTTAATCTTTAGGTGAGAGGCAGATCCCCAGAGTTTCCTCATCAACACTGAGCATCACTAGCTTTGAGATAAAAGAGTATCAGTACATCCATTCTCTGAAGGCACTTATGAGATCTTATTTCCTGAAGGGGCAAGGACTCTTGCAAAGTCCAGACAGCAGGCCTGTGCCATTCCTAACAGTCCTAGCACCAAAAAAGGCTCTACACCCATCAGCAGAGGCACCCTTAGGGCAGGATGCACAACTGATTCACGGCTCTCTCTTCTGCACAGTTCTGAGGTGCCTGGGAATCCCTACCAGGGTGGTCACTGGCTTTACGTGGGCTCACAACACTAAGAGCAGCCTGAGTGTGGATGAGTATTATGATGAAGATGGGACACTGCTCACACAGGACAAGCGTGCTCGTGTCTGGTAAGAAAACATGGCAGGGCCCAAGCAAGAATTTGAGACAACACCTGGATGTA
>NW_016690279.1:3197061-3238002 GCF_001604755.1 Lepidothrix coronata
GGAGACAGCTCAGCTGAGATCCTGTCTACATGACCTGTCCTTGATAAAGTGGGCAACCCAAACTGAAGAGTGCTTTATTACTAGGGCCCACAAAGGAAGAATGATAGCCCAGTCCAGCCAGAGATACTCCACTTGTATCAAAAAACGTGGTCTCTGCTCTCCTCAACATGCACTGAACTCTTTCAAAGGAGCATTGACCGGCTGTGATATGGCTAAAAATTTACTGTACCTCAGGGCCCAGTCCCTTGGTATAAGCTTGTGATGTCTCCTGCAGGACCTTCCACGTTTGGAACGAATGCTGGATGGCTCGGGCTGATTTGCCACCCCAGTACAGTGGGTGGCAGGCACTGGATGCCACCTGCCAGGAAAAAAGCGAAGGTAAGATATCAGAGATGGGCTTGAGAAAGGGGGGAAGAGGAGCAGTTCAGCATTCCTCCCTTCCCCAACTTCCAGTGGAAAGGTGCAACAGGACAGGGACTCACCCTGTTGACTTTAGGCCCAAAATCATTATTTATCTGTTTGGTTTATGCAGCTTATGTAGCTTTAAGAGCTCTATCACAGCACTGCTTCCTAATGTCTTCCTGAACTAGACACTTCACTAATCCCAGTATAGGTCTAAACTAGGGATGGCTTTAGCTGGTAAAGCATCTGAATCTTAACTAGGCCACGTTTTCTCTTCAGGTCGATCCTTCTGTGGGCCAGCCCCTGTCCACGCCATCAAGGAAGGGGACACAGAAGTCGATTATGATGTTTGCTACTTCTTTGCTGCCATCAATGCCAAGTGTCAGGTCTGGATACAAAGAGCAGATGACACCCTTAAGCCAGCTTTTGGTGGCACAAAATACACTGGCAACAACATCAGCACCAAGAGTGTTGGCAGTGAATGCTGTGAGGACATCACACACAACTACAAGTATCCTGAAGGTATGGGGTTGGCCAGTGGCTGAGAACCTTCTGTGGCAGTGTTGCAAGTGAAGAGGAAAAGGCTAGAGAGCAGAGCCAAACCAAAACACCAGGGTCATCCACTTCTCACAACTTCCCCTTCTTCAATGGCACAAGAACACCCAACTCTGTCTACAGAACCAAAGCCTGAATTTCATCTGCTTAATTACATTAACCAGGTCTGTGGATGGCTGGGTGTTTCTTTACCAGGCACTTCCACAGCTGGAAAAACTTTTCTGGTTCCTGTTGCCTCTACACTCTGTACATTCACCTCCCATTACCTCTGTAATAGATAGACAGACAGATAGATAGAACTATTTCAGACCCCAGCTTTCTGAAAAGGACTGTTATGCTCTCAGATATTGCCTAAATCTCTCCCTCAAAAAGTAGCTTCAGAATGTGAGTGCTGTTTCCCTGACCCAACCCTGCCATCTCATCTTAGGCTGTGGCATGTTGTCTCTTTGGCTGCAGTCCATCACATGAGAACACAGCCCTGTGCTTCAGCTACAGCAACACTTAAAGAGGCCAATGCCTCCTTTACTCTGACAGATGTTAGCACCAAGGTGCTTTAAAAGCTGTGACAACTGTTCCCAAGTAGAATCTGTCAGGTGCATCCAATGAATATCCTGTCAGCTGAAATTCTTGAACTGCTCCAACCAGAAGCTCAAAAGGATATCTCTCTATGCTCTTAGAAACAGTTATCTACAGTAGTGCCAGGATAAATCAATGCCATTCTCCTGCACTTGCTGCTTCACACTAGTAAACTGGAAAGGATGCTAAAATATGTGTTCCTTTTTGTGACAGGCTCTCTTAAGGAAAAAGGAGTACTTGACAAAGCCTACAGAAGTATAAGAAAACTTGAGACAACCACCAGCAGCAGCTCAACACAGTTTAGCTCCATTCCTATTGCCCTTGAAGAGCCAGTTAACCTTTCCCTCCACCTCCAGTCGAGTAGTTCTCTGCAACCGGGACAAGATATTCCACTTTCCATTGAAATGTCTAACCACAGTGGTGAAGAAAAGGCTACTCAGCTGGTAGTTGGGGTTCAATCTCTACATTATAATGGTGTGCCCATTATCCAGCTTTGGAAGGAAGAGTTTAATTTTAACCTCCAAAGCAATGAAGGTAAGGACTCTGCTGAGTGCATGGCTAGAAAAGTGTATCTAGTTCTCACTTCAGAAAAAATGCTCTTAGCCATAAGTTTACAAAAGGTTGTCTGAATAGTTGATTGTAAATGATTGCCCAGAGAGGTTGTGGAGTCTCCCTCATTGGAGATATTCAAGGACCATCTAGACACAATCCTGTGCCATATGCTCTCAGATGACCTTGCTTGGGCAGAGAGGTTTGACCACATGATTCATTTCCAAGCTTACCCATTCTGTGATTCTGTGAAATACAACACTTTGGCAACACCACCTGAGAGATTTTCAATCTGTGAATCCAGCTGGGATCACTTAAGCATTTAAATGCTGCAGCTTTCAGTACAATGTTGGGCACTAAACACTCAGAGGTGTCACACAGGCAAAGAAAAGACTCTGCTCATCTTCTGTCATTTCACCACTCTATTCCAGTCCACAACCTGAAGATCCTTGTGCCTTACTCATGGTGTGGAAAAGAGCTGGGGGAGAACCACCTGCTCAGGCTGACTGCTGTGCTGAGAGATGAGGCCTCCTGCTACATATACCTGGCACAGGAAGAGATCAGCGTTTCTGACCCCCTTCTCACTATTGAGGTTAGACTGGGCTGTCATTCTGTTACTGCAGTAGGGAGAAAACAGCTTTCACAGTCACAGGCAGCAAAACAACTCTGCTGGTTCAGTGGCTCTCCTCATGCATTGTTCTTTCAAAGCACTGGGATATCAGTTTGGGAAAGGTGAGTTGGGCCAGTGTTGTACACAGTGCTCCCACTCCTGCCTTTTCTGGGTGTGTGCATGAGGAAATCCTGATGACTCCTAACTCACTGACTACTCCGGAAATCAGAGGCTGCAGAAGGAAACTAGAACAGAAGAAATTAACCTGGATTTTGCCTCTTCTGCCAACTGGCAGCTCAGGCTGAGACCTCTGGCACCAAAAATTATACATCTCCCTTTAATCACAGAAGAATCTTTTTCCTTCTCTCAGTTTCAGCTCATTTCCTTCTTTCAACAGCTTCCAAAAAACATGGTACAGTATCAGCCAAGCACAGCAAGGATCAGCCTCCTGAACCCTTTCCCCAAACCCCTGGAGCAGTGTGTGGTAGCAGTTGCAGGGCAAGGGCTCATTTACAGACAGAGGAAGTACAGGTAAGTGCAAACTGATGGATCTGAGAACAGCAAATGGAAAAAGAGACACAATACAAGCTAGAGAAACCCTTGCACAGGAAAGGCTGTCCCCAAAAATAACCAGGCAACAACGTGGCAGGAAGACACTGCTTTAGCATGAAAGCCTCAGGCATTCTGTCCTTTATTTATATATAATACAGAAGATTTTCACACTCAAAAGGAGAAGCTAACAGAACTTCCAACAAATGTGTAACGCATAGGTTGAAGCCAATATGGCATCTGTGAAAGCTTCAACCCCAAAGGCCTAGACAACAAAAGGAAAAGCCTCCTGCCAACAAAAGGATAACAAGAGAAATACCACAAGACTAAGTCAGAAACTCACATTAAATAAGACAAATTAGAGGTCACTGAAATGAGCCATGAAGTTTAGAAATTATTTGCTGTTGAGAAATCAATTACTTTTTAGTGAGCCACTTGAACATCCTTAAGTGGATGTTTGTGACATATCTTTCCACCCATTACCCACTGTAAGCAATAAAGACAGTCCCTGGGTACAATTGTAGTGGTGTCTTCCCCTTCCCAACTGGAGAACCAGACAAATGTGACTTAGCCAAGAGTCATCCAAAAAGGTGTGCTCTCCTGCACAGGACAAACACCCCACATTTATCTGAAGAAGCTGCATTAGGACAAAGTCACCTTAGATGGCTCCATGGGGAGTTTCAACTTTCCTGTCCTACCTCCTGCCCAAACTACTGTCAGATGACAATTCCATTGTGGCAGTTTAGATAACTGCTAGCTTTCTTCTATTTCTTTTTCTCCTTTCTTTTCTTTTTACTTTTGGCACCACACTCCTGTCCACCAAATGCATCTCCTAGGCCCAGGGAACCAGAAATACAAAGAGGTGTGATTCCTGTATAATCCCTTCTCACCTTTCAGGTTGGGATCTGTGCAAGCTAAAAGCACTCAAGAGCTGCAAATCCCATTCACCCCCATCCAAGCAGGGCCCAGGAGACTCACTGCACAACTTACCTGCCCTCAACTCCAGAGCCTGAAGAGCTACAGAACTACTGACATTGCAGCTGCCTGAGGCCCAGCTTGGAACAGGTCCTGCTTACAAAAGAGTGGTCATGATCTGTGCCCTGATCTTAGGCAAGCACAGATGTTAACAGTTTAATAAAAGTTAAGTTTAAAACCATGTCTGATTTTGATTATTTGTATAAATTCAGCTCTCTCCCATCTGGCACTATGTCCACTCTCCAGTTTCAGAAGTTGAACCTTACTGTGACAAAGATGGGCTGAAGGCTCAAGCAGAAATTTCTCACCACACACATGTGCTGAACCCACCACTGCTGAGACATTTTCCCTCCCTGTGAAAACAAAAGGATATCCTGGAACTTTAAAGTGATGATACATGCAGCAATTCTCTAGAGATACACCCCTCTCCCCCTACAGATCCTTGATATTAATAAAGTAGTAAACAGTATTTTCTGCTGCTTTCGGAGGAAATAAATAATAGAAAGCTGTTTATTGCTCTCTAAGGTTAAACAGGAAACAGCAACAGTGCAGCATATTTTATAATGGTTCATTGGGCTGCTTGCAAAAGAAACAAGACCCCTTCCTTCAGTATATATCTTCTGCCACCTGAAGACAGATAAAGCAACTAATGCAAATCTGGCAATATTTTATTGTTCTTTGAACCCCACAGTAGTTGTAATGTCTGAAGAACGGGGCAGGTTAAGATGCAGCACTGCATCATCCCAAGAATCCAAGTAAAATGACAACTTCTGCAACGGCAAAGAGCAACTTCCTGGAAAAGTTTTTCCAAGTGGCAGTAAGGTTCTCTCCTAGAAACATTGTTCTCCTCATTCTCCGAGCAGCTGAAGAACAGCAAGATTCACTGGAAAAGCACATGCCAGAGCCAGTGGCAGCAACACACGTAGGCACAGGAGAGCTAGAGTTGACCCTGTGTGAAGTTCTTGATTTTGTTCATGTTGTGATCTACTGCACCATCTAGAAACTGCACCCAGCCTTCCTCTGATGGTGGACACACATGGCTTGTCCTGCAAAAGTGGAGGAAATTCATTAGGAAAGCCTCCTGGGTGTCCTACATCTATGCATCCAGGCAACACAGGGGTACTGTGAAGTGCTGAATAACCACAGCACTAAACAGGGCTGCTATAACCCCAGAGGGCTTTGAGCAAGGAAGAACCCACATTCATGCATGTAGTCCCAAACCTTAACACACGTGTGTGTCTTCAGTGGGAACTGCTTTCATCCCTACCATCCTTTTCTTAGTCTCACTCCTCACATAACATCATAACTACTCCAAAATGCCAGCATTTACTGTCTAGAAATGAGTCATATTTGACACGAGGCAGAAAGGTCTGAACTTTCATACCAGGGAACACACACTCATAAAACTGTAGCTCATACTCACTTTGCAATCTCTAAGACCTTCTTTAACACTGAGGCCAACTTAGCAGCCTAGAAGGAAACAAAAGGGAAATGAAGTGAGCCAAACGTGAGGAAAAACAGGGTCTCAGCAGTACTGGAAAGGAAAGAGAAATGCAGGAATGCTCAACAGCCAAAAATGAGTAAAACTGCCACCAATCCTGATGCAGAATGGAGTTATCTATCACTGCCAAGCTGGAAGTGTCTCCCACCCTACTGCTGGCTGGGACAGGTAAAAATAAAGACATGTATGGTTTTTAAAGCATACATTAAAATGCTTTATTTAAAAAAAAGACAAGCCTATTAGAAATTGATAACTGATATTAAGATATGAAGTTACAAGTGACTGACTTTAATGCAATTTGATATTAAGCAATACTTTCTTTTTTATTGCAAAAAATCATGCCACTGGCCAAAGGCATGAAAGCAGTTTTGTCACTGGACATCTCTATGGATTACAGCTCAGAGCTAAAGCTCCAAGTGGTCATGCCCTTCCCAGAAGAGGTAAAGATGAGGAATGTATTTCCACCTGAAGGAAGCTAAGGAAGCTAAGAACCACTCTTCAACCCTAAGAAATCTTTACTGAGGCAGTCACTAACACCCACCTCTCCCTGACAGTCACATAACCCCTCCAATTTGATTTCTCCCCATTCTCTACAGCCCAGTCCCACACACAGGCTGCAGATACTCACATTAAGTCGCACAGCCAGAGGGTTCACAGGTGGGTACATGCTCAGTGCCAGCTCATCAACACTAGGATAGAAAAGTGGGGAGCAATGGAAGAAAGGTCCTGCCAGCACAACTCATGGATCCTGGTCCAAGCCCACACCCAGCCCTGAATGTAAGTCAGGAACAGCAGTGCATGCCAAGCAGACATCAGTCATGCCCATGGGATGTGCCCCTCTCACCACAGCGTGAGATGTGGCCACAGCTCCACCCCAAATTGCAATGTCTGTTCCCCTCCTGACCTGCACAACTCTCAACAGCTTATACTATAGCAGTCTCCCCACCACCTGCTCACAGCTCCAGCACCATAAAGGCAGTCCTAATCCCTTCTCTAGACCTCAAGAGAGACCAGGGCTGCTCCAGAGCAAAAAGCAGCACAGGGAGAGACCTGCTTACCTTGGACTGATCTCATTAGCAATGTCTGCAAGGTCATCCAGCTGAGCAATCTGCTCTGGAGAATCAGCTTTGCCATAGGCCTTCACTGCACCCAGGACCTTCTTCAGGCAAGCTTTGGAAGCCTTCATTAACCCCATGCAGGAGCTCAGCAGCTGCCGGTCACCTTCTGACCAATATGTGTCTCTGTTGCCCCGAAAGCCCAGCTCTTCATCTTCCATGATGTCACCATAGGGATCCTGCCCTTCCACCAGTGCCTGAGAACACAGAGGCACTGAAAACCCAGAGCCTGACATCAATTCCAGCAATACCCGGGAGGAAAGGGAGAACACCATCTAGACATCATGCAAATAATTAATGGGGGAAATCTCAGCTGGTTAATCCCAGAACTGGATTAAGATAAATTAATCCCCCACTCTAATTCAACAGTGCAAACAGCAAGAACCTGGTAAATACTGCCATTCCTACATCACCCTAAACTTCCTCCCACAATCTCCCATGTCCCCCATTTCAGGACATGGCTTTATGGATACCTTACCTCAAGTAAACCCGGTTTGAGATTAAAAAGTCATTAAAATCCATGCAAAAAACAATAACCTAGGTCATATCAGAACAAATTTAAACCAAAGCCTGTATATAAAACAATCCCTGCATTCCATCACTAAACCACCATAGAGGGTGGTGGGGCACTGGAACAGGGCAGTGGTCACAGCCCCAAACTTGCCAGAGCTCAGGCATTGTTTGGACAATGCTCTCAGGCACATGGTGGGATTGTGGGGGTTGCCCTGTGCAGAGGCAGGAGTTGGACTCGATGATCCTTGTGTGTCCCTTCCAACTCAGGATATTCTGTGAGTCTACAATCCACCACTGCAGGTTGCTCTGAGGCTCAGGGGCTTCCTTACATGTTCCATCTCCTCCACAGCATCCTTGACCACACCCAGACACGCAGTCAGAGCTGATGCAACTGCTGCCTGGTTATCTGCAAAGGAAAAGGATAAAAATTGTGGCACCCCACTGTTTCAAATCAGTTTGCAACAACCTTCATCTGGGTTTGCCATCATTAGATCTTGAGATTGCAGGATCATACTTCTTGCAGAGCTCAGAGCTGCACTGTTGTCATGCAAAGAATCTGGCCTGGCTTCCATGCTTATACATTTCAAAACCAGTCGGGTTTTGGAGAACGAGTGAGCCTTCATTATACCACCCAGAATACCTTTGCAAAGGCTACTGATATTCCAAGACAACACATCCTAGTTCTGTTGTTCTGCATTTACAACACTCACCTTGTGGCAGGTTGGACACTTGTTCACATGCCTCCCACACACCTCCAGTGGATATAAGCTGTTCCTGAGACAAGCTGAAACAAAACAAAAGCCCCCAAAGTTAGACTCCAGTATACTTGTTAACAAGTATACTTGTAACTTTTTCTTCCCTTTTTTCCAAAAAATTATCATAAAATCATAGGATCATGTGACTAAAAATTACCTCTCCGCTGGAGCATTGAGAATTGTGTCTGTGAGCTGGATCATCCCTTCCACTACTTCAGTGGTAGCATCTCGCACCATCTTCCGGAGAGTAGTACCTGGGTGAGATTGAGAAAGAGCAAGAAAGCTGCCACAGTCAGCACTGACAGAAAGCAACTGCTGAGATGAACACAAAGATGAACACACAGACTGCTCTGTTTGTGTGGATACACTGTATAAATGAAGTTACAGGTATTTGGAAGGAAGCAAGATGCTTCCCAGTTCCAAAAGGACTCTGGACAATAATTTCAACACTTCATAAATACCAACACTCAATCAACTATACAACTTCCTACATTATCTTTCTTCCACAGATGGAAATCTGCAGGAGTAGACAGACAAGTAGTTCACTCATAAACACGTTCAAAGTCTACAGAACAGCTGATAATGGGATAACCTGCTAATGAAAGTTTGCTTTCCTGTGGATGTCAGATCTCATACTGGGCTCTGAAATACGGGGTTTCTTTATACAGGGGTGGCTGCCTTGCTGTCACTATCTCACCTTGGCCCTTGGGGAGCCAGTAGTACACTGTGGCAACTGCAAGAATGGCATTTTGGACATCTTCACTCAGCTTCCTGCAATCCTGAAAATGGAGACGCAAAAGGATCACCTTCAGATCATCATGAGTAGCACACAGCTGCAGCATATTTAGAAAGTCTCACAAGCAATCACTGGCTTTCAGACTGCTTTGAGAAAAGGGAAACATAATAATGGCCGTCCAGTTTGAGAAACAAATCCAACACAAGAAGAAAATACAAATAAACAAGCTGTATGCATAATAACATGACTGGGTAACAAAACACGCCCTGGTGTGGTGGTCACACACCAGAGAGGAAGAAGTAGCTTAGATCATTATTCTGGAGATTTTTTATTCCTGTCCTCCAAACACAGGTGTGATAAATTTCTCTCAATTAATAGCAAAAATATTTCATATTCTTTGTTGGATCTAAAGTCTGTATTCTCCAATATTCTGTTTCTATCAGCAACTAGCTGCAACTGCTAAAGAATGTAAGAACACTTCTAGTAAGTATATCTCCTTAGCTCATAGAAATTAGTTCTCTGGGCAGCTCTTGGATTGTGTTAATGAACTCTACAATACACAGTCCATAGTGACATCCCTTGTTTGCACTGGACCAAATTGTTTTAATCAAGTGAACCGAGAGACACCTGAACCTTCATGCACAGGGGCAATTTCACAGCCTGTGGAGGCTTTCACTCACCTCTGCAGAAGGTAGCGGAGGCCTTGAGAACGCCAGACTCAGCTTTGTAGCTTCCTGTGATGTTACCTGGAATGTCTGACCTAGAAAAAATCCAATGGGAGCAAAAGAAAAGAAAGTAACTTGGGTAAAAGATAAAAGAACAGAGTGGCTTGATGAGCAACATCTCTGATGCTACTACTTGATTATCATTACTTGCTTGATTATCATTACTTGCTTGATTATCATTACTTCCTTCCAAGCCACACAAACATATACACTAAATCCCACTCCAAAGAAGAATTCCATGGTGCCATGCATGTAGCTTGTGTCCTATGCCTGCTTTTTTTCTTTTTTTTTTTTTTCTCATATGGCTGGTAGTGATACCCACAACCCCGGTCTGCATCTCGCTCCATGACCCCTTCACCAGGATGTGCTGGGAGGCTTTAACAGGGACCAAAGGCTCTATAAATCTTGTGTACCAACGGTTCGATACCGGCTGCTGCTTTGCCAGGTGACCACTGTTAGGGTGGTCAGGCACTGGAATAGGTTGCCCAAGGAGGTGGTGGAGTCACTATCGCTGGAGGCGTTTGAGCGGCGCCCGGATCTGGCGCTGAGCGATGTGGTTTAGGGGTTACAGAGGCAGCGCTGGGTTGACGGCTGGACTCGATGATCTTAAAGGTCCATTCCAACCCTGATGATCCTACGATTCCACGAGCGGAGGGTACGTGCCAAGCGCCGGCTGGAGACCCGCGGGGGATGGGAGCCCTGCCCCGCAGCGGCCCCGGCACACCCCAAAGCCCGGTCCATCCCCTCCCCGCCCGTACCTAGCGCGTCCCAGAAGCGCGGCAGCTCGAACGGCTCTCGGCCCTCGCCCGGCTCTCCCTCTGTAACGGCACAGACACAGCTCAGCCCGCGGGGAGCCCGGCTCGGCTCGGCCCGAACCCCGCCCGGCCCCGGCCCGCACCTCGCACCCGCGCCAGCACCGCCCGCAGCGCCCCGCGCACGTCCCGCAGCGGCTCCCGCGCCTCCATCCCCGCGGGAGCGGCCCCGCAGCGGCCCCCGCGTCACGTCCGCTCCCGGCAGCGGCTGCACCGCCCCGGCCCGCCCCTCCCGCGGCCCCGCCCCGGCCCCGACAGACAAGGACCGAGCCAGGTTGCATCGAAGCAGTTTATTAGTGAGGGAGGAAGCGCGGAGGCAGCGGGGTGTGCCGGGGTGTGCGTGGCTATGATAGGAACGGGGGCTCACGCCCCTCTACATCAGCCGGCGGAGTTCCTCGAAGTTGAGCATGTTGTTGGCTACATCGGACCAGGCTGCGTGGGTCGCACCGTCCATCTCAGGGGCCAGCCTGTTGCTGCTGTCCAGGGCGTGGTTTGTGCCCCCGATGACTTCATGGCACTCAGGGCACTTACTCTTTTCCATTGCCCCCCCACACTCCCCAATCACGTAGATATGTCCATTTTTGCACTTGAACCAGTGGCCACGGGGACAGCCAACAGCTTTGACAATCTCCACCCGCTCAGCTTCAGAAATCCCCAGGCCTGACACAGGCAAGGCACTGCTGATGTTCTTCATGTGAGCCTTCACTGCAGCCTCATCCTCCTCTGTGAATTTCTTTGTCCCTTCCAGGATCTCACGTGCACTGGCGATCTTTGCTGCCAGCTCTGGGGAGATCATCCTACTCGGAAGGTTGCACCTTGCCAAGAGGTTCAGCAAATAAGTCAGTCTCTGGATCTCAGACTGCAGGTCAGAGAGCTCCTGTTCTGTAAAACTGATGCGTTGCTTAACCAGCCACGAATGGACTTCACGGAGGCGCATTCTCAGCCCTTGCTGCTCACTTTCAGCAATTTTGCTCATAGAATCTGTTAGGTCTGCTATACGTTCGTAGAAGTTAAGCTGGTTCTCAATTAATCCAATTCTCTTTGTGGACAGATCAGAAGCTTCCAGCATAAATTTCAGCATAAGGTACTTCTCCACTAGATTATTCTTCAGAACATCATTCCCTGCCAGTGCAGCCTTCAGTCTTTGTCTGCTAGACTCAATTTCCTGTACTGAGCCATTAATTTTCTGTTTCACCCGTTCTATCTCATCCACCTGCCTTTTCACCCTGGTGCCATATCTCAGGTTCTTTCTGATGGCTTTTTGACACAAAGGGCATACCTTCAGCTTGACCACATCATCGTCTTCATCCATATAATGGTCAAGGCCTTGGGACTCAAAGATATGGCCGCAGTCTTCGAGCTGTACAAATCGAGCATCTGGGTCGTCCTCAAAGCCAAAAAAGATCTGAGTGAGTTCTTCGTGGTCACAAACAAGGCACTTCTTTGGGCAGGGCTCTCCACAGAATCCAGCACAGGGATGACCACAGCGCAGTAGCTTAGGACATGGCACATTGCAGCGAGGCCTATTGCACGGCTCAAAGCAAAGGTTGGTACACTGGTAGTGCTGGCACTGCCACTCACACGGCTCAGCACAAGGAGCACAGTTTTCACCACATTTCTTGTTACACTTACTGTGAACACAGTAGTTCTCACATTTCAGCTGACAGGGAGGGCATTCTGTAGTACAGGGCTCCTGACACTGGTGAGAGCAGATCAAGATGCGCTTGCATGTCTTGTTACATGCCCTATGAAATCTTCCTCCAAAGCAATCATAACAGGAACCTGAACATGCATGACCACATGCCAGTGTGACAGAACACTTAGTAGAACATTTCACAGCCATCCCAGGTTGCCTCTCTTCCCTCTCAGCGATCCAGCATGCAACTGGCTGCTTGTGGCCACATTTCAGTGTGGCTGTGACCTGCTCAGGACACTGGTTCGTGCATTCCTGCCCACAGAAATTGTTGCATTTGTGTCCACAGTTCAACCTTTTCTGGCAGTTTTCTTGGCATATAAATTCACTCTCTGGAGTAGAGCAGGGCACCATCTGCCTGTGGCCACACTTAGAAATAGTTTTCTCTACCTTCACGAGACATCGTCCACAGGGTATATAACACAGCTGTGGGCAGCGGTGCCCATCTGCACAAAGCACCTTTTGACAAGGCTTCAGACACCGGAACTGTTTGTGGTCCATGTCATAGGGGTGACATGCCCTTGTGCAAACATGTCCACAATTCAATCTAAACTCACAGGGACGATTACAGCCTCCCTCCGGGACTTGGCTGAAGTCTGCAGCTGTAGATACCAGTGTCTTGGTTTCCGGGTGGTTTTGACAGCAAAGCATCAGTGAGTGGCCAATGTGATCTTTCTCCCGAAGGGTGTGAATGATCTTGCTCCAGAGAGGAACCTTGCCAAGCATTCTCATGTTTCCAATACAATACAGCCCTTTCTTAGCTCTGGATAATGCTACACATACCCGATTAGGAATCTGCAAGAACCCAATTCTCCCCTCTTTGTTGCTCCGCACCAGTGACAGCAAAATAATATCATTCTCCTCCCCCTGGTATTTATCTACTACGTGAACCTTTACATCTTTAAAGATCTTTGCTGGCATGAGCTTACGCAGACAGAAAAGCTGTCCAGTGTAAGTAGTGAGAATGGTGATCTGAGAAGGTTGATAATCCTGGTTCAAGAAGTATTTGCACAGTTCCACTACAAACTGGGCCTCGTGTGGGTTCTGGTGGCTTTTCCCTTCCTGGATCTCTTGCTCAGGAAAATCATGTTCCACAAAGAAGAGGTTAGATGAGACGCCCTGAAACAAGAGAAAGGATGTCAAAGAGAATTCTAGCTTCTGTCCCCCTAGGCTGTTTCCAGATGGAACCACAAGATTCTCCAGAATAGCTTCTTATAGGAGAAATGGGGTAAAATTTGTGGTCTCCTAAGTTGTTGTGTGTTTTAGGTGGCATTTTTGTTGTTTGTTGGGTTTTTGTTTGGTTAGATTTTGGAGCGGGGTTTATTTGGCTTTTTAATACGTTTGACTAAATCATTTATTGTGCATGTTAGACAACAAGTGATTAGTTTATATTTGTAAGCTGAATACATCCTGTTTGCACATGTTGTTTATTGGTAAAATGTCCAGAGAACCCAAGAAAGGAGGGTTCCAATAATCAAGTCACCTATTTTACCTTGCAGTTTCACATATTGTGTATATGTAGCTTTCAATCTCCTACAATTCTTTTGTTCACTCTTTTTCTTTTAAAGTCATCAGTACTGGATCCATTTCCAGTGTCCACCATCACTAATCCCAGAAGAACTACAAATTCCTTACCTGATTCTATATCACACATTTCCTTGATTTGGATATAAATTTCAGTAAGTGTATTTGAGCTAAGAATTTGAAATCCTTGGGCACTGTATTTTACAGAAACTCCTTTAGCCTGTAACAGGGGACAAAAGCAATTTTTTGGATTTCTGAAAACTCACTTTTATGTTCTCATATTTCAGGACAGAGGGATGGTTCTCCAGCTCCTGGTATATATGAGGACTGATAAGTTGGGCAATTTCAGGACGCATGCGGTGCTGAAACACAAAGAGCTTTATCAGTCTTGAGGAAGGAGCACCATATTTCACTGGCAATATTCTGTTGTTCCACTGTACAGACTGTGGCTGAATACAACACAAGGATGACTTTGCAGTAAGAGGCAAGAAGGGAGCACTTCCCAGTCCCTGCTCTCCCCTACCCCATTGCTGACACCACCATCACCTTCAGGAGCAGTAATGGCAGAACATCTTCAAGGCAATCACTTGGTAAGGTTGTTGTACAAGAGTGCTGCTTTCAGGGCAAATCTAAGAACACTTATTATAGATAACAAAAGCCAGCACTTCACCCTAACCACTACTAGGTAGTTTTAATACAGGACTGCTGGTGGTAGAATTAACATCTCCAGGAACCAACATAGATGATTATAGAAATTTGGCTATAAATATCAGGAAGCAGCCTGAAAAGAATTGTGCTGTCACTCTCCAAAGTTCTGGAAGTTTCAGATGCCACAATAAGCCATTTTCTTTGCACTAAAACATATGGAAACTACAATGCTGTGGACAACATGAATAATTGGAAATATACTGGAACACTGGTTGTGGCAGTTTGACGGCTCCTACCATTCTTCTCAGAAATTAAATAGTACATTCTTTTCTTTTAGGCTTCTCTGAGAATAGAAATATAAACTTAAGTGTATTACAAACTTAAAACAACATAAATGCAAATGCAATGGAGTTTTTTTACAGCTCTTCCTTACTTGGTATTTCAGACAGACAAAGGGGAAATCCACTTTGATCAGCCGTTCAAAGAGAGAGATTTCCAGATTGAAGTTCTTGGCCAGGTCATATACATTTGCACTAGGCTGCAACTGAAAGAGAAGGGATAGGAGGTCCATCTTTAAGCACTTTTCCTATGTGTTAGTACAATTTTTTCACTTATCTCATTTTCTGTCATTGGTCCCCCACTAGGGGGGGAATCCAGAAACTGGATTCTTGCAGAAGTGCTAAATATCAAAGTTAGATACAGTCACAATTGAAGCACATATAAAATTGTATCAAATATACTAAAAGACCAATCCCACAGGAGCTCTACTCCAAAACTACAGGAGACAGGACCTGTGATATCTGTGGAAACTGGGGAGCAACGAGTCTTGGCAACCTTTCCCACATGGTGTTTGGTTAAAAGATTGTAGTTCATTTGCACAGCAGTTAGAGGCATTAGTCATGAAAGTTACCTGCTGGTGATCTCCAATGAGGATGAGGTGCTGGCAAGCTTTACTCAGAGTAGTAATGGTGTGAGCCTCGAGCACCTCTGCTGCCTCTTCTACAATGACAATTTGTGGCTCTACTTTTTGCAAGATCTGTCGGTATTTGGCAGCACCTAAGCAAAGACAAACAGTAGTAGAATATAATTATATGCAAGAGTTTTCAGGGAGAGGAATAGACTGCGTCCCAGAAAAGACTGTATTCTTCCCAAGATTCCTCATTTTCAGGACTCAGCTTTTTAAATTCTAAAACAGCACCACACCAGGGATGGCTTTGATTCGAAGTGAAGGCAAGTGGGGATCAGTCCTATGCCTGCCTTGACCCTTTTTCAGTGCTTTCTTCAGACATAAGATACACTCAATACATTGATCTACACACATAAATAAACCTTAAATTGTCTCTCCAAAGGGACATACTACAATGACCTTAACACTATCATCACCAGAGGGTGCTGTGGGGATAGCAGTGCAGATATTAGCTGTGCCTTACTCAGGACAAGTGGTGCATTTCTATTAGAATAATGCTGCTTGAGATGAGGGGAGTGCAAGAGTGCACAGAAACTGCTCATGCCACTAACTGACAACTCTCACAACAGCCACATTTGCAAAGGCCTAATGCATCTGACCCAGGCAGTGAAGCAGCACATGATACTAATCTTTTGGCAACATTACTGGAAGCAGTGCAATACTGGTTTGCTTCCCAACTGCTGTGCACCTGTAGTTGTCATCCCCACAATTTTGGCGTCCTTGAGAATGCAGAGATCTTCCTGAAGCTTCAGTTCTTTCAGCCTTTCTGCTGCCGCCTGATACTGCAGTTCACAGTCCAGAATCTTCTGTCGAATGTAACGCTGGTAAGTCTGCAGCCAAAGCCTGAGAAGAAAGAGCCATTATCACACAGAGCAAGGAAAACAGGATGGAGATCCAGAACTTCTGAGTGGATTCAGTTCAAAACTCCCCCCATGTCTTTTGGGCAACAGGTTATTACTATCTGTACTTAGTCCTGAACACGCACACACACGCAGAGGGGATGACATCACTGCCTGTGCAGTACAGGGAAAGTAAGAACAAGCATGTTCAGACAAGGAGCTGAACAGATATGGACAGAAACATTGTGGCTTGACAGAGAGTTTGCAAACTGGAATGATCCTAGGAAACACTTGCCTGACAGACCCTGCATAATAGCTTTGTCACCTGTAAAGCCTCCAGCGGGAGTTCAGGTCAAGTTGCCACAGATCCTGAATAGCCTTGGCCTCTGACTCTGACATTGCATTCTGCTTACGTAGCTCAGCCTTCATCTTCTGTTTAATTTTCCTCCTCTGGCCAGCAGTTATCTGCAGAAAAAAATAAGCAGTTACAGTACAAAGATTCTTCTGTATTAGCCTCCCCATGTTATTCTTTACACAGTCAAGCAGAGCCAGACCATGCTAACGCAGGCAGTTACCTCCCACTGCATGGTCTCCTGTAGTGGTTGAGGTGTTCCTTCTTCCTGGTCCTCCAGCTTCATAGCCAACATCACACTGGCTAGTCTGTGAACAGCTCTGTGATCTTCCTCCTCCTTCCTCCTCCAAGGCTTTGCTGCCTTCTCATCCTCAATCATTCTCTCAGCTTCAATCAGATCAGCCATCTCCGGGATCTTCAAAAGCTCCTCCTCTTCTGCTTCACCTTCCCACTCCTCCTCTCTCTCCTGCTGACCACCTGTGAGAATCACCAGTCACATGCAGTAAGCCACAGCCACTCTAGCAGAATCACAGTGCAGCAGTCACTATGTGAAAATCAGGGTTAATCTTTCCACTCCCTTACAGTAACAAATTGTTCTGTGCCTGTTAAGTAGCAGTGACTCTTTTCTGGCACACATGCATTGCTTAGGCAAACACACCTGTAGAGAGGATGGGGGTGGGGTGGGTGTCTTTTTGGTGTTTAGTTTGTTTGGGTTTTTACCTGGATTTTCAGCCCATATATTCTCTTCAGCATTCTGGGTAAAGACAGATGCACCAAGGCCCAGCCACTCCAGAATCACTGAGTACTGTGAACCATTGTAGTAAAACTCCTTTTCATCCTAATATAAGGAAAGTCAAGTCAGCCAGGCCTATTGCACTTCAGAGTCTTAGGATGATGCCAAAGCAGCACCTTGCAGCAGGCAACTAGGACAAGTAGCTCTGAGAGACCCTTCAAAGGCCAAGCAGCCCCAGATCTCCAGAAAAAGCACCCCTTCTCCGCTTCAGTTTAAGAAACTTTCACATGGACACTTGTATTTGTATGCTGATAAAGATCACTTAGAATCTCTGCCGTTTAAAGGAGAAAAATTCAAAGCCCCTGCTTGCCCTGCCTGGTCTAGACTACTGTCATTTGGCACAGCTTGCTATTCACTCCCTCACTTTCCTAGTGAGCCAAGTGAAGCTAAAAGGATGAGTGCTTGGGGAACCTCAGACTCATTAGCAGAAAGGACAGTAAGCATACACTAGGACTGCTTTACTCAGAAGAAAGGGACCTCTCTTACCCGACCCTTCATCAGACTGTCCCAGTGCTGGGGCTCAATGTAGTGCTCCAGGAAGCGCTCATGCAGAACTCCGTAGGTTGTGCATTCCAGCTGCTCTGCTTGTTCTTGGAGTTCCTCCTCAACCAGTACCATCTCACCGGTTATCTGAGCAGAAGAAAGAGAAGGGAGGCAGCGTCAAGTTCAGAAACAGCAGGACAAGGAACTGACAGAAGAACTGAGAGACCGACTTCAGCGTAACGCGGGTGAAAGCCCAGGTGTGCAGGAGGTTTAGTTATCTCCTCCAGTGCAACCCAGTCCATCATCTCCAGTGAGCCCTGCACATACATTCGCGTGGGCTCTGTGGAGGTGCCCTGGAAAGTCGTATCTGAAGTCACAGTCCTTCCTCAGCTCCTTCAAGGTGAATCGCTGCAGGACCACACTGCTACTCCTTCCCCCCACACGCACTATCCCGCTTCTTTGGAATGAGTATATTCCTGTCAATGAAAGAGAAATATTAGTACTTAAAAAGGCAAGCTCTGTTTCCTGCAGCAGGACAAGAGACAGAGAAAACACCCCTTGACTGCAAATGCTACAGTGGATTGGTCCGAGTGGTTTTTTACTTTGTATTAATGAGGTCATGAAAAAACTCAATGATCACAAAAAAATAACCAAAGCAAACGGGCAGGTTATCCTGCCATAAGATGCACAGACTAGGAGCTGTAGTATAATTTACAATTATAGGTTCTAATAGCAGGTTGCCCAGAGAAGCTGTGGATGCCCCATCTCTGGAGGTGTTCAAGGCCAGGCTGGTTGGAACTTGGAGCAACCTGATCTAATGGACCTGCCCATGGCAGGAGGATTGGAACTAGATGATCTTTAAGGTCCTTCCAACCCAAACCACTCTATGATTCTACCTGACCTTCCACCCTATTTGCAGGTACTCTTACCTTCTAGGAACTGATCCAGTGCATGGTTAGTGTAGCAGACTATAAGGATGGGAGACTTCTGGAAGGTTCTTTGCCACACAGGCTTATTAGTCAAAAGAGCCTGAACAATCTTCAAACCCACGTAAGTCTTCCCTGCAAAACAAGTTCAGAATCAGAAAAGGGTTATCTACCCCTTGAAACAGAGAAATCATCAAAAATAGATACAAGACTCCCTTCTAGGCTGCCAATCTGGTCTGTACCAAGAGGAATGACCCCAGGAGTAACTAGCTTACAAAATGTAAAGAAAGCAGCATGAAAATGACTTTCCGGTCTGTAGCTGCAAGAATGTTGTCTTTTGGATAACACACAAGATCTGGACACAGGGTTTTCTCTGCCACTGCATCCCCCAGCCCGCTCTGAAAACAGCTTCATACATGATATTTGGCTGCACATGAAACATCCACACGCTAGTGGAATGCAAGCTCTAGTGCTTGTCGAATTCAGGTACCATTTAAAAGAATTACAGTTAATCTTGTAATACTTTATTCACACATGGGTTCATGGCTGAACACTCCCAATGCTCTAACATGCTGTGAAGACAAATAGAGGGCTGCACAGCAAGAGGTACCATGTTCTCAAAGGGGATTGAAAATGTTTTTCACCCCATTACACAGGCAGAACCAACAGTGCAATTGGGGTCCACTTACATCCAGATGGGCAATGAGCAAAATCAGATAAAGTATTTGAGGATATTACCTGTCTCCACAGCTCACACTAACTGGGCCCCTCAAATATTGATTAGGCACAGGACTAAAGCTTTGGAGACAGTACAGATGGCTTTCTCTGAAGTTAATCTCCCTAAATGGAGGAATCAAGGAGAACACCTTAAATTACAGAGACTTTAAGCAAATATTTCTCACCAGTCCCAGGAGGTCCTTGAATAATAGCCAGCTCCTTGGTGAGTGCAAGATTCAATGCCTGCATCTGAAGGCTTCCATTGAAAGCCACTGCTTGGGATCTAGAATGTGGACACTTTTCAAACTATGAGGGCACATCTCTTTATCTGATGTCTCCACCAAGGGTGCCAAGTTGTAGACAGTATCCGCTGTCAGGTATGCTGGTTTCTTCACCTCTGCATCACATTCCACAATGTACTTCTGGAATGGGACATCTTCTTCCTGCATTTCCTGCAACCCTTCTAACACATGCCGATAGGCCTCAAAGTAGGCAGTTGTCTCTACCATGAGGAAGGAGTCTGAGGGCTGAATCTCTGCCAGCAGTGCCTGGCTCTGTGCATCAAAACAGAGCTCCACAATCCCATTGGCAAGTTCTGCAGCATCACGGTTAGAAACAGCAGCAAAAAGGAATGTTTCAAAGTGATCTTTGGACATGCAGACCAGGGATCCATATAGCAATCGTTTAGAATTCTGCCACTGTACAAACTTCAATGGTTTTATGTCAAACTGGACCTTGTACACAATACCAGTCGAGGCACATCGTGGGGCAATAATGTGTGTGTCAAAATAGATCCTGATATCATCAAATTTCTTCTGTCTCAAACCTCTGTCCTCAAAGCTCTGCAAAAGCTCCAGGATACCTTCCCTTAAAGGCCTTACAAAGTCTTCTCTCAAAAGCCGAAAATGGGTGTCAAGATAAATGCTGGTGCTCTCGTATCTTCCAGAAACAATATTGGGACGTAGAAAGGGTTTCTCTTTACCGTGTACCTCATTATGCGTTGGATAAATGGCTATGGTACGATAGTTTTCTTCTTGACCATCAATCTGAGGCTGCATAAAGGTACAGTTATCAGCCCTCAGTGTGCCTTCACGTTTCTTCTCCTGCAGATGCTGCATGAGCATCTGGACTTTATTGAGGTTCTTTTCTGTCTCTTCTGTGATGTCCACACCAGAAGCTCTCAGGGCATTTATGGATGCTGGCAAGACTGTCAAGAGAATGGAGACTTTCTGCACAGAGCTGGCTGGGAAAATACTGATCAGGTCCTGAAGAAGTGAAATGATGTTGCTAATATGCACAGGGTACTCTTGCCGTACAGCAGGAACTACTTCTGTTACCATGTCAGACACATACTGTGGCAGACAGACCCTGAGAAAGTCGGACTCCTTCACCACTCCAAGAAGCTGTTGGATACTCTGTCTATCCATTCGGGAGCTGCATGCTTTCCGAAGGACCTGGCAAATGAGCTGAAGGAAACTGGGTTTCATAGCTGTTTGGGAAAGAAGTTCCTTCAAACCCGAATGGGAAGCAAGCGTGATGACAACTTCTGAGGGGTCTTTCTCAAGGAGACTTTCCAGGAACTTATAGCCAATTCTTTTGGGTTGCCGAGGCTGCCCACTGAGGTGGGCACCACGGGGGGTAGCATTCTGGGAGAAATGAGGATTCTCACGAGGTTGCATCCTCCTTCTGCTACCTTCATTTTCCCATGCATTCCTCAGCCCTCTAGCTCCTTCCTGAGCTTGTCCACCTTGATACCTCTTTCCCCTGCCTTCATTTTCTTGCTCATTCCAAGGTCCCCTGGCCCTCTCATATGCTTGTCCGTCCTGATACCTCCTTCCCCTGCCATGATTTTCTTGCTCATTCCAGGGTCCTCTGGTCTTCTCATGTGCTTGTCCAAGTTGATATCTCTTTCTCCTTTCCTCATTCTCCTGTTTACTCCTGAATCCTGTGGCTTCACTGTTGGCCTGTTCACTTTGGATTCTTAGTTTGATTGGATCCTTGTTTGATTGAGGAACCCTTGAAGTCCAACCACGAAATCTCTCCTCTCTTTGCCCACGTAGAGGATTATAATTACTGTCTTGGGAGCTTTCCCCTAACTGAGCTGCCTGGCCTGCTACATTATTTGTTCTGTATCTGCCTATTCTTATAAAGCCAGTGTTCCCATCAAATGCACGTCCTTAAAAAAAGAAAAAAAAAAGACACTGCTTAATTATCAATCAACCACATTAACCTGCCTCCCAACACAGATGCATGAGCATATTGACCTGAGAGTCAGCATACTTTGAACATTTAACATAAAGTTAAAAAGCTACTATTATATTTGCACACAGACTTTCAAATTGTTGCCTCCTTTGTACCCCTTTTTATGACTGCTAAAGACGATGCCATGCATAGAGTTCACTTGAGCTATGAAGACACTAAGAAAACTGTTTTCAGAGAACTGAAAGCAGAATTAAGAAAGGCCAAAGATGAAGATTCCTGCACAGGACAGCATTTCCTCAGGACTTAGTCATCACTGAAATAATGACAGAGGCAGCTGACTTGAACTGACGGTATATAGTACATTTAAAACATGGAGCTTCCAGACAAAGTCCAGCTTCTGGGAGCAGTGGGAAGCACAGCCCACAGATCCTTCGCCAGGCTCCCCAAAGAATGCTCAGGGAAGCACCGAACGGGAACAGAAACAATTAGCAAGAAGTTGCTACAACACATCGCCACATCACTTCCCGAAACGGGCTCCAGGGGCGAACAAGGAAATGCTGAAATTTAGCATTTAGAAGACTTAGAAATTTAGAAGATTTCGCCGAACACAAGAGGGGAGCAGCGGATCCCCCTGTACCAGCACCACCCCTCCTGCCCTGAGCGACCCTCACCTGTCGCCCCACCTCGGGGCCGCCGAGAGGAAGGCTCCTGCTCAGAACCCTCCATCGCCCGGCCCGGGGACCGCTCGGGGCTCCGCTCCAGCTCTCTGGCCCCAAGGCAGTGGGGCCGGGGCGCTCCTGCCCCCCGCACACGGGCAGCGCTGCGCTGCGCTCCCCGATCAGCCCGGGAGCCGCCCCCAAGCCCAGCGGAGCTTCCCTTCTCAGCTCCCCGCAAAGTTTCACTTTCCAGTTCCCCGCAAGTCCCGCCCCGCTCCCGGCCTCGCCGGGCAGAGCCCCCGCCCCGTACCGCTGGTCACCGGCCCCCCACACGGCGGCCCTCCCGCGGGAAGGGGAGGGAAAGGGGAGAGAAGGAGAAGGGAAAGGCAGCCCGCCCCCCACCCACGGCCGCGCCCAGCGCCGCCGCTTTCGTTTTTCTTTCCCGGCTCTGCCCTCCTACTCTCTTCCCGGCTCTGCCCTCCCGCCCCTAAACCCGGCCCCAAGCCCGGCCCAGGCCCTCAAGCCCGGCCCCAAGCCCGGCCCGGCCCCGCGCACGCGTGTCCCGCGGCGCTCCGGGGCACGGCCATGGCCACGCTGGAGAGCCTGGGCCTGGTGGGCACCATCGCCGAGGGGGACGCGGTGCCCGAGGAGCCCGAGTCTGACGACTCCGCGGATGAGGAGGTGAGGCTGGGCGGGCTCGGGGCGCGGGCGGGCGCGGCCCGGCCGGCTCGTGGCTCACGGGTGTTCCCGCAGGAGCTGTGCCGGGTGCCGGGCCCCAGGCGGCGGGGCCACAGGAGCGGGGACTTCAGCGCCGCGTTCGTGTTCGGGGAGGCGGAGGCCGGCGGGGAGGACGCCTGGGCGGCGGCGCTGCGGCAGCTCCGCGGCAAGGTGAGCGCTGGGGGGCCGGGATGGAGCTTGGTGCAGTGCCGGGGCACCGGCAGTGCCAGGGGCCACAGCGCCCAGTGCTCTCCTGGGCTCCTCTTACAGCTCCCCTCTGTGATTTTCTGCCTAGAGAGCAGCTACGACGCTGGATGAGAAGATTGAGAAAGTGAGACAGAAAAGGAAGCTCCAGGTCAGGGTCTTTCTCGTTACTGAAAAGACTGGTATGTGTTTGGCCATTCCTTCCCTCCAAGAGCATCCTGAGGCACAGGGCTCCAGGTGCAGCTCATCACCTTGGCTGGGTTTGCAGCCACACATGATGTGTTGCTGAACTGATAAGGATGCAGAATTATTAATGGTTGAAGTTAGGCAAAACCATGGATCTGTGAATGGGCTTGTAATAACAAGTCACCATCCCTGGAAGTGTTTAAGAAAAGACTGGACATGGCATTGAATGCCATGGTCTAGTTGCCATGTTGGTGTTCAGTCATAGGTTGGACTCCATGGATGTCAGAGGTCATTTCCAGCCTAAATTATTCCCCGATTCTGTAACAAGGAATACAAGCTCACAAAGAATTGAAGTTCCTTTTTTACCCTTTATTTTGAAAGCTTTTCTATTTTTAAATCTTTTTTTAGGAAAGGGAAGCTAAACAAACAAAAGCGAGAGATGAAGATGCGGAGGCTGAGGATAATCAAACCACAAAGAGGGAATGTGAGGACTTCAGTAGGGATGACGAAGATGTGGAGTCTGAGTATTCACTGGATGATGAAAGTATCTTCACAAAAGCAGGTATTAGCAGTACACAGAGCAATGGTCAGGAGCAAGAGTCTGACAGACTGTGGGCTCACTGGAGAAAACTCTGTAGTGAAGCCTTGCTGGGAGTGGGCAAGAACCTTTTATATTTTGTTGTCTTCCTTCTGCAACATTCCTTCTGATTTTAATCAAGCCTAATTTGAATGGTAGCCATAGTACTTTAATTGAACTCATCCCTTAGGAAGGATAATTACTTGGCATTTTTACTCCATTGCATGCCTCTACTTGTTTCTGAGGCTTCTCAATAGCTCAGAGCAAAAAGTATGAGATGAAGATAGTCACAATATCTTGTTATGTGTTTAGGTGTGCTTGTTAGTATCTGTCACATTTCTCTTCCTCTGCAGATAAGGTCAAAGTGAAGGAACGGAGGAAATCAAAAAAGGGACAAGTGGTAAGTGTTGGACAGTAGTAAAATTCCTCCAGCGTTTCTTGTGGAGGAATTTGCTTTGGTTAACAAACTGTAGCTAAAAAATCAGCCCAGAGCCCTATGATAAGATGTTATGTTGCTGCCTGTGTTGTTTCAGTTTTGTTGTTGTTCCTGTTTCTAGGAAGCAGAGAGCTTTTTTGAAGATGCATCTCAATATGATGATAACTTGTCATTCCAGGACATGAATCTTTCACGACCTTTGCTAAAGGTATTTACCTAATTTATTTGTTATATACATGACTCTGAAGAAAGTTGTACAGCATTTCCTCCACCAATTAGAACTTTCAAATTCCTCTTCTCCTTGCAACCACTCTGAAAAGGAAATTACGTGGGAGCTAGTGTGATAGTCTTTTAGGAGCCGTTGTTACAAATTAATGGAAACTGTTATTTGATTTGCAACGTGTCAATGCTACCTTGAGCTAGACTTATCACAGAATGGTTGAGGTTGGAAGGGGCCCCTGAGGTCATCTTGTCCAAGCCCCTGCTCAAGCAGGACCACCCAGAGCTGCTGCCCAGGAACGTGTCCAGATGCCTTTGAATTTCTCCAAGGATGGAGACTGCACAACCTCTCTGGGCACCCTGTGCCAGGGCTCAGTCACCCTCATGGGGAAAAGTAATTCTTGGTGTTCAGAGGGAACCTCCTGTGTTTGAGTTTGTGCCCATTGCCTCTGGTCCCATCCCTGGGCACCACTGAAAAGAGCCTGGTTTCATCTTCTTTCCACCCTCCTGTCAGGTATTTATATACATTGACAAGTCTTTTCTTCTTCAGGCCGAACAGTCCCAGCTCTGTCAGCCTTTCCCTGTGTGTGAGGTGCTCCCAGGCCCTTCATAATCTTTGTGGCCCTTTGCTGGTCTCTCTCTCCAGCATGTCTGTGTCTCGTATACTCAGGAGCCCAGGGTTGGACACAGTACTCCAGGTGTGGCCATACAAGAGACAGAGTTTAATTGCTGTATCTCCTTTGTAGGCAATCACAGCTCTCGGTTTCAAGCAACCAACTCCAATTCAGAAGGCTTGTATCCCAGTGGGTCTTCTGGGAAAGGATATTTGTGCCTGTGCTGCCACTGGGACAGGTAGGGGCTTGAGCAGGGCACCAGAACCGTGGAGAATCAGCTATTCACAATAATTGGTAATTCTTTTTAATTTTTTTCTTTAGGTAAAACAGCTGCCTTCATCTTGCCTGTCCTTGAGCGCCTGATTTACAAACCTCGTCAGGCTCCAATAACACGTGTTTTGGTTCTTGTGCCAACACGAGAACTGGGTATTCAGGTGCACTCTGTCACAAAACAGCTGGCACAGTTCAGCAGTGTCACAACTTGCCTTGCAGTAGGTGAGTATTAAGTTGTTTATGTGAACTGTACAGCTCACTGTAAACCACTATAGGGAACTGGGAATTCTGTGTTGTGAAACTGGAGGCTGTACAGTTATTATGCTTCTAGTAGATATGTTGTGGTTTAACATCTCACTTTCCAATATTGTGCTGTACTTGTTTGTTGGTGTCTGAGAAAGAAGATGTGGGGTCACTTCTATGTGTGAATGTGGTTTAATCTGAGTTGTTTCCCATTCCTCAGGCCGTTTGCATCCCTGTACTCTGCTGCAGCTGCTCGGGGGGTCAGCAGTCCGTGTTCTCTCTCTTTCAGGTGGCCTGGATGTGAAGACTCAGGAAGCAGCTCTGCGCTCTGGGCCAGACATTCTTATTGCCACTCCTGGGCGACTGATTGATCATCTCCACAACTGCCCTTCTTTCCACCTCAGCAGTGTTGAGGTGCTGATTTTGGATGAAGCAGACAGGTAGGGTCAGCAGGACAGCAGGGAAAAACATGGTAGTTTTCTCCTTCCCTTTTCCCAGGCTGTAGGGCTGTCTTTGTTGCCCTGCCTTAAGTAATGTTTCTTACCTACGACCAGTGAAGCTGCCTTAACCTTGCTGGTTTTCTCCTATGTAGGATGCTGGATGAGTACTTTGAGGAACAGATGAAGGAAATAATCAGGTTGTGCTCACACCACCGTCAGACAATGCTTTTCTCTGCCACAATGACAGAGGAGGTAAGAGAAGCTGCAGAGAAGCGTACTGAGGCAGGAAGTTGAATGGGAGTTTGCCTGGTCTTTTACCAGAAATCATGTGGACTTTTTTGTCCTTAACCTGTTTTTGTAGGTGAAAGATTTGGCTTCTGTTTCCCTGAAAAATCCCGTCCGAATTTTTGTGAACAGCAACACGGATGTTGCGCCTTTCCTGCGGCAGGAATTCATCCGGATCAGACCCAACCGAGAGGGGGACCGTGAGGCCATTGTAACAGGTTAGTGATGGGCAAAGACAGGCTGGAATCACTGAGTGACTACGGAGCAGGATTCTGAGGGGACTTTCTTTTAGCTCTCCTGACACGAACATTCCGAGATCACGTGATGCTGTTCACCCAGACCAAGAAGCAGGCTCACCGGATGCACATCCTGCTGGGACTGATGGGGCTGCGGGTCGGGGAGCTGCACGGGAACCTCTCTCAGGCACAGCGGCTGGAATCACTCAGGTATTAGCAGGCTTAGTTGGCAATCCTAGGCTAAAAAGAAGATCAAAGTTGGAAGTTTTGGGGCAGAAGCAGATTGCTACTTGCGTTGCTAATGCATTTGCTTTCTCTGCTCAGGCGCTTTAAGGATGAGCAGATTGATATCCTGGTAGCTACAGATGTGGCTGCACGTGGACTTGATATTGAAGGTGTTAAAACAGTGAGTATTTGCAGTGCTGAGGTTTTTAATGATGCCTTTAACGTTGTTTCCCTACTAACACCGTTTCTCTTACAGGTTATCAATTTTACCATGCCCAACACCACCAAACACTATGTCCATCGTGTGGGTCGGACAGCCAGAGCAGGCAAGGCTGGGCGTTCAGTCTCACTTGTGGGTGAGGAGGAGCGCAAGATGCTGAAGGATATTGTCAAGACTGCTAAAACAGCAGTGAAGGCCAGAATTCTCCCCCAAGGTACACACCTCACTGAGGTAAAAAGCAGGAGAGCAGTGCCCAGGGAATATCATGGTACAGGGGGACGCTGAAAGAGGTGCTGAAAAACAAGAGGGACTTGACATGAGCTGCCTCTGACGTTCACACGGTATTGCTTTCAGATGTCATATTAAAATTTCGAGAGAAGATTGAGAATCTAGAGAAAGATATCTATGCAGTTCTGTGCTTGGAGCGTGAGGAACGTGAGATGCAGCAGTCAGAGGCCCAGGTAAGCTTTTTTTTTTAAGGAAATTTTTTTTAGGATCTAGTATAGATATAGTCCATAATGAGGTTACCCTAAATGTACTTAACCTGCTTACTGTAGAAGGGAAAGAGACAAGTATTTTTTATCCACTGTGAGCTCACCTCTTTCCTAAATTGTCTCAGATCAATAAGGCAAAGAAGCAGCTGGAGACAGGAAAAAAAGAGACTGGAGGTGAGAGTTTGGAGCGGAGCTGGTTCCAGACCCGTGAAGAGAGGAAGAAGGAGAAATGTGAGTCATGACACTGCTGCCATGTTAAATTCTGTAGCTGCAACTGGCCTCTGCTCTCTGCTTTAGGAGGTTCTTTATTCTGTTTCTCTCTCTCTTTCCAGTGGCTAAAGCCCTGCAGGAATTTGACCTAGCATTGCGGGGGAAAAAGAAAAGGAAGAAATTTATGCAGGACACACAGAAAAAAGCCCAAATGACTGTGAGTACATTTATGGACAAGTGGGACCCTGGGTGGACTGTCAGAGTTTTCCCTTAGCAAAACCTCACATCACTGCAAACTTGCGTTTAAACATCTTTCAGCCAGAGGAAAGGTCACAGTTTGAAATCTTGAAATCTCAAATGTATGCTGAGCGTCTGGCCAAGAGGAATCGCCGAGCAAAGAGAGCCAGAGCCTTGCCAGAAGAGGAACCAGCAGCAGTACCAGCAGGTAGAGACTTGTTTTACAGCTAACTTACCTTATGTCACTTACTTTGCTAGAAATAGGTAAATTAAACTAGTTTGTGTAGAGGGAGGCATTGCTCTTTGAAGGAATGGCCACCAGTGCTGGCCAGGGTGCATGTTTGCAGAGAGCAGTTATCGCTCTTCCTGATGGTTAGGCTACTTGTTGTGGTCAAGAGGACTGGGATGATGCTGTGGCCTTCCATTTACAACCATTGTTCTGAATATTGTCTCTGTTAGGCCCTAAGAAGAAGAAAAAAGTGTCTGTGTTTGATGAAGAGCTGACCAACACGAGCAGGAAGGCTCTGAAGCAGTACCGTGCCGGGTAAGGTCTTAGCAGTATTACCTTAGTCCAGACTCTAGTAGATGAGATTTTTACATCTTTGGACTTTCTCAGGGATACCTTGACTGATACTGGGAGAAAAGGTGGGCAGGGTTCTTTTGAGAAGTACTGTGCTTGATATAGTTCTTGCTGTCTTACCTCTCCTCCTTCCCCTTTCTCTCAAAAGCCCTTCGTTTGAGGATCGAAAACGTCTGGGTATTGCCCAGCGCAGGAAAGGAGGAAACTTCAAATCCAAGTCCAGGTATAGCTCCCTTTACTTTCTTACTCAAGTTTGGGTTGTTTTTTTTTTTCCCCTGCTTTCTTTTTTCTTCTTCTTGTGATTGCTTGAAGGCCCTTGCTAAAAGGTTTGTTGGTTCTACGGTACCTTACCTTCCTACTGCAGGTCTGGGGGCAATCAAGGACACTGCCTTTAATAGCACATTCCTAGGCTTCTACTTGGGAAAATACTTTACCTGGAAAATACTCAGTGTTGCTCCTCATCTGTCACTGAGAGTTGGGCTGGAGGGGAATGTCATTTCAATTATCTTCTCTTTCAGGTACAAGAGGAAGTAAGAACTGTTGGCAGTTACCAGACAGGTAATTTCAGACATACTCTGTACAGAGCCTGGATTTCTTTGTACTGCAAGGAGACAACTTCAGTAAAGTTGAACGTTTTCTTCAAGGTCGGGAATAGCTCTGGGATATTTGCCAGTACTTGGTTGAAGACCCTGTGTTAAAACATCTGTAGCAGCCCATGCAATAAAGAATTATATTTTTTAGGAGGTTTACTCTGTTTTATAGCACAGCTGGAACACCTGAGAGCTGGGATCTGTTACATCTTTCTATCAGACTTTTAGTTCATGTAAGTCAAGTTGTCTTTAGGGCAAAAACTGAACAGTGCTTTGTTCATATACTTCTGTGATCTCAATTAATTAATAGAGCTGAAAAGGACTTCTGTTGTTGAGAGCCTATTCTTGTAATAGGAAAAAAAAAGTTTTTCAGACTGTTACAAAGATGGCTTTGGAGGTGACAGTCACAGGAATTACAACAAATCTCCAAGAGGCTGCTATCTGAAGGAATTATTATGTCCAAGGTGGGCAGAGTGGGCAGCTTCCTCCTAACTCCCCATGAAAGCAGCTCTAAGCTGAGGCAAAATGGAAGACTATAACCAGAACGGGGGCTGGTGTATTTTATTGTATATAATGATAGGTTTGCTCATCCTGGTTTTTGGTGTTTTCTTTTTACTAGAAGGAATGCAGATCCTCCTATAAAGACCAAACAGGTTTACTGCAGCCTCGATGCAAAACATCATAAATCACCCAGGTTCATTGTGCATAAAGCAGGGACCATTCTGATCAGTAGGCCATACTTAATTTCATTTAAATGTTAAATCTTTCTAGGAATTTTTACTACCTCCACTGTCCCAACCTTTTTTTTTTTTTTCCCCATCAGCCTTGGTAAATTTCAATGTTATGGTTTAATTCCTATAAGGAACACAGACCAACTGTTTCTGAGCTGTCTATACAAATTGAGCTTTTTGCCTCAAACCTGCTCTTCTGGGATGACCATAGTGCACCAATAAAAAATAACAGCTACACTCCTGAAATAAACAGGCCAGTACAACAGTGACTCCCAAGTATTGGGTTTTCCAACTTTATTAAAAAGGGCAACGTTGACAAGCAGTAAATATAAAATATACATTACAAAGGTTTGAGAGGTGGTACTGCTCGATGTATCCCCTTACTTAGGTCTTCTCACAGTCCAAAGGTACATCACTGACTAATCTCACGGTCTTGGTGGACGCATGCCAGGTGGAGGGGGTCCTGGGAATAAAGGAAAGAGTTGGAGAGGAAAGAAGCAGCAAGGCTAAACCAAAAAGACATTTTCCCTGTGCCCATTGTAGCCTTAGGACCCTTTTTTTTGGCACCAAAGCACTTACTGTCAACTAGCAGAGCTAGGGAGACATTGGAATGCATCACCCTTCAAACATCTTACAGCTTCTTATAGTTTCTAGGCAGGATAACCTG
Source organism: Lepidothrix coronata (assembly GCF_001604755.1). Lineage (NCBI taxonomy): Eukaryota > Metazoa > Chordata > Aves > Passeriformes > Pipridae > Lepidothrix > Lepidothrix coronata. The sequence goes on from NW_016690279.1 coordinate 3,227,619, forward strand.
CACTCACCTCTCATTCCTGGGGGTGGTGGTCTCATTCCTGGTGGGGGCATTCCCATAGGAGCACCTCGGCCAGGTGGCATTCCCATTGGTGGGCCCATGGGTGGTCTCATGCCCGGAGGAGGTCCCATCATTCCTGAAGCCCGAGAAAAACCAAAGCATGTAAATCCAGCTGAATATTCAAGGCACTAGCTGGACATCAGGATATCCTCCTTAATACCAGTTCTTCATCAGACTGGGATAACTACCTCTTTATCACCAATTCTGCCACAGAACGTGAGCTCCTTGCTACCCCACTGTACAGAGTGACTCCTACCTGGAGGAGGGGCTCCTCTGCTCATGGGTGGGGGGGGACCCCCACGCCCTGGGGTGTACTGAGTTGGGGCTCCTGCAATGCTGGCAGTGGCTGCTGCAGCAGCAGCTGCGACTGTTCCACGGCCCTGGGGTGTCATCACCTGCAGACAAAATTAACAGGCTCACAGAAAAACAGCACAACATCTGCTTTGTATTAATAACTCAAATATAAGCAACACTGAAATTCCCCTTCAGAAAAATCATGCCAGCCTCCTCTAACGTATTAAATGATGCTACAAACTTATAATAAAATTCCAAGGATACCACTTGAGTTATGTGCAAAAAGCTGCATTTTTCAACCCTCTTCTTCATCATGTAAGAAAGTTCCTAGGGCAATCTAGCACCAAAAAGCCTCACTAGGCTCAAACTTCATGGTAATGGGTTTCTTACATCACACTGGTACCAAAAAATAAAAGCCATATGGGTCACAGCATCTCACCTGTTGGGATGGTCCTCCCACTCCTCTGACAGGGCCAGCTAATCCTGCTGGAGCCTGTGGCATGGGAGCACCAGCTGGTACTCCCCTCCCTGCTGCTCTCCCAACTCCAGGTCCTCCGGCAGCACCAGCAAGAGGAACCCGTGCAATTCCAGTCTGAAAAGAGAGCCCCCAAAAAGAAAGATTTATCAAAATTAAAGTCCTCAGTCCCTAGGGATGCCCACAGCCCTCTTCTGTCCAATTAAACATCCAAGCCCACAAAGGAACAAGAGCTTCCTGCAGTGAAATTTGTTGGACCTAGTCACAACAGCATCTGGAAGGCTAGAACAGCACAATAGTAGCATTCCCCTGCAAGGAAGCAAATATATCGGATATCCCTTCTCTTTCTGCTTAGTTCTGTGCTCATTCTTACATCTTTTGGAGGTGGTCCTTCAACCGTCATGGATACCAGGTTTTCCCCTCGCAGCAACACAAGACCAAGGACTCGTTTCTCTTCCCGCTCTGGCTGTTTTGAATTTTTAGGTCTGGTGAGAAGAAAACATTGCAAAACAGAAGAAGAAAAAAAATGAATGAACGATGCTCCTTGAATTTACAAGGATATATATGACTAGGCTGCTTCTCCAGAGAGGAGAGCCTGCCACAAAAATCATATTTTTATATGTCTCAAACTAAGCATATAGAGAAGTCTAAACCGTTACAACTGGCATCACAGAGGGGTATATTTTGGTTATTTGGAAGGAACTGAAGCAAGGTGCCTCTTGAACGATGATAGTTTGGGGATTTGCCCAGTAAGACTAAACGCATGAGTGTTCCAGCAGACGATGCCCCGGCTCTCGCCCCGGGGCCCCTCCGCAGGACCGGGGGCCCCGCCCGCCGGCCCCGCCGCTCACTTGATCTTGCGGAACTCGTCGCAGTCGCAGAGGATGAGGTTCATGTGCTTGTCGAAGGCCTTGAACGTGCCGATGAAGACGCGCCCGTCCTGCAGGATGCACCGCATGCGGTAGTCGATGTGCTGCAGCATCTTGCTGCTCTTGCCCACCGTCTGCAAAGAGACCGCCGGGTTAACCCGCGGGCCGAGCGGGGCTCGCCCCATCCCCATCGCCATCCCCGCGGGGGCTCACCATGGCTGCGGCTCTCGGTGCTCCCTCCCGCCGCCGCAAACACCGCTCCCGCCGCGCCGCCTCGCCCCGCACACACGGCGGAAGCTCCGACGCGCGGACCCCGCGACTTCCGCCCGCCCTGCGCGGGCACCGCCCGTTCCGGCGCTCCGCGGACGCGCTTCCCGGGGCGGGACGGACGCGGCGGGGCGGGGGCTGCGCGGAGCTCCGCGGCCCCGCTGTCGGGGCAGAGGGAGCCGAGCGCGGCCGCGCCGCCGCCCCAGAGCCCCGCGCCGGCCCGGGCGCCCGCCCTGCATGAGCCCCGGCGGCCCCTGGCGCTCGCAGCCGCGCCCGGAGGCGGCGCCCCGTGGGCACGGGGTGCTGACGTGAGCCCTCCCGCGGCGGCCCCGCAGGCGAGGAGGGACGGGGGACGCTCGGTCAGAGGGACTGAGGAGGCTGCCGACACCCGGGGTGGGGAGGGGGGCTGCCGCTGGGGGTGGCGGGGCCGGCGGGTCGTGCGGCTGCGGGCGGGCGGGCTCGGGTGTCCATGTTCTCCGTGTTCTCCGTTTTCTCCATGTTATCCATGTTCTCCGTGGTCTCCATGGCAGCGCGGCGGGCGCATGACGCGCCCATGGGCGGTGCCGGGGCGGCCGGAGCGCGGAGCGGCCGCGGCGGGTCCGGGTGAGCGCGGGCGGGGATGCGGAGGGGATGGGGAGCCGCAGCCGTCGGGGCAGCCGTCGGGGCAGCGCCTCGAAGCGCGAGTCTGCTGCCTCCCCAGACCCCGCTGCCTCCCCAGACCCCGCTGCCTCCCCAGAGCCCGCTGCCTCCCCAGACCCCGCTGCCTCCCCCGCCCGCCGCCCTCCCCAGGCTCCGGCTCCGGGGGTCGCCCGCCCGTCCCCGCAGCCCCCGCTGTGCATCCCCGGCTGCCCCCGGAGGGGCGAGTCCGCCGCTCCCTCGGGGCCCGAGGCACGGCACGGACAGCGCTTTGCAGAAAAAAAAAAAAAAAATCGTTTAGCACCTTAAATCGGGCTTTGGCCCAAGCTTCAGGAGGGGCCGACTCGCTGTCGGCTTTCAGCTCACATGACTGATTAAAAATAATTAAAAAAGCAGTTCTCTTTTTGCTTGTTGCTGTCGGTTTCTCTCTTTGCCAGGATGTGGCCTGTGCCAAGCTGTGCTGGAATGTGCTCGACGAGAGCACGTAGGCTTAGTGTTGTACAGCCAAAGTGCAGCCATGGAAGGCCTTTGGAGGAATGTGAGATTCCAGAGATGGATTCTGAGCCATTTGGTTCTTTGGTTCCTCTAGTGAAGGATGTTTCTTATTGCTTGTTATGTGAGGTAGCATAGAAAGAAAACTGTGTAGCCCTGGGGTTGGACTCTGCTGCCTACTACACTTTCATGCTGCTTGGCCAAGGTGTCTTCTCTACACGCCTGTCCAGTTAGTCCTTCTGCCAACATCACTTCCACCTTTCCCTTGGCCTGTTGGCTCCGTCTGGGGACTTTCTGAGATCTGACTGGGGTGTTTTGTTGCATCTACAGGTTTCAGAAGCTGCATCTATTTGCTTGTTGACTGGGTGATTCTACCAGGCAGCTTTTCTTTTTCAGGGAATGTTCTTTCATCCTCCTCATTTTCATTCTGTGTGCAGCACACTTTGTTCTCTATCTGTAATGAAAAGAAGATTGAGTTTGTGAATAGGGAAGTTCTGCTTAAAATACTCCAGTTGTTTTAGCTTGCAGCTTCTCAGAAGTCTTTTGAATAGTGTGTTTTTAGTGGTTGTGCTGATTTCTTGCCCTGCAGCTACCCCTGCACCACTGCTTTGTATGACAGAGCTCACTCTGCAGAAGCAGAGGGAATTAATTTTTTATGGATTTCGGCTTGGCTGCTGTCTCCCTCTGTAAAACTGTGGGAATTGTTTACATGCTGTTGTTGTGAAGAATGTGCTGTGAGAGACCTATAAGTAACTGATAATCACAATTATGGAAAATCACAGTCTGTGCTTCATGGGAGATTCTGAACAGTCATTTTATCAGCTCTATCACTATTGCACTGCAAAATATCCATTGTAAAACTGAACATCTGATGCCTCTCTTGTCTGCAGACATGCAGTGAAATCGTTTCAAAGCATGCTTTTGGCAGACAACCTGGTGCTAAGAGGCTGACCTGAAGTACCCTTTGTATTCATAGTCCACTCTTCATTTTTCTCTTCTGGAAAGCTGCTCCTGCTGAGCCACTGATCCGTGTGGGTTCTTCAAAGGATTGTTTGACCCAGGCTGTTTGAAGAGTTTCCTACCTTTTTTAATTTTTAATTCTTACTTCTCTGGGTTCTGCTTAGCCAATTCCTCTTGGTCTTCAAATCTCTGCCTTAGCAGAGATACCTGGTATCTGTTCCTTGGTGCTGCTGTGCAAAGAAACAGTCTTTAAGCTCTATTTGTTTCGCTGTGTATTTGCTGTGCCTTGAATACTGATTGGAACATGGTTGCCAGTCGTGAGTGGGTGCTCATTTATGGAAGAAATTTGGGGCAGAAATAGTCTTAAAGATCATGGTGAATTACTTTGCATTTGTATGCAGCTGAGAGCTTTTTTTTTTTTTTTTGAGATATCAAGAGAGTGCAACACAGCTTGGCTGGTCCCTGTTTTCAGTGGTGAGGGTATCAGGGAAGCTGCAGGTAGAGTGCATGGATTCTGGGAGCTGTGGGCCAACCTCTGCAGTATTTTTTTTATGGAACAGGACATTTATATGGCATTTAGGGGCATGTTTTAGTGGTGGGCTGTGCCGTGTTAGGGTTACAGTTGGACTTGGTAATCTTAAGGGTATTTTCCAGCCTAAATGGTTCTGTGATTTCTGTGCAATTTCCCATAATATCAGTGTTTCTGTTCTAATGGGCACTTCCTCTCTCTGAATGAGGCATGTTCTTTGCATGGAAAAAGACAAGTTAGAGATTTGCAAAGCTACTACCTCTAGTAATCTGGGTGCCTGTTTTGGCATATAAAGTACCATTTTTCCTTCTACTCTTTAGTAGCACCTTGCAATGTAAGTCACAGTGCAAATAAAAGGCTGTGACTGTTCTGCAAGAGGCTGAAGGGAGAGGTGGTAATTAGATGCTAATTACTTGTGGGTATATTAGTTTAAAAGTTGCAAATTCAGTTCTTAATACTCCAGGAAGTAATCTTTGAGCCTTGTCTCTTCACTGTGTATTTGTCGTGCCTTGAACACTGAATGGGTTTGATGTTTTCTAATTGCAAATTGGCTCACTCAGGGGAGCAGTAATTACCTATTCAGTTATTACAAGCCAGTCTGGTTATTTGAGATGGTGTGTGTGTGCTTCTGCACAGGACTGAGTTTTCTCAGGCTGTCAGGTTTAGGCCATCATAGTCTTTAATTGCTGAATGGAGAAGAGTGAGTGGAAATCACACACCTTTTGGGAACTGCCTGTCTGTTTCTAGATCTAATACATGGAAACCTTGATATCCTGCAGATCTGGGGGTGTCATACAGATTGGGCACTTTGGGGAGTACATGCAGAACTACTGATTGTATGCCAGTAATTGCCAATATATACTTAAAGATTTAGTTGATCTATTGCTGCAAGAGACATTTGAAAGTCTAAATTATTTTTACTTTATTGTAGTGTGTGTGTAACTTGGGAAAAAGGAAGTGAGGAAGACTGATTCATATTTTTATTGGGTTCATCCGTCTTTTTGCAAGACAACAATGTTGTGTAAGCTCTGACTTCTTATGGCTGCTGCTGTGGAGTACGTTGGGTCAGCAGGCTTTCCTGGTTCTGCCTTGTCTCTTTATTACACTGTACTTGAATGTCAGAGGAAGCATTTTTGGATCAGGAGGGACTCTTCTGACTTGCAGCGTGCTGTGCTTGGCAGACTTTTGCTGTCCTCAGACGTATCAGGTATTGACCACTGATTTGTGAAGAGGCTGAAGGAAACTGGTATGAGTAAGCTTGCATTGGATACCCCAGTAATAAGTGCTGAACAGGGGGCTTCAGCCTTTTAAATATATCTGGGCTCAAAGCTTTCCTGTCTTTATGAAGACTCCTAAGTGCTTTGCTCTGCTTATGCATTGAGGCAAGGTACAATTCTGGTCCTGGTTCCTTATTCTTTATTGCCTGAATTTCTAGTTTACTTTGGAGACCAGAAGATGAACTGCTTCAGGACGAGCGTGGAATAAAGGAGTAGAGCCTAAATTATTGATTGTAATGGATGGGAAAATAGCACCAGCAGCTCTGTATGCCTTCAGGGTTAGAGGCCTCTTGAGAACATATTTGCTGCAAGTTCACATGTCTCTGTTAGCAAAGAGTAAATTGTCTGTCTTGGAATGAGAGAATAGAGTACTGGTAATCAAAATTTGAGAAGAAATTTGTGATAAGACATGCTCATGGGGTTTGGAGGCAGTGTTTCCATAGGACACCATAGGCTCTGTGCTTTCTGTTTGTGAATTAGCTTGGCTCTGTGGGCTGTGAAGGCTTCTTTGAAACACTAATTTAATTAAACCCTCTTATGAGCAGTCTTCCTTTGTGTGGCCTCACCTTGTCCAACCCTCAGGAGGGAAGCTACCTGGACACTGTGTTTCTGCTCCCACATACTGACAGCAGCCAGGCCTGGGGAGTTATTTCCTTGCTACCCCTGTGAACTGACCTGGCAATACAGATGGTGGGTGCTAGATGGGGCTTTGCTGAGCAGAGCAAAGCCCTCCCTCCTTCTTGGGAGTAGCCTGACAAGCTCTCAGAGCTATTCTAGGTGATAAGGTTGGACGTGCCATTTCATGCTGTGCTGTTTTAGTGTGAGGCCTTGATCTCTGCTAGGGTGGGTGTTTTGTCCCTGTCAGGCCCAGGAAACCATAACGCTGATGTGTCTGGTGTTTTGAATTTCGTGTTAGATCCAATGTAACAAGTGAAATGGTTTTCAGAGAGATACTCACTGATCTTTCTCTTAACAGGTGTGGAGGTGTATGCTGTTGTAAAGGCACTTGGAGGAGTCTGGAGCAATGCCACCGCCTTCAGACATTGTGAAAGTGGCTGTTGAGTGGCCGGGTGCCAATGCCCAGCTGCTGGAGATAGATCAGGTGAGACCTGGTAACCAGATGGGGTTGATACTGGAATGTGGGAAGCATAGAAATGGGCAGTATTCCTTTCTGGTTGAGAGGAACATGGCTACTGAGGACTCTCTTTCTGTTCTAGAAAAGGCCTCTTGCATCCATCATCAAGGAGGTCTGTGATGGGTGAGTAGTTCTCTGGGAACCCTTGTGGAGAAAGTCTGTCCCGCTGACAAATCTTGCTGGGGTACTGTGGAAAGTCTCTGCTGCTTGATCATGTGCTGCAAGCACAATCCATGCTGCCTGCTGCCAGTTTTGGCCATGCAATGGGCTGGGTTTAAGTTGTGAAGAAAAGGATCTCCCGGAAAATGAGGGCCTTCCATCTTCATTCCAGTTCTAAGTGTGTGTCTATGTGTGCCCTAGGGTCGGTTTCTCTGAGGATTGGCCCATCCTGCTGTTACCAAAGTGTAGGCCTCCTCAGATGCTCCACAGAATTGATTTAGAGTAGGCTGGAGTCTCACATTCCCCTCAAGAGGAGGGTGTTTTCTCTTCTCTTTGGGAGACCTGACTTCCCCTGCTAAAGCTTTGCTTGAAAGTTCTTTTGCACCCTGCTGGGATCGAGCTCCATTTCCTAATTGAGAACCAGAAGAAAGAGGAGGAAGAAGCTTATGTGTCCTTCTTCTTCCTCTACCAGGTGGTCCCTGCCAAACCCTGAGTACTACACCCTGCGGTACGCTGATGGTCCCCAGCTGTACATCACAGAGCAGGTCAGTGTGAGGCAGCAGCTTGCTGCCATCCCAGGGGAGAGTGCAGAATATCTTGGACTGGTGGGTGGAACAGTACTGGCACTAATCTTTGAGGGGCAGCATCTTTGCTCTCAGACTCGCACTTGAATGCTGTCATTCAGCTGAGGAGCCTTGCACTTCTCCCTTTGGGTGCCCATGGGTGTGGGGGCTCAGGGTCTCAATTCCAATGCCCTCAGCAGGGTTGTGTGATGTGAGAACCCTTTACTCGTGCATACAGATGTGCACTGCAGATCCAGTTGCGTTCTTTCCCTCCTACTTTTCCGCAGTTTAAAGTTTGTGTTTTCTTTCAGACTCGCTGTGACATCAAGAATGGAACTATCCTGCAGCTGGCAGTCTCCCCGGTAAATGCTTCCTCACATCCTTCGTTCTCAATGACTATCCATGGAAGACAGGCTGTTTCTTGCCTCTTGGCTTTTCTTTCTCCTTCTCCCCAAATTTCAGGGGAATTCCCTTCATTTTGGGCCGTTCTGCACAATGAGGCACACACTCTTTGTTTTCCATCCTGACAGTGGTGTGTGTCTTTCCTCTGGATGCTCTGCCCTTTTATAGGACTTTCTGTAACCCAGTCTGCAGCTTTAGTGCATCCCCTAGATTAGGATGTTGTGAAGCACCTGAGAAATGCATTCTCAGTATGAGTGCACTTAGTATGGTCAGTTGGAAGGCAACAGTTTCAATAACTTAATGCAAAAAATTAAAGGAGAGACAAATTTGATGCAGATGGGGTGGTTCCTGCTGAATTCTTGCTATTGTGATCTCAGCAGTTGTCTTTTGCAGAGTTGCTGCAGCTTCCTTTTTATTTAAATTCTTAAACCTTTTCTGTGCAAGTGTCAGTGGATAGAGCTGAGAGTGAGTAGAACTGGAAGAAGTTACTTGGACAAGAGGTAGTTGAGAGGATATCATTGATCTGTGTCTGAGAAATCTTATGGAATGTCTCATGAATATACAAAATGTGCTTGTGCTTCTCTTTGAATCTCTGAGACTTGTGTTTAATACCATATTTCTTTAACAGTGTTGCTCCATATTTCTATGGGAAAAAACCTCTACTCATCTCACCAGAAAGAAAAACAAGCATTTGCTCTAACTTGTAAAATAGCATTTTACCTCCTGCTTGGCTGTAACCATTGCTGAGTGCGGCCTTTTTTTAGTCTTTCTTAGTCTTACTGGCTGCTGCTACTGAATTTATCTTTGCTGGCGTCTCTCTACCCTGGCTCTGCTCTCTCTGCCCACCCAGGGCCTTCTGACAGAATGCTGATGCTGGTGACAGAACTCAGGCTGCAGGTAACTGGTCTGTAACTGGCACCATCCCTCTTTCCTGCCAGTCTAGGGCAGCTCGCCAGCTGATGGAGAGGATCCAGTCCCACAGCATGGAAGCACGACTGGATGCCATGAAGGAACTGGCCAAACTTTCAGCAGACGTGACCTTTGCCACAGAGTTCATCAACATGGAAGGGATTACGGTGCTGACACGGCTTGTGGAGAGCGGGACCAAGCTGCTGTCCCAGTAAGTTCCTGTCTTCCAGGACTCTGAAACAGAGGGCCTCAAATAAGGGGCTGATTTTGTTTGCTGAAGTGGCATAAAGCAGCTAACCTCACAGCAAAGTTGAACTGTTTAAACAAAGTCTTTCTAGTCCTTGGCTAAACCTCGTAAGGCAAAAGGAGTGTTTTGGTGGTGGTTCATCCTGGAGCTGCCTGGCACTGGCTTTGTCTGGCATGAGGCAGCCTCAGCTTCTCCTCACAGAGGCTGCCCTGCACCCCCCTGCATTTCTTGCAATTCCTGCATTTTTTGTAATCTTCACCGTTCTGTCTTGTGGTTATATACTAAATTTTCCACAGTTCATGCTGTGCTCTCATTTTATTTCAAGTCAGGTCCCAATATTTAGAGAAGGACAATGAATTTTTCTTTGCTTTTCTCTGATGTTAAAACATGTTTTTTCCTCTGAATAGCCAAGTGCTGATGCAGGTGGTTGCAAGTCTCTGGTGGCAGGACTAGGGACTTATTGTTGCTATTTTTAATTTGTGCTTGTCATCAGGAAAAATAAAATGTCTTTCTGCAATACATTTCTACAACAGTAAAATTGTCTGCGTAAATGAATATACTTTATTGCTCCTCCAGGTGTGAAATCGTAGCCTGTTTTATTAAAAGGTGGTGACATTTTTCTCTTACCCAGCTTATTCAGCTTGGACAGGCTTTTTTTCTTGCTGCCAGATCTCTTGTAACAGCATTCTTCATTTTCTCAGTTACAGTGAAATGTTGGCTTTCACCCTGACTGCCTTCTTGGAGCTCATGGACCACGGAATTGTCTCCTGGGACATGGTCTCAATAACCTTCATCAAACAGGTGAGTTTGGGTGGAGGGGGTGAGTGGATACTGTTTCTTTTCATGCTTTAACTCAGCTTCCAGGAAGAGCAAAGAGCAGAATGACTCTGCTGGTCCCTCTGTTTGCAGATTGCAGGGTATGTGAGCCAGCCCATGGTGGACGTGTCCATCCTCCAGCGGTCCCTGGCCATCCTGGAGAGCATGGTGCTCAACAGCCAGACCCTGTACCAGAAGATTGCCCACCTGCAAGTGTGAGTGTCCACCCAGCAACAGTGTGATTTGTATCCATTTTTTGTGTGCCTGTCAATTTTAAAACACGTCCTTTTAAATTTA